>NW_027475131.1:7104125-7413000 GCF_051020985.1 Nomia melanderi
CTGTGGTTTTCTCGGCCCCTGGTGGTCCGAGGACGTTCCCGTTGCACAGATTCATGCGCCAGGGCCTCCTGCAGATAATTCACTTTGGTTTATTGCGCTATCTGTGATAGCACCCGAGATATCACCAGATCTATATTGGATTTTCCCCTGACTCTGAGTGCCCGACCCCATGAGACTGTGGTTTTCTCGGCCCCTGGTGGTCCGAGGTCGTTCCCGTTGCACAGATTCATGCGCCAGGGCCTCCTGCAGATAATTCACCTTGGTTTATTGCGCTATCTCTAATAGCACCCGAGTTATCACCAGATATATATTGGATTTTCCCCTGACCCTGAGTGTCCGGCCCCATGAGACTGTGGTTTTCTCGGCCCCTGGTGGTCCGAGGTCGTTCCCGCTGCACAGATTCATGCGCCAGGGCCTCCTACAGACAATGCACTTTGATTTATTGCGCTATCTGTAATAGCACCCGAGATATCAGCAGATATATATTGGATTTTTCCCTGACCCAGAGTGTCCGGCCCCCTCGAGACGGTGGTTTTCTCGGCCCCTGGTGGTCCGAGGTCGTTCCCGCTGCACAGCTTCAGGCGCCAGGGCCTCCTGCAGATAACTCACTTTGGTTTATTGGGCTATCTCTAATAGCACCCGAGATATCACCAGATATATATTGGATTTTTCCCTGACCCTGAGTGTCCGGCCCCATGAGACGGTGGTTTTCTCGGCCCCTGGTGGTCCGAGGTCGTTCCCGCTGCACAGATTCATGCGCCAGGGCCTCCTACAGGTAATGCACTTTGATTTATTGCGCTATCTGTAATAGCACCCGAGATATCACCAGATCTATATTGGATTTTCCCCTGACCCTGAGTATCCGGCCCCATGAGACTGTGGTTTTCTCGGCCCCTGGTGGTCCGAGGACGTTCCCGTTGCACAGATTCATGCGCCAGGGCCTCCTGCAGATAATTCACTTTGGTTTATTGCGCTATCTGTAATAGCACCCGAGATATCAGCAGATATATATTGGATTTTTCACTGACCCTGAGCGTCCGGCCCCATGAGACGGTCGTTTTCTCGGCCCCTGGTGGTCCGAGGTCGTTCCCGCTGCACAGATTCATGCGCCAGGGCCACCTACAGACAATGCACTTTGATTTATTGCGCTATCTATTATAGCACCCGAGATATCACCAGATATATATTGGATTTTACCCTGACCCTGAGTGTCCGGCCCCATGAGACGGTCGTTGTCTCGGCCCCTGGAGGTCCGACGACGTTCCCGCTGCACAGATTCATGCGCCAGGGCCTCCTACAGGTAATGCACTTTGATTTATTGCGCTATCTGTAATAGCACCCGAGATATCACCAGATCTATATTGGATTTTCCCCTGACCCTGAGTATCCGGCCCCATGAGACTGTGGTTTTCTCGGCCCCTGGTGGTCCGAGGACGTTCCCGTTGCACAGATTCATGCGCCAGGGCCTCCTGCAGATAATTCACTTTGGTTTATTGCGCTATCTGTGATAGCACCCGAGATATCACCAGATCTATATTGGATTTTCCCCTGACTCTGAGTGCCCGGCCCCATGAGACTGTGGTTTTCTCGGCCCCTGGTGGTCCGAGGTCGTTCCCGTTGCACAGATTCATGCGCCAGGGCCTCCTGCAGATAATTCACCTTGGTTTATTGCGCTATCTCTAATAGCACCCGAGTTATCACCAGATATATATTGGATTTTCCCCTGACCCTGAGTGTCCGGCCCCATGAGACTGTGGTTTTCTCGGCCCCTGGTGGTCCGAGGTCGTTCCCGCTGCACAGATTCATGCGCCAGGGCCTCCTACAGACAATGCACTTTGATTTATTGCGCTATCTGTAATAGCACCCGAGATATCAGCAGATATATATTGGATTTTTCACTGACCCTGAGTGTCCGGCCCCATGAGACGGTCGTTTTCTCGGCCCCTGGTGGTCCGAGGTCGTTGCCGCTGCACAGATTCATGCGCCAGGGCCTCCTGCAGATAATTCACTTTGGTTTATTGCGCTATCTCTAATAGCACCCGAGATATCACCAGATATATATTGGATTTTACCCTGACCCTGAGTGTCCGGCCCCATGAGACTGTGGTTTTCTCGGCCCCTGGTGGTCCGAGGTCGTTCCCGCTGCACAGATTCATGCGCCAGGGCCTCCTGCAGATAATTCACTTTGGTTTATTGCGCTATCTCTAATAGCACCCAAGATATCACCAGATATATATTGAATTTTTCCCTGACCCTAAGTGTCCGGCCCCTCGGGACGGTGGTTTTCTCGGCCCCTGGTGGTCCGAGGTCGTTCCCGCTGCACAGATTCATGCGCCAGGGCCTCCTACAGACAATGCACTTTGATTTATTGCGCTATCTGTAATAGCACCCGAGATATCACCAGATAAATATTGGATTTTCCCCTGACCCTGAGTGTCCGGCCCCATGAGACGGTGGTTTTCTCGGCCCCTGGTGGTCCGAGGTCGTTCCCACTGCACAGCTTCAGGCGCCAGGGCCTCCTGCAGATAACTCACTTTGGTTTATTGCGCTATCTCTAATAGCACCCGAGATATCACCAGATATATATTGGATTTTTCCCTGACCCTGAGTGTCCGGCCCCATGAGACGGTGGTTTTCTCGGCCCCTGGTGGTCCGAGGTCGTTCCCGCTGCACAGATTCATGCGCCAGGGCCTCCTGCAGATAATTCACTTTGGTTTATTGCGCTATCTCTAATAGCACCCGAGTTATCACCAGATATATATTGGATTTTCCCCTGACCCTGAGTGTCCGGCCCCATGAGACTGTGGTTTTCTCGGCCCCTGGTGGTCCGAGGTCGTTCCCGCTGCACAGATTCATGCGCCAGGGCCTCCTACAGACAATGCACTTTGATTTATTGCGCTATCTGTAATAGCACCCGAGATATCAGCAGATATATATTGGATTTTTCACTGACCCTGAGTGTCCGGCCCCATGAGACGGTCGTTTTCTCGGCCCCTGGTGGTCCGAGGTCGTTGCCGCTGCACAGATTCATGCGCCAGGGCCTCCTGCAGATAATTCACTTTGGTTTATTGCGCTATCTCTAATAGCACCCGAGTTATCACCAGATATATATTGGATTTTTCCCTGACCCTGAGTGTCCGGCCCCATGAGACGGTGGTTTTCTCGGCCCCTGGTGGTCCGAGGTCGTTCCCGCTGCACAGATTCATGCGCCAGGGCCTCCTGCAGATAATTCACTTTGGTATATTGCGCTATCTCTAATAGCACCCGAGATATCACCAGATATATATTGGATTATTCACTGACCCTGAGCGTCCGGCCCCATGAGACGGTCGTTTTCTCGGCCCCTGGTGGTCCGAGGTCGTTCCCGCTGCACACATTCATGCGCCAGGGCCTCCTGCAGATAATTCACTTTGGTTTATTGCGCTATCTCTGATAGCACCCGAGATATCACCAGATATATATTGGATTTTCCCCTGACCCAGAGTGTCCGGCCCCCTCGAGACGGTGGTTTTCTCGGCCCCTGGTGGTCCGAGGTCGTTCCCGCTGCACAGCTTCAGGCGCCAGGGCCTCCTGCAGATAACTCACTTTGGTTTATTGCGCTATCTCTAATAGCACCCGAGATATCACCAGATATATATTGGATTTTTCCCTGACCCTGAGTGTCCGGCCCCATGAGACGGTCGTTTTCTCGGCCCCTGGTGGTCCGAGGTCGTTCCCGCTGCACAGATTCATGCGCCAGGGCCTCCTGCAGATAATTCACTTTGGTTTATTGCGCTATCTCTAATAGCACCCGAGATATCAATAGATATATATTGGATTTTTCACTGACCCTGAGTGACCGGCCCCATGAGACGGTCGTTGTCTCGGCCCCTGGCGGTCCGAGGACGTCCCCGCTGCACAGATTCATGCGCCAGGGCCTCCTACAGGTAATGCACTTTCATTTATTGCGCTATCTGTAATAGCACCCGAGATATCACCAGATATATATTGGATTTTCCCCTGACCCTGAGTGTCCGGCCCCTTGAGACTGTCGTTTTCTCGGCCCCTGGTGGTCCGAGGTCGTTTCCGTTGCACAGATTCATGCGCCAGGGCCTCCCGCAGATAATTCACCTTGGTTTTTTGCGCTATCTCTAATAGCACCCGAGATATCACCAGATATATATTGGATTTTCCCCTGACCCTGAGTGTCCGGACCCATGAGACTGTAGTTTTCTCGGCCCCTGGTGGTCCTAGGTCGTTCCCGCTGCACAGATTCATGCGCCAGGGCCTCCTGCAGATAACTCACTTTGGTTTATTGCGCTATCTCTAATAGCACCCGAGATATCACCAGATATATATTGGATTTTTCCCTGACCCTGAGTGTCCGGCCCCATGAGACGGTGGTTTTCTCGGCCCCTGGTGGTCCGAGGTCGTTCCCGCTGCACAGATTCATGCGCCAGGGCCTCCTGCAGATAATTCACTTTGGTTTATTGCGCTATCTCTAATAGCACCCGAGATATCACCAGATATATATTGGATTTTTCACTGACCCTGAGCGTCCGGCCCCATGAGACGGTCGTTTTCTCGGCCCCTGGTGGTCCGAGGTCGTTCCCGCTGCACAGATTCATGCGCCAGGGCCACCTACAAACAATGAACTTTGATTTATTGCGCTATCTCTAATAGCACCCGAGATATCACCAGATATATATTGGATTTTCCCCTGACCCTGAGTGTCCGGCCCCATGAGACGGTCGTTGTCTCGGCCCCTGGAGGTCCGACGACGTTCCCGCTGCACAGATTCATGCGCCAGGGCCTCCTACAGGTAATGCACTTTGATTTATTGCGCTATCTGTAATAGCACCCGAGATATCACCAGATATATATTGGATTTTACCCTGACCCTGAGTGTCCGGCCCCATGAGACTGTGGTTTTTTCGGCCCCTGGTGGTCCGAGGCCGTTCCCGTTGCACAGATTCATGCGCCAGGGCCTCCTGCAGATAATTCACTTTGGTTTATTGCGCTATCTGTGATAGCACCCGAGATATCACCAGATCTATATTGGATTTTCCCCTGACTCTGAGTGCCCAGCCCCATGAGACTGTGGTTTTCTCGACCCCTGGTGGTCCGAGGTCGTTGCCGTTGCACAGATTCATGCGCCAGGGCCTCCTGCAGATAATTCACCTTGGTTTATTGCGCTATCTCTAATAGCACCCGAGATATCACCAGATATATATTGGATTTTTCACTGACCCTGAGCGTCCGGACCCATGAGACGGTCGTTTTCTCGGCCCCTGGTGGTCCGAGGTCGTTCCCGCTGCACAGGTTCATGCGCCAGGGTCTCCTACAGACAATGCACTTTGATTTATTGCGCTATCTGTAATAGCACCCGAGATATCACCACATATATATTGGATTTTTCACTGACCGTGAGTGTCCGGCCCCATGAGGCGGTCGTTTTCTCGGCCCCTGGTGGTCCGAGGTCGTTCCCGCTGCACAGATTCATGCGCCAGGGCCTCCTACAGACAATGCACTTTGATTTATTGCGCTATCTGTAATAGCACCCGAGATATCACCAGATATATATTGGATTTTACCCTGACCCTGAGTGTCCGGCCCCATGAGACTGTGGTTTTTTCGGCCCCTGGTGGTCCGAGGTCGTTCCCGCTGCACAGATTCATGCGCCAGGGCCTCCTGCAGATAATTCACTTTGGTTTATTGCGCTATCTCTAATAGCACCCGAGATATCAGCAGATATATATTGGATTTTTCACTGACCCTGAGTGACCGGCCCCATGAGACGGTAGTTTTCTCGGCCCCTGGTGGTCCGAGGTCGTTCCCGCTGCACAGATTCATGCGCCATGGCCTCCTACAGACAATGCGCGTTGGTTTAATGCGCTATGTGTAATAGCACCCGAGATATCACCAGATATATATTGGATTTTTGCCTGACCCTGAGTTCTCGGCCCCATGAGACTGTGGTTTTCTCGGCCCCTGGTGGTCCGAGGTCGTTCCCGCTGCACAGATTCATGCGTCAGGGCCTCCTGCAGACAATGCACTTTGATTTATCGAGCTATCTCTAATGGCACCCGATATATCACCAGATATATAATGGATTTTTCCCTGACCCTGAGTGTCCGGCCCCATGAGACTGTGGTTTTCTCGGCCCCTGGTGGTCCGAGGTCGTTCCCGCTGCACAGATTCATGCGCCAGGGCCTCCTACAGACAATGCACTTTGATTTATTGCGCTATCTGTAATAGCACCCGAGATATCACCAGATATATATTGGATATTCCCCTGACCCTGAGCGTCCGGCCCCATGAGACGGTGGTTGTCTCGGCCCCTGGTGGTCCGAGGTCGTTCCCGCTGCACAGATTCATGCGCCAGGGCCTCCTACAGACAATGCACTTTGATTTATGGCGCTATCTGTAATAGCACCCGAGATATCACCAGATATATATTGGATTTTTCACTGACCCTGAGTGTGCGGCCCCATGAGACGGTGTTTTTCTCGGACCCTGGTGGTCCGAGGTCGTTCCCGCTGCACAGATTCATGCGGCAGGGCCTCCTGCAGATAATACACTTTGATTTATTGCGCTATCTGTAATAGCACCCGAGATATCACCAGATATATATTGGATTTTCCCCTGACCCTGAGTGTCCGACCCCATGAGACTGTGGTTTTCTCGGCCCCTGGTGGTCCGAGGTCGTTCCCGCTGCACAGATTCATGCGCCAGGGCCTCCTACAGACAATGCACTTTGATTTATTGCGCTATCTGTAATAGCACCCGAGATATCACCAGATATATATTGGATTTTACCCTGACCGTGAGTGTCCGGCCCCATGAGTCTGTGGTTTTTTCGGCCCCTGGTGGTCCGAGGTCGTTCCCGCTGCACAGATTCATGCGCCAGGGCCTCCTACAGACAATACACTTTGATTTATTGCGCTACCTGTAATAGCACCCAAGATATCACCACATATATATATTGGATTTTACCCTGACCCTGAGTGTCCGGCCCCATGAGACGGTGGTTGTCTCGGCCCCTGGAGGTCCGAGGACGTTCCCGCTGCACAGATTCATGCGCGAGGGCCTCCTGCAGATAATTCACTTTGGTTTATTGCGCTATCTCTAATAGCACCCGAGATATCACCAGATATATACTGGATTTTCCCCAGACCCTGAGTGCCCGGCCCCATGAGACGGTGGTTTTCTCGGCCCCTGGTGGTCCGAGGTCGTTGCCGCTTCACAGATTCATGCGCCAGGGCCTCTTACAGACAATGCACTTTGGTTTATTACGCTATCTCTAATAGCACCCGAGATATCACCAGATATATACTGGATTTTCCCCAGACCCTGAGTGCCCGGCCCCATGAGACGGTGGTTTTCTCGGCCCCTGGTGGTCCGAGGTCGTTGCCGCTTCACAGATTCATGCGCCAGGGCCTCTTACAGACAATGCACTTTGATTTAGTGCGCTATCTGTAATAGCGCCCGAGATATCACCAGATATATATTGGATTTTCCCCTGACCCTGAGTGTCCGGCCCGATGAGACGGTGGTTGTCTCGGCCCCTGGTTGTCCTAGGTCGATCCCGCTGCACAGATTCATGCGCCAGGGCCTCCTACAGACAATGCACTTTGATTTATTGCTCTATCTGTAATAGCACCCGAGATATCACCAGATATATATTGGATTTTCCCCTGACCCTGAGTGTCCGGCCCCATGAGACTGTGGTTCTCTCGGCCCCTGGTGGTCCAAGGTCGTTCCCGCTGCACAGATTCATGCGCCAGGGCCTCCTACAGACAATGCACTTTGATTTATTGCGCTATCTGTAATAGCACCCGAGATATCACCAGATATATATTGGATTTTTCCCTGACCCTGAGTGTCCGGTCCCATGAGACGGTGGATGTCTCGGCCCCTGATGGTCCGAGATCGTTCCCGCTGCACAGATTCATGCGCCACGGCCTCCTGCAGACAATGCACTTTGATTTATTGCTCTATCTGGAATAGCACCCGAGATATCACCAGATATATATTGGATTTTTCCCCGACCCTGGGTGTCCGGCCCCATGAGACGGTGGTTCTCTCGGCCGCTGGTGGTCCGAGGTAGTTCCCGCTGGCCAGATTCATGCGCCAGGGCCTCCTACAGACAATGCACTTTGATGTATTGCGCTATCTGTAATAGCACCCGAGATATCACCAGATCTATATTGGATTTTCCCCTGACCCTGAGTATCCGGCCCCATGAGACTGTGGTTTTCTCGGCCCCTGGTGGTCCGAGGTCGATCCCGCTGCACAGATTCATGCGCCAGGGCCTCCTACAGACAATGCAATTTGATTTATTGCGCTATCTGTAATAGCACCCGAGATATCGCCAGATACATATTGGATTTTACCCTGACCCTGAGTGTCCGGCCCCTTGAGACGGTGTTTGTCTCGGCCCCTGGAGGTCCGAGGACGTTCCCGCTGCACAGATTCATGCGCCAGGGCCTCCTGCAGATAATTCACTTTGGTTTATTGCGCTATCTCTAATAGCGCCCGAGATATCACCAGATATATATTGGATTTTTCCCTGACCCTGAGTGTCCGTCCCCATGAGACTACGGTCTTCTCGGCCCCTGGTGGTCCGAGGTCGTTCCCGCTGCACAGATTCATGCGCCAGGACCTCCTACAGACAATGCACTTTGATTTATTGCGCTATCTGTAATAGCACCCGAGATATCACCAGATATATATTGGAATTTCCCCTGACCCTGAGTGTCCGGCCCCATGAGACGGTGGTTTTATCGGCCCCTGGTGGTCCGAGGTCGTTCCCGCTGCACAGATTCATGCGCCATGGCCTCCTACAGACAATGCGCGTTGGATTAATGCGCTATGTGTAATAGCACCCGAGATATCACCAGATATATATTGGATTTTTGCCTGACCCTGAGTTCTCGGCCCCATGAGACGGTGGTTGTCTCGACCCCGGGTGGTCCTAGGTCGTTCCCGCTGCACAGATTCATGCGCCAGGGCCTCCTACTGACAATGCACTTTGATTTATTGCGCTATCTGTAATAGCACCCGAGATATCACCAGATCTATATTGGACTTTCCCCTGACCCTGAGTATCCGGCCCCATGAGACTGTGGTTTTTTCGGCCCCTGGTGGTCCGAGGTCGTTCCCGCTGCACAAATTCATGCGCCAGGGCCTCCTGCAGATAATTCACTTTGGTTTATTGCGCTATCTCTAATAGCACCCGAGATATCAGCAGATATATACTGGATTTTCCCCTGACCCTGAGTGTCCGGCCACATGAGACTGTGGTTTTCTCGGCCCCTGGTGGTCCGAGGTCGTTCCCGCTGCACAGATTCATCCGCCAGGGCCTCCTACAGACAATGCACTTTGATTTATTGCGCTATCTGTAATAGCACCCGAGATATCACCAGATATATATTGGATTTTTCACTGACCCTGAGTGTCCGGCCCCATGAGACGGTGGTTGTCTCGGCCCCTGGGGGTCCGAGGACGTTCCCGCTGCACAGATTCATGCGCCAGGGCCTCCTGCAGATAATTCACTTTGGTTTATTGCGCTATCTCTAATAGCACCCGAGATATCAAGAGATATATACTGGATTTTCCCCTGACCCTGAGTGTCCGGCCCCATGAGACTGTGCTTTTCTCGGCCCCTGGTGGTCCGAGGTCGTTCCCGCTGCACAGATTCATGCGCCAGGGCCTCCTACAGACAATGCACTTTGATTTATTGCGCTATCTGTAATAGCACCCGAGATATCACCAGATATATATTGGATTTTTCACTGACCCTGAGCGTCCGGCCCCATGAGACGGTCGTTTTCTCGGGCCCTGGTGGTCCGAGGTCGTTCCCGCTGCACAGGTTCATGCGCCAGGGCCTCCTACAGACAATGCACTTTGATTTATAGCGCTATCTGTAATAGCACCCGAGATATCAGCAGATATATATTGGATTTTTCACTGACCCTGAGTGTCCGGCCCCATGAGACGGTCGTTTTCTCGGCCCCTGGTGGTCCGAGGTCGTTCCCGCTGCACAGATTCATGCGCCAGGGCCTCCTACAGACAATACACTTTGATTTATTGCGCTACCTGTAATAGCACCCAAGATATCTCCACATATATATTGGATTTTTCCCTGACCCTGAGTGTCCGGTCCCATGAGACGGTGGATGTCTCGGCCCCTGATGGTCCGAGATCGTTCCCGCTGCACAGATTCATGCGCCACGGCCTCCTGCAGACAATGCACTTTGATTTATTGCTCTATCTGTAATAGCACCCGAGATATCACCAGATATATATTGGATTTTTCCCCGACCCTGGGTGTCCGGCCCCATGAGACGGTGGTTCTCTCGGCCGCTGGTGGTCCCAGGTAGTTCCCGCTGGCCAGATTCATGCGCCAGGGCCTCCTACAGACAATGCACTTTGATGTATTGCGCTATCTGTAATAGCACCCGAGATATCACCAGATCTATATTGGAATTTCCCCTGACCCTGAGTGTCCGGCCCCATGAGACGGTGGTTTTCTCGGCCCCTGGTGGTCCGAGGTCGTTGCCGCTTCACAGATTCATGCGCCAGGGCCTCTTACAGACAATGCACTTTGATTTAGTGCGCTATCTGTAATAGCACCCGTGATATCACCAGATATATATTGGATTTTCCCCTGACCCTGAGTGTCCGGCCCCATGAGACGGTGGTTGTCTCGGCCCCTGGTGGTCCTAGGTCGATCCCGCTGCACAGATTCATGCGCCAGGGCCTCCTACAGACAATGCACTTTGATTTATTGCTCTATCTGTAATAGCACCCGAGATATCACCAGATATATATTGGATTTTCCCCTGACCCTGAGTGTCCGGCCCCATGAGACTGTGGTTCTCTCGGCCCCTGGTGGTCCGAGGTCGTTCCCGCTGCACAGATTCATGCGCCAGGGCCTCCTACAGACAATGCACTTTGATTTATTGCGCTATCTGTAATAGCACCCGAGATATCACCAGATATATATTGGATTTTTCCCTGACCCTGAGTGTCCGGTCCCATGAGACGGTGGATGTCTCGGCCCCTGATGGTCCGAGATCGTTCCCGCTGCACAGATTGATGCGCCACGGCCTCCTGCAGACAATGCACTTTGATTTATTGCTCTATCTGTAATAGCACCCGAGATATCACCAGATATATATTGGATTTTTCCCCGACCCTGGGTGTCCGGCCCCATGAGACGGTGGTTCTCTCGGCCGCTGGTGGTCCCAGGTAGTTCCCGCTGGCCAGATTCATGCGCCAGGGCCTCCTACAGACAATGCACTTTGATGTATTGCGCTATCTGTAATAGCACCCGAGATATCACCAGATCTATATTGGAATTTCCCCTGACCCTGAGTGTCCGGCCCCATGAGACGGTGGTTTTATCGGCCCCTGGTGGTCCGAGGTCGTTCCCGCTGCACAGATTCATGCGCCATGGCCTCCTACAGACAATGCGCGTTGGATTAATGCGCTATGTGTAATAGCACCCGAGATATCACCAGATATATATTGGATTTTTGCCTGACCCTGATTTCTCGGCCCCATGAGACTGTGGTTTTCTCGGCCCCTGGTGGTCCGAGGTCGTTCCCGCTGCACAGATTCATGCGTCAGGGCCTCCTGCAGACAATGCACTTTGATTTATCTAGCTATCTCTAATGGCACCCGATATATCACTAGATATATAATGGATTTTTCCCTAACACTGAGTGTCCGGCCCCATGAGACTGTGGTTTTCTCGGCCCCTGGTGGTCCGAGGTCGTTCCCGCTGCACAGATTCATGCGCCAGGGCCTCCTACAGACAATGCACTTTGATTTATTGCGCTATCTGTAATAGCACCCGAGATATCACTAGATATATATTGGATATTCCCCTGACCCTGAGTGTCCGGCCCCATGAGACGGTGGTTGTCTCGGCCCCTGGTGGTCCGAGGTCGTTCCCGCTGCACAGATTCATGCGCCAGGGCCTCCTACAGACAATGCACTTTGATTTATGGCGCTATCTGTAATAGCACCCGAGATATCACCAGATATATATTGGATTTTTCACTGACCCTGAGTGTGCGGCCCCATGAGACGGTGTTTTTCTCGGACCCTGGTGGTCCGAGGTCGTTCCCGCTGCACAGATTCATGCGCCAGGGCCTCCTGCAGATAATACACTTTGATTTATTGCGCTATCTGTAATAGCACCCGAGATATCACCAGATATATATTGGATTTTCCCCTGACCCTGAGTGTCCGGCTCCATGAGACGGTGGTTGTCTCGGCCCCTGGTGGTCCTAGGTCGTTCCCGCTGCACAGATTCATGCGCCAGGGCCTCCTACAGACAATGCACTTTGATTTATTGCGCTATCTGTAATAGCACCCGAGATATAACCAGATATATATTGGATATTCCCCTGACCCTGAGTGTCCGGCCCCATGAGACGGTGGTTGTCTCGGCCCCTGGTGGTCCGAGGTCGTTCCCGCTGCACAGATTCATGCGCCAGGGCCTCCTACAGACAATGCACTTTGATTTATGGCGCTATCTGTAATAGCACCCGAGATATCACCAGATCTATATTGGATTTTCCCCAGACCCTGAGTGTCCGGCCCCATGAGACGGTGTTTTTCTCGGACCCTGGTGGTCCGAGGTCGTTCCCGCTGCACAGATTCATGCGCCAGGGCCTCCTGCAGATAATACACTTTGATTTATTGCGCTATCTGTAATAGCACCCGAGATATCACCAGATATATATTGGATTTTCCCCTGACCCTGAGTGTCCGGCCCCATGAGACGGTGGTTGTCTCGGCCCCTGGTGGTCCTAGGTCGTTCCCGCTGCACAGATTCATGCGCCAGGGCCTCCTACAGACAATGCACTTTGATTTATTGCGCTATCTGTAATAGCACCCGAGATATCACCAGATATATATTGGATATTCCCCTGACCCTGAGTGTCCGGCCCCATGAGACGGTGGTTGTCTCGGCCCCTGGTGGTCCGAGGTCGTTCCCGCTGCACAGATTCATGCGCCAGGGCCTCCTACAGACAATGCACTTTGATTTATGGCGCTATCTGTAATAGCACCCGAGATATCACCAGATCTATATTGGATTTTCCCCAGACCCTGAGTGTCCGGCCCCATGAGTCTTTGTTTTTTTCGGCCCCTGGTGGTCCGAGGTCGTTCCCGCTGCACAGATTCATGCGCCAGGGACTCCTGCAGATAATACACTTTGATTTATTGCGCTATCTGTAATAGCACCCGAGATATCACCAGATATATATTGGATTTTCCCCTGACCCTGAGTGTCCGGCCCCATGAGACTGTGGTTTTCTCGGCCCCTGGTGGTCCGAGGTCGTTCCCGCTGCACAGATTCATGCGCCAGGGCCTCCTACAGACAATGCACTTTGATTTATTGCGCTATCTGTAATAGCACCCAAGATATCACCAGATATATATTGGATTTTACCCTGACCCTGAGTGTCCGGCCCCATGAGACGGTGGTTGTCTCGGCCCCTGGAGGTCCGAGGACGTTCCGCTGCACAGATTCATGCGCCAGGGCCTCCTGCAGATAATTCACTTTGGTTTATTGCGCTATCTCTAATAGCACCCGAGATATCACCAGATATATACTGGATTTTCCCCTGACCCTGAGTGTCCGGCCCCATGAGACTGTGGTTTTCTCGGCCCCTGGTGGTCCGAGGTCGTTCCCGCTGCACAGATTCATGCGCCAGGGCCTCCTACAGACAATGCGGTTTGGTTTATTACGCTATCTCTAATAGCACCCGAGATATCACCAGATATATACTGGATTTTCCCCAGACCCTGAGTGCCCGGCCCCATGAGACGGTGGTTGTCTCGGCCCCGGGTGGTCCTAGGTCGTTCCCGCTGCACAGATTCATGCGCCAGGGACTCCTACTGACAATGCACTTTGATTTATTGCGCTATCTGTAATAGCACCCGAGATATCACCAGATATATATTGGATTTTCCCCTGACCCTGAGTGTCCGGCCCCATGAGACTGTGGTTTTCTCGGCCCCTGGTGGTCCGAGGTCGTTCCCGCTGCACAGATTCATGCGCCAGGGCCTCCTACAGACAATGTACTTTGATTTATTGCGCTATCTGTAATAGCACCCGAGATATCACCAGATATATATTGGATATTCCCCTGACCCTGAGTGTCCGGCCCCATGAGACGGTGGTTGTCTCGGCCCCTGGTGGTCCGAGGTCGTTCCCGCTGCACAGATTCATGCGCCAGGGCCTCCTACAGACAATGCACTTTGACTTATTGCGCTATCTGTAATAGCACCCGAGATATCACCAGATCTATATTGGATTTTCCCCTGACCCTGAGTATCCGGCCCCATGAGACTGTGGTTTTCTCGGCCCCTGGTGGTCCGAGGTCGTTGCCGCTTCACAGATTCATGCGCCAGGGCCTCCTACAGACAATGCACTTTGATTTATTGCGCTATCTGTAATAGCACCCGAGATATCACCAGATATATATTGGATTTTACCCTGACCCTGAGTGTCCGGCCCCATGAGACGGTGGTTGTCTCGGCCCCTGGTGGTCCGAGGTCGTTCCCGCTTCACAGATTCATGCACCTGGGCATCCTGCAGATAATTCACTTTGGTTTATTGCGCTATCTCTAATAGCACCCGAGATATCACCAGATATATATTGGATTTTCCCCTGAACCTGAGTGTCCGGCCCCATGAGACTGTGGTTTTCTCGGCCCCAGGTGGTCCGAGGTCGTTCCCGCTGCACAGATTCATGCGCCAGGGCCTCCTACAGACAATGCACTTTGATTTATTGCGCTATCTGTAATAGCACACGAGATATCACCAGATATATATTGGATTTTACCCTGACCATGAGGGTCCGGCCCCATGAGACTGTGGTTTTTTCGGCCCCTGGTGGTCCGAGGTCGTTCCCGCTGCACAGATTCATGCGCCAGGGCCTCCTACAGACAATGCACTTTGATTTATGGCGCTATCTGTAATAGCACCCGAGATATCACCAGATATATATTGGATTTTTCACTGACCCTGAGTGTGCGGCCCCATGAGACGGTGTTTTTCTCGGACCCTGGTGGTCCGAGGTCGTTCCGGCTGCACAGATTCATGCGCCAGGGCCTCCTGAAGATAATACACTTTGATTTATTGCGCTATCTGTAATAGCACCCGAGATATCACCAGATATATATTGGATTTTCCCCTGACCCTGAGTGTCCGGCCCCATGAGACGGTGGTTGTCTCGGCCCCTGGTGGTCCTAGGTCGTTCCCGCTGCACAGATTCATGCGCCAGGGCCTCCTACAGACAATGCACTTTGATTTATTGCGCTATCTGTAATAGCACCCGAGATATCACCAGATCTATATTGGATTTTCCCCTGACCCTGAGTATCCGGCCCCATGAGACTGTGGTTTTTTCGGCCCCTGGTGGTCCGAGGTCGTTCCCGCTGCACAGATTCATGCGCCAGGGCCTCCTGCAGATAATTCACTTTGGTTTATTGCGCTATCTCTAATAGCACCCGAGATATCACCAGATATATACTGGATTTTCCACTGACCCTGAGTGTCCGGCCCCATGAGACTGTGGTTTTCTCGGCCCCTGGTGGTCCGAGGTCGTTGCCGCTTCACAGATTCATGCGCCAGGGCCTCCTACAGACAATGCACTTTGATTTATTGCGCTATCTGTAATAGCACCCGAGATATCACCAGATATATATTGGATTTTACCCTGACCCTGAGTGTCCGGCCCCATGAGACTGTGGTTTTCTCGGCCCCTGGTGGTCCGAGGTCGTTCCCGCTGCACAGATTCATGCGCCAGGGCCTCCTACAGACAATGCACTTTGATTTATTGCGCTATCTGTAATAGCACCCAAGATATCACCAGATATACATTGGATTTTACCCTGACCCTGAGTGTCCGGCCCCATGAGACGGTGGTTGTCTCGGCCCCTGGAGGTCCGAGGACGTTCCCGCTGCACAGATTCATGCGCCAGGGCCTCCTACAGACAATGCACTTTGATTTATTGCGCTATCTGTAATAGCACCCGAGATATCACCAGATATATATTGGATTTTACCCTGACCCTGAGTGTCCGGCTCCATGAGACGGTGGTTGTCTCGGCCCCTGGAGGTCCGAGGACGTTCCCGCTTGCACAGATTCATGCGCCAGGGCATCCTGCAGATAATTCACTTTGGTTTATTGCGCTATCTCTAATAGCACCCGAGATATCACCAGATATATACTGGATTTTCCCCTGACCCTGTGTGTCCGGCCCCATGAGACTGTGGTTTTCTCGGCCCCTGGTGGTCCGAGGTCGTTCCCGCTGCACAGATTCATCCGCCAGGGCCTCCTACAGACAATGCACTTTGATTTATTGCGCTATCTGTAATAGCACCCGAGATATCACCAGATATATATTGGATTTTTCACTGACCCTGAGTGTCCGGCCCCATGAGACGGTCGTTTTCTCGGCCCCTGGTGGTCCGAGGTCGTTCCGGCTGCACAGATTCATGCGCCAGGGCCTCCTGCAGATAATTCACTTTGGTTTATTGCGCTATCTCTATTAGCACCCGAGATATCACCGGATATATATTGGATTTTTCCCAGACCCTGAGTGTCCGGCCCCATGAGACGGTGGTTGTCTCGGCCTCTGGGGGTCCGAGGTCGTTCCCGCTGCACAGATTCATGCGCCAGGGCCTCCTACAGACAATGCACTTTGATTTATTGCGCTATCTGTAATAGCACACGAGATATCACCAGATATATATTGGATTTTTCACTGACCCTGAGTGTGCGGCCCCATGAGACGGTGTTTTTCTCGGACCCTGGTGGTCCGAGGTCGTTCCCGCTGCACAGATTCATGCGCCAGGGCCTCCTGCAGATAATACACATTGATTTATTGCGCTATCTGTAATAGCACCCGAGATATCACCAGATATATATTGGATTTTACCCTGCCCCTGAGTGTCCGGCCCCATGAGACGGTGGTTGTCTCGGCCCCCGGTGGTCCGAGGACGTTCCCGCTGCACAGATTCATGCGCCAGGGTATCCTGCAGATAATTCACTTTGGTTTATTGCGCTATCTCTAATAGCACCCGAGATATCACCAGATATATACTGGATTTTCCCCTGACCCTGTGTGTCCGGCCCCATGAGACTGTGGTTTTCTCGGCCCCTGGTGGTCCGAGGTCGTTCCCGCTGCACAGATTCATCCGCCAGGGCCTCCTACAGACAATGCACTTTGATTTATTGCGCTATCTGTAATAGCACCCGAGATATCACCAGATATATATTGGATTTTTCACTGACCCTGAGTGTCCGGCCCCATGAGACTGTGGTTTTCTCGGCCCCTGGTGGTCCGAGGTCGTTCCCGCTGCACAGATTCATGCGCCAGGGCCTCCTACAGACAATGCACTTTGATTTATTGCGCTATCTGTAATAGCACACGAGATATCACCAGATATATATTGGATTTTACCCTGACCATGAGGGTCCGGCCCCATGAGACTGTGGTTTTTTCGGCCCCTGGTGGTCCGACGTTGTTCCCGCTGCACAGATTCATGCGCCAGGGCCTCCTACAGACAATGCACTTTGATTTATTGCGCTATCTGTAATAGCACCCGAGATATCACCAGATATATATTGGATTTTACCCTGACCCGGAGTGTCCGGCCCCATGAGACGGTGGTTGTCTCGGCCCCTGGAGGTCCGAGGACGTTCCCGCTTGCACAGATTCATGCGCCAGGGCATCCTGCAGATAATTCACTTTGGTTTATTGCGCTATCTCTAATAGCACCCGAGATATCACCAGATATATACTGGATTTTCCCCTGACCCTGAGTGTCCGGCCCCATGAGACTGTGGTTTTCTCGGCCCCTGGTGGTCCGAGGTCGTTCCCGCTGCACAGATTCATCCGCCAGGGCCTCCTACAGACAATGCACTTTGATTTATTGCGCTATCTGTAATAGCACCCGAGATATCACCAGATATATATTGGATTTTTCACTGACCCTGAGTGTCCGGCCCCATGAGACGGTCGTTTTCTCGGCCCCTGGTGGTCCGAGGTCGTTCCCGCTACACAGATTCATGCACCAGGGCCTCCTACAGACAATGCACTTTGATTTATTGCGCTATCTGTAATAGCACCCGAGATATCACCAGATATATATTGGATTTTTCACTGACCCTGAGTGTCCGGCCCCATGAGACGGTCGTTTTCTCGGCCCCTGGTGGTCCTAGGTCGTTCCCGCTGCACAGATTCATGCGCCAGGGCCTCCTACAGACAATGCACTTTGATTTATTGCGCTATCTGTAATAGCACCCGTGATATCACCGGATATATATTGGATTTTTCCCAGACCCTGAGTGTCCGGCCCCATGAGACGGTGGTTGTCTCGGCCCCTGGGGGTCCGAGGTCGTTCCCGCTGCACAGATTCATGCACCAGGGCCTCCTACAGACAATGTACTTTGATTTATTGCGCTATCTGTAATAGCACCCGAGATATCACCAGATATATATTGGATTTTCCCCTGACCCTGAGTGTCCGGCCCCATGAGACTGTGGTTTTCTCGGCCCCTGGTGGTCCGCGGTCGTTGCCGCTGCACAGGTTCATGCGCCAGGGCCTCCTACAGACAATGCCCTTTGATTTATTGCGCTATCTGTAATAGCACCCGAGATATCACCAGATATATATTGGATTTTTCACTGACCCTGAGCGTCCGGCCCCATGAGACGGTCGTTTTCTCGGCCCCTGGTGGTCCGAGGTCGTTCCCGCTGCACAGGTTCATGCGCCAGGGCCTCCTACAGACAATGCACTTTGATTTATTGCGTTATCTGTAATAGCACCCGAGATATCACCAGATATATATGGGATTTTTCCCTCACCCTGAGTGTCCAGCCCCATGGGACGGTGGTTTTCTCGGCCCCTGGTGGTCCGAGGTCGTTCCCGCTGCACAGATGCATGCGCCAGGGCCTCCTGCAGATAATTCCCTTTGGCTTATTGCGCTATCTCTAATAGCACACGAGATATCACCAGATATATATTGGATTTTCCCCTGACCCTGAGTGGCCGGCCCCATGAGACAGTGGTCTTCTCGGCCCCTGGTGGTCCGAGGTCGTTCCCGCTGCACACATTCATGCGCCAGGGCCTCCTGCAGATAATTCACTTTGGTTTATTGCGCTATCTCTAATAGCACCCGAGATATCACCAGATATATATTGGATTTTCCCCTGACCCTGAGTGTCCGGCCCCATGAGACGGTGGTTTTCTCGGCCCCTGGTGGACCGAGGTCGTTCCCGCTGCACAGATTCATGCGCCAGTGCCTCCTGCAGATAATTTACTTTGGTTTATTGCGCTATCTCTAATAGCGCCCGAGATATCACCAGATATGTATTGGATTTTTCCCTGACCCTGAGTGTCCGGCCCCATGAGACTGCGGTTTTCTCGGCCCCTGGTGGTCCGAGGTTGTTCCCGCTGCACACATTCATGCGCCAGGGCCTCCTGCAGATAATTCACTTTGGTTTATTGCGCTATCTCTAATAGCACCCGAGATATCACCAGATATATATTGGATTTTCCCCTGACCCTGAGTGTCCGGCCCCATGAGACTGTGGTTTTCTCGGCCCCTGGTGGTCCGAGGTCGTTCCCGCTGCACAGATTCATGCGCCATGGCCTCCTACAGACAATGCACTTTGATTTATCGCGCTATCTCTAATGGCACCTGATATATCACCAGATATATGATGGATTTTTCCCTGACCCTGTGTGTCCGGCCCCATGAGACGGTGGTTTTCTCGGCCGCTGGAGATCCGAGGTCGCTCCCGCTGCGCAGAATCATGCGCAAGGGCTACCTGCAGACAATGCACTTTGATTTATTGCGCTATCTGTAATAGCACCAGAGATATCACCAGATATATATTGGATTTTCCCCTGACCCTGAGTGTCCGGCCCCATGAGACGGTCGTTTTCTCGGCCCCTGGTGGTCCTAGGTCGTTCCCGCTGCACAGATTCATGCGCCAGGGCCTCCTACAGACAATGCACTTTGATTTATTGCGCTATCTGTAATAGCACCCGAGATATCACCGGATATATATTGGATTTTTCCCAGACCCTGAGTGTCCGGCCCCATGAGACGGTGGTTGTCTCGGCCCCTGGGGGTCCGAGGTCGTTCCCGCTGCACAGATTCATGCACCAGGGCCTCCTACAGACAATGCACTTTGATTTATTGCGCTATCTGTAATAGCACCCGAGATATCACCAGATATATAATGGATTTTCCCCTGACCCTGAGTGTCCGGCCCCATGAGACTGTGGTTTTCTCGGCCCCTGGTGGTCCGCGGTCGTTGCCGCTGCACAGGTTCATGCGCCATGGCCTCCTACAGACAATGCCCTTTGATTTATTGCGCTATCTGTAATAGCACCCGAGATATCACCAGATATATATTGGATTTTACCCTGACCCTGAGTGTCCGGCCCCATGAGACGGTGGTTGTCTCGGCCCCTGGTGGTCCGAGGTCGTTCCCGCTTCACAGATTCATGCACCTGGGCATCCTGCAGATAATTCACTTTGGTTTATTGCGCTATCTCTAATAGCACCCGAGATATCACCAGATATATATTGGATTTTCCCCTGAACCTGAGTGTCCGGCCCCATGAGACTGTGGTTTTCTCGGCCCCAGGTGGTCCGAGGTCGTTCCCGCTGCACAGATTCATGCGCCAGGGCCTCCTACAGACAATGCACTTTGATTTATTGCGCTATCTGTAATAGCACACGAGATATCACCAGATATATATTGGATTTTACCCTGACCATGAGGGTCCGGCCCCATGAGACTGTGGTTTTTTCGGCCCCTGGTGGTCCGAGGTCGTTCCCGCTGCACAGATTCATGCGCCAGGGCCTCCTACAGACAATGCACTTTGATTTATGGCGCTATCTGTAATAGCACCCGAGATATCACCAGATATATATTGGATTTTTCACTGACCCTGAGTGTGCGGCCCCATGAGACGGTGTTTTTCTCGGACCCTGGTGGTCCGAGGTCGTTCCGGCTGCACAGATTCATGCGCCAGGGCCTCCTGAAGATAATACACTTTGATTTATTGCGCTATCTGTAATAGCACCCGAGATATCACCAGATATATATTGGATTTTCCCCTGACCCTGAGTGTCCGGCCCCATGAGACGGTGGTTGTCTCGGCCCCTGGTGGTCCTAGGTCGTTCCCGCTGCACAGATTCATGCGCCAGGGCCTCCTACAGACAATGCACTTTGATTTATTGCGCTATCTGTAATAGCACCCGAGATATCACCAGATCTATATTGGATTTTCCCCTGACCCTGAGTATCCGGCCCCATGAGACTGTGGTTTTTTCGGCCCCTGGTGGTCCGAGGTCGTTCCCGCTGCACAGATTCATGCGCCAGGGCCTCCTGCAGATAATTCACTTTGGTTTATTGCGCTATCTCTAATAGCACCCGAGATATCACCAGATATATACTGGATTTTCCACTGACCCTGAGTGTCCGGCCCCATGAGACTGTGGTTTTCTCGGCCCCTGGTGGTCCGAGGTCGTTGCCGCTTCACAGATTCATGCGCCAGGGCCTCCTACAGACAATGCACTTTGATTTATTGCGCTATCTGTAATAGCACCCGAGATATCACCAGATATATATTGGATTTTACCCTGACCCTGAGTGTCCGGCCCCATGAGACTGTGGTTTTCTCGGCCCCTGGTGGTCCGAGGTCGTTCCCGCTGCACAGATTCATGCGCCAGGGCCTCCTACAGACAATGCACTTTGATTTATTGCGCTATCTGTAATAGCACCCAAGATATCACCAGATATACATTGGATTTTACCCTGACCCTGAGTGTCCGGCCCCATGAGACGGTGGTTGTCTCGGCCCCTGGAGGTCCGAGGACGTTCCCGCTGCACAGATTCATGCGCCAGGGCCTCCTACAGACAATGCACTTTGATTTATTGCGCTATCTGTAATAGCACCCGAGATATCACCAGATATATATTGGATTTTACCCTGACCCTGAGTGTCCGGCTCCATGAGACGGTGGTTGTCTCGGCCCCTGGAGGTCCGAGGACGTTCCCGCTTGCACAGATTCATGCGCCAGGGCATCCTGCAGATAATTCACTTTGGTTTATTGCGCTATCTCTAATAGCACCCGAGATATCACCAGATATATACTGGATTTTCCCCTGACCCTGAGTGTCCGGCCCCATGAGACTGTGGTTTTCTCGGCCCCTGGTGGTCCGAGGTCGTTCCCGCTGCACAGATTCATCCGCCAGGGCCTCCTACAGACAATGCACTTTGATTTATTGCGCTATCTGTAATAGCACCCGAGATATCACCAGATATATATTGGATTTTTCACTGACCCTGAGTGTCCGGCCCCATGAGACGGTCGTTTTCTCGGCCCCTGGTGGTCCGAGGTCGTTCCGGCTGCACAGATTCATGCGCCAGGGCCTCCTGCAGATAATTCACTTTGGTTTATTGCGCTATCTCTATTAGCACCCGAGATATCACCGGATATATATTGGATTTTTCCCAGACCCTGAGTGTCCGGCCCCATGAGACGGTGGTTGTCTCGGCCCCTGGGGGTCCGAGGTCGTTCCCGCTGCACAGATTCATGCGCCAGGGCCTCCTACAGACAATGCACTTTGATTTATTGCGCTATCTGTAATAGCACACGAGATATCACCAGATATATATTGGATTTTTCACTGACCCTGAGTGTGCGGCCCCATGAGACGGTGATTTTCTCGGACCCTGGTGGTCCGAGGTCGTTCCCGCTGCACAGATTCATGCGCCAGGGCCTCCTGCAGATAATACACATTGATTTATTGCGCTATCTGTAATAGCACCCGAGATATCACCAGATATATATTGGATTTTCCCCTGACCCTGAGTGTCCGGCCCCATGAGACGGTGGTTGTCTCGGCCCCTGGTGGTCCGAGGACGTTCCCGCTGCACAGATTCATGCGCCAGGGTATCCTGCAGATAATTCACTTTGGTTTATTGCGCTATCTCTAATAGCACCCGAGATATCACCAGATATATACTGGATTTTCCCCTGACCCTGTGTGTCCGGCCCCATGAGACTGTGGTTTTCTCGGCCCCTGGTGGTCCGAGGTCGTTCCCGCTGCACAGATTCATCCGCCAGGGCCTCCTACAGACAATGCACTTTGATTTATTGCGCTATCTGTAATAGCACCCGAGATATCACCAGATATATATTGGATTTTTCACTGACCCTGAGTGTCCGGCCCCATGAGACTGTGGTTTTCTCGGCCCCTGGTGGTCCGAGGTCGTTCCCGCTGCACAGATTCATGCGCCAGGGCCTCCTACAGACAATGCACTTTGATTTATTGCGCTATCTGTAATAGCACACGAGATATCACCAGATATATATTGGATTTTACCCTGACCATGAGGGTCCGGCCCCATGAGACTGTGGTTTTTTCGGCCCCTGGTGGTCCGACGTCGTTCCCGCTGCACAGATTCATGCGCCAGGGCCTCCTACAGACAATGCACTTTGATTTATTGCGCTATCTGTAATAGCACCCGAGATATCACCAGATATATATTGGATTTTACCCTGACCCGGAGTGTCCGGCCCCATGAGACGGTGGTTGTCTCGGCCCCTGGAGGTCCGAGGACGTTCCCGCTTGCACAGATTCATGCGCCAGGGCATCCTGCAGATAATTCACTTTGGTTTATTGCGCTATCTCTAATAGCACCCGAGATATCACCAGATATATACTGGATTTTCCCCTGACCCTGAGTGTCCGGCCCCATGAGACTGTGGTTTTCTCGGCCCCTGGTGGTCCGAGGTCGTTCCCGCTGCACAGATTCATCCGCCAGGGCCTCCTACAGACAATGCACTTTGATTTATTGCGCTATCTGTAATAGCACCCGAGATATCACCAGATATATATTGGATTTTTCACTGACCCTGAGTGTCCGGCCCCATGAGACGGTCGTTTTCTCGGCCCCTGGTGGTCCGAGGTCGTTCCCGCTACACAGATTCATGCACCAGGGCCTCCTACAGACAATGCACTTTGATTTATTGCGCTATCTGTAATAGCACCCGAGATATCACCAGATATATATTGGATTTTTCACTGACCCTGAGTGTCCGGCCCCATGAGACGGTCGTTTTCTCGGCCCCTGGTGGTCCTAGGTCGTTCCCGCTGCACAGATTCATGCGCCAGGGCCTCCTACAGACAATGCACTTTGATTTATTGCGCTATCTGTAATAGCACCCGTGATATCACCGGATATATATTGGATTTTTCCCAGACCCTGAGTGTCCGGCCCCATGAGACGGTGGTTGTCTCGGCCCCTGGGGGTCCGAGGTCGTTCCCGCTGCACAGATTCATGCACCAGGGCCTCCTACAGACAATGTACTTTGATTTATTGCGCTATCTGTAATAGCACCCGAGATATCACCAGATATATATTGGATTTTCCCCTGACCCTGAGTGTCCGGCCCCATGAGACTGTGGTTTTCTCGGCCCCTGGTGGTCCGCGGTCGTTGCCGCTGCACAGGTTCATGCGCCAGGGCCTCCTACAGACAATGCCCTTTGATTTATTGCGCTATCTGTAATAGCACCCGAGATATCACCAGATATATATTGGATTTTTCACTGACCCTGAGCGTCCGGCCCCATGAGACGGTCGTTTTCTCGGCCCCTGGTGGTCCGAGGTCGTTCCCGCTGCACAGGTTCATGCGCCAGGGCCTCCTACAGACAATGCACTTTGATTTATTGCGCTATCTGTAATAGCACCCGAGATATCACCAGATATATATTGGATATTTCCCTCACCCTGAGTGTCCAGCCCCATGGGACGGTGGTTTTCTCGGCCCCTGGTGGTCCGAGGTCGTTCCCGCTGCACAGATGCATGCGCCAGGGCCTCCTGCAGATAATTCCCTTTGGCTTATTGCGCTATCTCTAATAGCACACGAGATATCACCAGATATATATTGGATTTTCCCCTGACCCTGAGTGGCCGGCCCCATGAGACAGTGGTCTTCTCGGCCCCTGGTGGTCCGAGGTCGTTCCCGCTGCACACATTCATGCGCCAGGGCCTCCTGCAGATAATTCACTTTGGTTTATTGCGCTATCTCTAATAGCACCCGAGATATCACCAGATATATATTGGATTTTCCCCTGACCCTGAGTGTCCGGCCCCATGAGACGGTGGTTTTCTCGGCCCCTGGTGGACCGAGGTCGTTCCCGCTGCACAGATTCATGCGCCAGGGCCTCCTGCAGATAATTTACTTTGGTTTATTGCGCTATCTCTAATAGCGCCCGAGATATAACCAGATATGTATTGGATTTTTCCCTGACCCTGAGTGTCCGGCCCCATGAGACTGCGGTTTTCTCGGCCCCTGGTGGTCCGAGGTCGTTCCCGCTGCACACATTCATGCGCCAGGGCCTCCTGCAGATAATTCACTTTGGTTTATTGCGCTATCTCTAATAGCACCCGAGATATCACCAGATATATATTGGATTTTCCCCTGACCCTGAGTGTCCGGCCCCATGAGACTGTGGTTTTCTCGGCCCCTGGTGGTCCGAGGTCGTTCCCGCTGCACAGATTCATGCGCCATGGCCTCCTACAGACAATGCACTTTGATTTATCGCGCTATCTCTAATGGCACCTGATATATCACCAGATATATGATGGATTTTTCCCTGACCCTGTGTGTCCGGCCCCATGAGACGGTGGTTTTCTCGGCCGCTGGAGATCCGAGGTCGCTCCCGCTGCGCAGAATCATGCGCAAGGGCTACCTGCAGACAATGCACTTTGATTTATTGCGCTATCTGTAATAGCACCAGAGATATCACCAGATATATATTGGATTTTCCCCTGACCCTGAGTGTCCGGCCCCATGAGACGGTCGTTTTCTCGGCCCCTGGTGGTCCTAGGTCGTTCCCGCTGCACAGATTCATGCGCCAGGGCCTCCTACAGACAATGCACTTTGATTTATTGCGCTATCTGTAATAGCACCCGAGATATCACCGGATATATATTGGATTTTTCCCAGACCCTGAGTGTCCGGCCCCATGAGACGGTGGTTGTCTCGGCCCCTGGGGGTCCGAGGTCGTTCCCGCTGCACAGATTCATGCACCAGGGCCTCCTACAGACAATGCACTTTGATTTATTGCGCTATCTGTAATAGCACCCGAGATATCACCAGATATATAATGGATTTTCCCCTGACCCTGAGTGTCCGGCCCCATGAGACTGTGGTTTTCTCGGCCCCTGGTGGTCCGCGGTCGTTGCCGCTGCACAGGTTCATGCGCCATGGCCTCCTACAGACAATGCCCTTTGATTTATTGCGCTATCTGTAATAGCACCCGAGATATCACCAGATATATATTGGATTTTTCACTGACCCTGAGCGTCCGGCCCCATGAGACGGTCGTTTTCTCGGCCCCTGGTGGTCCGAGGTCGTTCTCGCTGCACAGGTTCATGTGCCAGGGCCTCCTACACACAATGCACTTTGATTTATTGCGCTATCTGTAATAGCACCCGAGATATCACCAGATATATATTGGATATTTCCCTCACCCTGAGTGTCCAGCCCCATGGGACGGTGGTTTTCTCGGCCCCTGGTGGTCCGAGGTCGTTCCCGCTGCACAGATGCATGCGCCAGGGCCTCCTGCAGATAATTCCCTTTGGCTTATTGCGCTATCTCTAATAGCACACGAGATATCACCAGATATATATTGGATTTTCCCCTGACCCTGAGTGGCCGGCCCCATGAGACAGTGGTCTTCTCGGCCCCTGGTGGTCCGAGGTCGTTCCCGCTGCACACATTCATGCGCCAGGGCCTCCTGCAGATAATTCACTTTGGTTTATTGCGCTATCTGTAATAGGACCCGAGATATCACCAGATATATATTGGATTTTCCCCTGACCCTGAGTGTCCGGCCCCATGAGACTGTGGTTTTCTCGGCCCGTGGTGGTCCGAGGTCGTTCCCGCTGCACAGATTCATGCGCCAGGGCCTCCTACAGACAATGCACTTTGATTTATTGCGCTATCTGTAATAGCACCCGAGATATCACCAGATATATATTGGATTTTTCACTGACCCTGAGTGTCCGGCCCCATGAGATGGTGTTTTTCTCGGCCCCTGGTGGTCCGAGGTCGTTCCCGCTGCACAGAATCATGCGCCAGGGCTTCCTGCAGACAATGCACTTTGGTTTATTGCGCTATCTCTAATAGCACCCGAGATATCACCACACATATATTGGATTTTCCCCTGAACCTGAGTGCCCGGCCCCATGAGATGGTGGTTTTCTCGGCCCCTGGTGATCCGAGGTCGTTCCCGCTGCACAGATTCATGCACCAGGGCCTCTTGCAGACAATTCACTTTGGTTTATTGCGCTATCTCTGATAGCACCCGAGATATCACCAGATATATATTGGATTATCCCCTGACACTGAGTGGCCGGCCCCATGAGACGGTGGTCTTCTCGGCCCCTGGTGGTCCGAGGTCGTTCCCGCTGCCCAGATTCATGCGCCACGGCCTCCTACTGACAATGCACTTTGATTTATTGCGCTATCTGTAATAGCACCCGAGATATCACCAGATATATATTGGATTTTCCCCTGACCCTGAGTGTCCGGCCCCATGAGACGGTGGTTTTCTCGGCCCCTGGTGGACCGAGGTCGTTCCCGCTGCACAGATTCATGCGCCAGGGCCTCCTGCAGACAATGCACTTTGATTTATTGCGCTATCTCTAATAGCGCCCGAGATATCACCAGATATGTATTGGATTTTTCCCTGACCCTGAGTGTCCGGCCCCATGAGACTGCGGTTTTCTCGGCCCCTGGTGGTCCGAGGTCGTTCCCGCTGCACACATTCATGCGCCAGGGCCTCCTGCAGATAATTCACTTTGGTTTATTGCGCTATCTCTAATAGCACCCGAGATATCACCAGATATATATTGGATTTTCCCCTGACCCTGAGTGTCCGGCCCCATGAGACTGTGGTTTTCTCGGCCCGTGGTGGTCCGAGGTCGTTCCCGCTGCACAGATTCATGCGCCAGGGCCTCCTACAGACAATGCACTTTGATTTATTGCGCTATCTGTAATAGCACCCGAGATATCACCAGATATATATTGGATTTTTCACTGACCCTGAGTGTCCGGCCCCATGAGATGGTGTTTTTCTCGGCCCCTGGTGGTCCGAGGTCGTTCCCGCTGCACAGAATCATGCGCCAGGGCTTCCTGCAGACAATGCACTTTGGTTTATTGCGCTATCTCTAATAGCACCCGAGATATCACCACACATATATTGGATTTTCCCCTGAACCTGAGTGCCCGGCCCCATGAGATGGTGGTTTTCTCGGCCCCTGGTGATCCGAGGTCGTTCCCGCTGCACAGATTCATGCACCAGGGCCTCTTGCAGACAATTCACTTTGGTTTATTGCGCTATCTCTGATAGCACCCGAGATATCACCAGATATATATTGGATTATCCCCTGACACTGAGTGGCCGGCCCCATGAGACGGTGGTCTTCTCGGCCCCTGGTGGTCCGAGGTCGTTCCCGCTGCCCAGATTCATGCGCCACGGCCTCCTACTGACAATGCACTTTGATTTATTGCGCTATCTGTAATAGCACCCGAGATATCACCAGATATATATTGGATATTTCCCTCACCCTGAGTGTCCAGCCCCATGAGACGGTGGTTTTCTCGGCGCCTGGTGGACCGAGGTCGTTCCCGCTGCACAGATTCATGCGCCAGGGCCTCCTGCAGATAATTCAATTTGGTTTATTGCGCTATCTCTAATAGCGCCCGAGATATCACCAGATATGTATTGGATTTTTCCCTGACCCTGAGTGTCCGGCCCCATGAGACTGCGGTTTTCTCGGCCCCTGGTGGTCCGAGGTCGTTCCCGTTGCACCGATTCATGCGGCAGGGCCTCCTGCAGATAATTCACTTTGGTTTATTGCGCTATCTCTAATAGCGCCCGAGATATCACCAGATATGTATTGGATTTTTCCCTGACCCTGAGTGTCCGGCCCCATGAGACTGCGGTTTTCTCGGCCCCTGGTGGTCCGAGGTCGTTCCCGCTGCACAGATTCATGCGCCAGGGCCTCCTACAGACAATGCACTTTGATTTATTGCGCTATCTGTAATAGCACACGAGATATCACCAGATATATACTGGATTTTCCCCTGAGCCTGAGTGTCCGGCCCCATGAGACTGTGGTTTTCTCGGCCCCTGGTGGTCCGAGGTCGTTCCCGCTGCACAGATTCATCCGCCAGGGCCTCCTACAGACAATGCACTTTGATTTATTGCGCTATCTCTAATAGCACCCGAGATATCACCACACATATATTGGATTTTCCCCTGAACCTGAGTGTCCGGCCCCATGAGATGGTGGTTTTCTCGGCCCCTGGTGATCCGAGGTCGTTCCCGCTGCCCAGATTCATGCACCAGGGCCTCTTGCAGACAATTCACTTTGGTTTATTGCGCTATCTCTGATAGCACCCGAGATATCACCAGATATATATTGGATTTTCCCCTGACCCTGAGTGTCCGGCCCCATGAGACTGTGGTTTTCTCGGCCCCTGGTGGTCCGAGGTCGTTCCCGCTGCACAGAATCATGCGCCAGGGCCTCCTACGAGTAATGCACTTTGTTTTATTGCGCTATCTGTAATAGCACCCGAGATATCACCAGATATATATTGGATTTTTCCCTGACCCTGAGTGTCCGGCCCCATGAGACTGTGGTTTTTTCGGCCCTTGGTGGTCCGAGGTCGTTCCCGTTGCACAGATTCATGCGCCAGGGCCTCCTGCAGATAATTCACTTTGATTTATTGCGCTATCTGTAATAGCACCCGAGATATCACCAGATATATATTGGATTTTTCACTGACCCTAAGTGTCCGGCCCCTCGGGACGGTGGTTTTCTCGGCCCCTGGTGGTCCGAGGTCGTTCCCGCTGCACACATTCATGCGCCAGGTCCTCCTGCAGATAATTCCCTTTGTCTTATTGCGCTATCTCTAATAGCACCCGAGATATCACCAGATATATATTGGATTTTTCCCTGACCCTGAGTGTCCGGCCCTATGAGACTGTGGTTTTTTCGGCCCCTGGTGGTCCGAGGTCGTTCCCGTTGCACAGATTCTTGCGCCAGGGCCTCCTACAGATAACTCACTTTGGTTTATTGCGCTATCTATAATAGCACCCGAGATATCACCAGATATATATTGGATTTTTCCCTGACCCTGAGTGTCCGGCCCCATGAGACGGTAGTTTTCTCGGCCCCTGGTGGTCCGAGGTCGTTCCCGTTGCACAGATTCATGCGCCAGGGCCTCCTGCAGATAATTCACTTTGGTTTATTGCGCTATCTCTAATAGCACCCGAGATATCGCCAGATATATATTGGATTTTCCCCTGACCCTGAGTGTCCGGCCCCATGATACGGTGGTTTTCTCGGCCGCTGGTGGTCCGAGGTCGTTCCCCCTGGCCAGATTCATGCGCCAGGGCCACCTACAGACAATGCACTTTGATTTATTGCGCTATCGGTAATAGCACCCGAGATATCACCAGATATATATTGGATTTTTCCCTGACGCTGAGTGTCCGGCCCCATGAGACGGTGGTTTTCTCGGCGCCTGGTGGTCCGAGTTCGTTCCCGCTGCACAGATTCGTGCGCCAGGGCCTCCTACAGACAATGCACTTTGATTTATTGCGCTATCTGTAATAGCACCCGAGATATCACCAGATATATATTGGATTTTCCCCAGACCCTGAGTGTTCGGCGCCATGTGACTGTAGTTTTCTCGGCCCCTGGTGGTCCGAGGTCGTTCCCGCTGCACAGATTCATGCGCCAGTGCCTTCTACAGACAATTCACTTTGATTTATTGCGCTATCTGTAATAGCAGCCGAGATATCACCAGATATATATTGGATTTTTCACTGACCCTGAGTGTCCGGCCCCATGAGATGGTGGTTTTCTCGGCCCCTGGTGATCCGAGGTCGTTCCCGCTGCACAGATTCATGCACCAGGGCCTCTTGCAGACAATTCACTTTGGTTTATTGCGCTATCACTAATAGCACCCGAGATATCACCAGATATATATTGGATTTTTCACTGACCCTGAGTGTCCGGCCCCATGAGACTGTGGTTTTCTCGGCCCCTGGTGGTCCGAGGTCGTTCCCGTTGCACAGATTCATGCGGCAGGGCCTCCTGCAGATAATTCACTTTGGTTTATTGCGCTATCTCTAATAGCGCCCGAGATATCACCAGATATATATTGGATTGTCCCCTGACCCTGAGTGTCCGGCCCCATGAGACTGTGGTTTTCTCGGCCCCTGGTCGCCCGAGGTCGTTCCCGCTGCACAGATTCATGCGCCAGGGCCTCCTACAAGTAATGCACTTGATTTATTGCGCTATCTGTAATAGCACCCGAGATATCACCAGATATATATTGGATTTTTCCCTGACCCTGAGTGTCCGGCCCCATGAGACGGTGGTTGTCTCGTCCCTGGTGGTCCGAGGTCGTTCCCGCTGCACAGATTCATGCGCCAGTGCCTTCTACAGACAATTCACTTTGATTTATTGCGCTATCTGTAATAGCACACAAGAAATCACCAGATATATATAGGATTTTTCCCTGACCCTGACTGTCCGGCCCCATGAGACGGTGATTTTCTCGGCCCCTACGGGTCCGAGGTAGTTCCCGCTGCACAGATTCATGCGCCAGGGCCTCCTGCAGATAATTCACTTTGGTTTATTGCGCTATCTCTAACAGCACCCAAGATATCACCAGATATATATTGGATTTTTCCCTGGCCCTGAGTGTCGGGCCCCATGAGACTGTGGTTTTTTCGGCCCCTGGTGGTCCGAGGTCGTTCCCGTTGCACAGATTCATGCGCCAGGGCCTCCTGCAGATAATTCACTTTGATTTATTGCGCTATCTGTAATAGCACCCAAGATATCACCAGGTATATATTGGATTTTTCACTGACGCTAAGTGTCCGGCCCCTCGGGACGGTGGTTTTCTCGGCCCCTGGTGGTCCGAGGTCGTTCCCGCTGCACAGATTCATGCGCCAGGGCCTCCTACAGACAATGCACTTTGATTTATTGCGCTATCTGTAATAGCACCCGAGATATCACCAGATATATATTGGATTTTTCCCTTACCCAGAGTGTCCGGCCCCATGAGACGGTGGTTTTCACGGCCCCTGGTGGTCCTAGGTCGTTCCCGCTGCACAGATGCATGCGCCAGGGCCTCCTGCAGATAATTCCCTTTGGCTTATTGCGCTATCTCTAATAGCTCCCGAGATATCACCAGATATATATTGGATTTTTCCCTGACCCTGAGTGTCCGGCCCCATGAGACGGTAGTTTTCTCGGCCCCTGGTGGTCCGAGGTCGTTCCCATTGCACACATTCATGCGCCAGGGCCTCCTGCAGATAATTCACGTTGGTTTATTGCGCTATCTCTAATAGCACCCGAGATATCACCAGATATATATTGGATTTTGCCCTGACCCTGAGTGTCCTGCCCCATGAGACTGTGGTTTTCTCGGCTCCTGGTGGTCCGAGGTCGTCCCCGTTGCACAGATTCATGCGCCAGGGCCTCCTGCAGATAATTCACTTTGGTTTATTGCGCTATCTCTAATAGCACCCGAGATATCACCAGATATATATTGGATTTTCCCCTGACCCTGAGTGTCCGGCCCCATGAGACTGGTTTTCTCGGCCCCTGCTGGTCCGAGGTCGTTCCCGCTGCACAGATTCATGCGCCAGGGCCTCCTACAAGTAATGCACTTTGATTTATTGCGCTATCTGTAATAGCACCCGAGATATCACCAGATATATATTGGATTTTTCCCTGACCCTGAGTGTCCGGCCCCATGAGACGGTGGTTGTCTCGCCCCTGGTGGTCCGAGGTCGTTCCCGCTGCACAGATTCATGCGCCAGTGCCTTCTACAGACAATGCACTTTGATTTATTGCGCTATCTGTAATAGCAGCCGAGATATCACCAGATATATATTGGATTTTTCACTGACCCTGAGTGTCCGGCCCCATGAGACGGTTGTTTTCTCGGCCCCTGGTGGTCCGAGGTCGTTCCCGCTGCACAGATTCATGCGCCAGGGCCTCCTACAGACAATGCACTTTGATTTATTGCGCTATCTCTAATAGCACTCAAGATATCACCAGATATATATAGGATTTTTCCCTGACCCTGACTGTCCGGCCCCATGAGACGGTGATTTTCTCGGCCCCTACGGGTCCGAGGTCGTTCCCGCTGCACAGATTCATGCGCCAGGGCCTCCTGCAGATAATTCACTTTGGTTTATTGCGCTATCTCTAACAGCACCCAAGATATCACCAGATATATATTGGATTTTTCCCTGGCCCTGAGTGTCCGGCCCCATGAGACTGTGGTTTTTTCGGCCCCTGGTGGTCCGAGGTCGTTCCCGTTGCACAGATTCAGGCGCCAGGGCCTCCTGCAGATAATTCACTTTGATTTATTGCGCTATCTGTAATAGCACCCAAGATATCACCAGGTATATATTGGATTTTTCACTGACCCTAAGTGTCCGGCCCCTCGGGACGGTGGTTTTCTCGGCCCCTGGTGGTCCGAGGTCGTTCCCGCTGCACAGATTCATGCGCCAGGGCCTCCTACAGATAACTAACTTTGGTTTATTGCGCTATCTATAATAGCACCCGAGATATCACCAGATATATATTGGATTTTTCCCTGACCCTGAGTGTCCGGCCCCATGAGACGGTAGTTTTCTCGGCCCCTGGTGGTCCGAGGTCGTTTCCGCTGCACAGATGCATGCGCCAGGGCCTCCTGCAGATAATTCCCTTTGGCTTATTGCGCTATCTCTAATAGCACACGAGATATCACCAGATATATATTGGATTTTCCCCTGACCCTGAGTGGCCGGCCCCATGAGACAGTGGTCTTCTCGGCCCCTGGTGGTCCGAGGTCGTTCCCGCTGTCCAGATTCATGCGCCAGGGCCTCCTACTGACAATGCACTTTGATTTATTGCGCTATCTGTAATAGCACCCGAGATATCACCAGATATATATTTTATATTTCCCTCACCCTGAGTGTCCAGCCCCATGAGACGGTGGTTTTCTCGGCCCCTGGTGGACCGAGGTCGTTCCCGCTGCACAGATTCATGCGCCAGGGCCTCCTGCAGATAATTCACTTTGGTTTATTGCGCTATCTCTAATAGCGCCCGAGATATCACCAGATATGTATTGGATTTTTCCCTGACCCTGAGTGTCCGGCCCCATGAGACGGTGGTTTTCACGGCCCCTGGTGGTCCTAGGTCGTTCCCGCTGCACAGATTCATGCGCCAGGGCCTCCTGCAGATAATTCACTTTGATTTATTGCGCTATCTGTAATAGCACCCAAGATATCACCAGGTATATATTGGATTTTTCACTGACGCTAAGTGTCCGGCCCCTCGGGACGGTGGTTTTCTCGGCCCCTGGTGGTCCGAGGTCGTTCCCGCTGCACAGATTCATGCGCCAGGGCCTCCTACAGACAATGCACTTTGATTTATTGCGCTATCTGTAATAGCACCCGAGATATCACCAGATATATATTGGATTTTTCCCTTACCCAGAGTGTCCGGCCCCATGAGACGGTGGTTTTCACGGCCCCTGGTGGTCCTAGGTCGTTCCCGCTGCACAGATGCATGCGCCAGGGCCTCCTGCAGATAATTCCCTTTGGCTTATTGCGCTATCTCTAATAGCTCCCGAGATATCACCAGATATATATTGGATTTTTCCCTGACCCTGAGTGTCCGGCCCCATGAGACGGTAGTTTTCTCGGCCCCTGGTGGTCCGAGGTCGTTCCCATTGCACACATTCATGCGCCAGGGCCTCCTGCAGATAATTCACGTTGGTTTATTGCGCTATCTCTAATAGCACCCGAGATATCACCAGATATATATTGGATTTTGCCCTGACCCTGAGTGTCCTGCCCCATGAGACTGTGGTTTTCTCGGCTCCTGGTGGTCCGAGGTCGTCCCCGTTGCACAGATTCATGCGCCAGGGCCTCCTGCAGATAATTCACTTTGGTTTATTGCGCTATCTCTAATAGCACCCGAGATATCACCAGATATATATTGGATTTTCCCCTGACCCTGAGTGTCCGGCCCCATGAGACTGGTTTTCTCGGCCCCTGCTGGTCCGAGGTCGTTCCCGCTGCACAGATTCATGCGCCAGGGCCTCCTACAAGTAATGCACTTTGATTTATTGCGCTATCTGTAATAGCACCCGAGATATCACCAGATATATATTGGATTTTTCCCTGACCCTGAGTGTCCGGCCCCATGAGACGGTGGTTGTCTCGCCCCTGGTGGTCCGAGGTCGTTCCCGCTGCACAGATTCATGCGCCAGTGCCTTCTACAGACAATGCACTTTGATTTATTGCGCTATCTGTAATAGCAGCCGAGATATCACCAGATATATATTGGATTTTTCACTGACCCTGAGTGTCCGGCCCCATGAGACGGTTGTTTTCTCGGCCCCTGGTGGTCCGAGGTCGTTCCCGCTGCACAGATTCATGCGCCAGGGCCTCCTACAGACAATGCACTTTGATTTATTGCGCTATCTCTAATAGCACTCAAGATATCACCAGATATATATAGGATTTTTCCCTGACCCTGACTGTCCGGCCCCATGAGACGGTGATTTTCTCGGCCCCTACGGGTCCGAGGTCGTTCCCGCTGCACAGATTCATGCGCCAGGGCCTCCTGCAGATAATTCACTTTGGTTTATTGCGCTATCTCTAACAGCACCCAAGATATCACCAGATATATATTGGATTTTTCCCTGGCCCTGAGTGTCCGGCCCCATGAGACTGTGGTTTTTTCGGCCCCTGGTGGTCCGAGGTCGTTCCCGTTGCACAGATTCAGGCGCCAGGGCCTCCTGCAGATAATTCACTTTGATTTATTGCGCTATCTGTAATAGCACCCAAGATATCACCAGGTATATATTGGATTTTTCACTGACCCTAAGTGTCCGGCCCCTCGGGACGGTGGTTTTCTCGGCCCCTGGTGGTCCGAGGTCGTTCCCGCTGCACAGATTCATGCGCCAGGGCCTCCTACAGATAACTAACTTTGGTTTATTGCACTATCTATAATAGCACCCGAGATATCACCAGATATATATTGGATTTTTCCCTGACCCTGAGTGTCCGGCCCCATGAGACGGTAGTTTTCTCGGCCCCTGGTGGTCCGAGGTCGTTTCCGCTGCACAGATGCATGCGCCAGGGCCTCCTGCAGATAATTCCCTTTGGCTTATTGCGCTATCTCTAATAGCACACGAGATATCACCAGATATATATTGGATTTTCCCCTGACCCTGAGTGGCCGGCCCCATGAGACAGTGGTCTTCTCGGCCCCTGGTGGTCCGAGGTCGTTCCCGCTGTCCAGATTCATGCGCCAGGGCCTCCTACTGACAATGCACTTTGATTTATTGCGCTATCTGTAATAGCACCCGAGATATCACCAGATATATATTTTATATTTCCCTCACCCTGAGTGTCCGGCCCCATGAGATGGTGTTTTTCTCGGCCCCTGGTGGTCCGAGGTCGTTCCCGCTGCACAGAATCATGCGCCAGGGCTTCCTGCAGACAATGCACTTTGGTTTATTGCGCTATCTCTAATAGCACCCGAGATATCACCACACATATATTGGATTTTCCCCTGAACCCGAGTGTCCGGCCCCATGAGATGGTGGTTTTCTCGGCCCCTGGTGATCCGAGGTCGTTCCCGCTGCACAGATTCATGCACCAGGGCCTCTTGCAGACAATTCACTTTGGTTTATTGCGCTATCTCTGATAGCACCCGAGATATCACCAGATATATATTGGATTTTCCCCTGACCCTGAGTGTCCGGCCCCATGAGACTGTGGTTTTCTCGGCGCCTGGTGGTCCGAGGTCGTTCCCGCTGCACAGATTCGTGCGCCAGGGCCTCCAACAGACAATGCACTTTGATTTATTGCGCTATCTGTAATAGCACCCGAGATATCACCAGATATATGCTGCATTTTTACATGACCTTGGGTGACGGATTCCGAATATCACTAATTTTCTCGGCCCCTGGTGGTCCGAGGTCGTTCCTGCTGCACAGATTCAATCGCCAGTGCCTCCTACAGACAATGCACTTTGATTTATTGCGGTATCTCTAATAGCACCCTAGATATCACCAGATATATATTGGGTTTTTCCCTGACCCTTACAGTCCGGCCCCATGAGACGGTGATTTTCTCGGCCCCTGGTGATCCGAGGTCGTTCCCGCTGCACAGATTCATGCGCCAGGGTCTCCTGCAGATAATTCACTTTGATTTATTGCGCTATCTGTAATAGCACCCGAGATATCACCAGATATATATTGGATTTTTCACTGACCCTAAGTGTCCGGCCCCTCGGGACGGTGGTTTTCTCGGCCCCTGGTGGACTGAAGTCGTTCCCGCTGCACAGATTCATGCGCCAGGGCCTCCTACAGATAACTCACTTTGGTTTATTGCGCTATCTATAATAGCACCCGAGATATCACGAGATATATATTGGATTTTTCCCTGACCCTGAGTGTCCCGGCCCCATGAGACGGTAGTTTTCTCAGCCCCTGGTGGTCCGAGGTCGTTCCCGCTGCACAGATTCATGCGCCAGGGCCTCCCACAGACAATGCACTTTGATTTATTGCGCTATCTGTAATAGCACCCGAGATATCACCACATATATATATTGGATTTTTCAATGTCCCAGAGTGTCCGGCCCCATGAGACGGTGGTTTTCTCGGCCCCTGGTGGTCCGAGGTCGTTCCCGCTGCACACATTCATGCGCCAGGGCCTCCTGCAGATAATTCCCTTTGGCTTATTGCGCTATCTCTAATAGCACCCGAGATATCACCAGATATATATTGGGTTTTCCCCTGACACTGATTGGCCGGCCCCATGAGACGGTGGTCTTCTCGGCCCCTGGTGGTCCGAGGTCGTTCCCGCTGCCCAGATTCATGCGCCACGGCCTCCTACTGACAATGCACTTTGATTTATTGCCCTATCTGTAATAGCACCCGAGATATCACCAGATATATATTGGATATTTCCCTCACCCTGAGTGTCCAGCCCCATGAGACGGTGGTTTTCTCGGCGCCTGGTGGACCGAGGTCGTTCCCGCTGCACACATTCATGCGCCAGGGCCTCCTGCAGATAATTCCCTTTGGCTTATTGCGCTATCTCTAATAGCACCCGAGATATCACCAGATATATATTGGATTTTCCCCTGACACTGATTGGCCGGCCCCATGAGACGGTGGTTTTCTCGGCCCCTGGTCGTCCGAGGTCGTTCCCGCTGCACAGATTCATGCGCCAGGGCCCCTTACAGACAGTGCACTTTGATTTATTGCGCTATCTGTAATAGGACCCGAGATATCACCAGATATATATTGGATTTTCCCCTGACCCTGAGTGTCCGGCCCCATGAGACGGTGATTTTCTCGGCCCCTACGGGTCCGAGGTCGTTCCCGCTGCACAGATTCATGCGCCAGGGCCTCCTGCAGATAATTCACTTTGGTTTATTGCGCTATCTCTAACAGCACCCAAGATATCACCAGATATATATTGGATTTTTCCCTGGCCCTGAGTGTCCGGCCCCATGAGACTGTGGTTTTTTCGGCCCCTGGTGGTCCGAGGTCGTTCCCGTTGCACAGATTCATGCGCCAGGGCCTCCTGCAGATAATTCACTTTGATTTATTGCGCTATCTGTAATAGCACCCAAGATATCACCAGGTATATATTGGATTTTTCACTGACCCTAAGTGTCCGGCCCCTCGGGACGGTGGTTTTCTCGGCCCCTGGTGGTCCGAGGTCGTTCCCGCTGCACAGATTCATGCGCCAGGGCCTCCTACAGATAACTAACTTTGGTTTATTGCGCTATCTATAATAGCACCCGAGATATCACCAGATATATATTGGATTTTTCCCTGACCCTGAGTGTCCGGCCCCATGAGACGGTAGTTTTCTCGGCCCCTGGTGGTCCGAGGTCGTTTCCGCTGCACAGATGCATGCGCCAGGGCCTCCTGCAGATAATTCCCTTTGGCTTATTGCGCTATCTCTAATAGCACACGAGATATCACCAGATATATATTGGATTTTCCCCTGACCCTGAGTGGCCGGCCCCATGAGACAGTGGTCTTCTCGGCCCCTGGTGGTCCGAGGTCGTTCCCGCTGTCCAGATTCATGCGCCAGGGCCTCCTACTGACAATGCACTTTGATTTATTGCGCTATCTGTAATAGCACCCGAGATATCACCAGATATATATTTTATATTTCCCTCACCCTGAGTGTCCAGCCCCATGAGACGGTGGTTTTCTCGGCCCCTGGTGGACCGAGGTCGTTCCCGCTGCACAGATTCATGCGCCAGGGCCTCCTGCAGATAATTCACTTTGGTTTATTGCGCTACCTCTAATAGCGCCCGAGATATCACCAGATATGTATTGGATTTTTCCCTGACCCTGAGTGTCCGGCCCCATGAGACTGCGGTTTTCTCGGACCCTGGTGGTCCGAGGTCGTTCCCGCTGCACAGATTCATGCGTCAGGGCCTCCTGCAGACAATGCACTTTGATTTATCGCGCTATCTCTAATGGCACCTGATATATCACCAGATATATGATGGATTTTTCCCTGACCCTGTGTGTCCGGCCCCATGAGACGGTGGTTTTCTCGGCCGCTGGAGATCCGAGGTCGCTCCCGCTGCGCAGAATCATGCGCAAGGGCTTCCTGCAGACAATGCACTTTGATTTATTGCGCTATCTGTAATAGCACCAGAGATATCACCAGATATATATTGGATTTTCCCCTGACCTGAGTGTCCGCCCCATGAGACTGTGGTTTTCTCGGCACCTGGTGGTCCTAGGTCGTTCCCGTTGCACAGATTCATGCCCCAGGGCCTCCTGCAGATAATTCACTTTGGTTTATTGCGCTATCTCTAATAGCACCCGAGATATCACCAGATATATATTGGATTTTCCCCTGACCCTGAGTGTCCGGCCCCATGAGACTGTGGTTTTCACGGCCCCTGGTGGTCCGAGGTCGTTCCCGCTGCACAGATTCATGCGCCAGGGCCCCTTACAGACAGTGCACTTTGATTTATTGCGCTATCTGTAATAGGACCCGAGATATCACCAGATATATATTGGATTTTCCCCTGACCCTGAGTGTCCGGCCCCATGAGACTGTGGTTTTCTCGGCCCGTGGTGGTCCGAGGTCGTTCCCGCTGCACAGATTCATGCGCCAGGGCCTCCTACAGACAATGCACTTTGATTTATTGCGCTATCTGTAATAGCACCCGAGATATCACCAGATATATGCTGCATTTTTACATGACCTTGGGTGACGGATTCCGAATATCACTAATTTTCTCGGCCCCTGGTGGTCCGAGGTCGTTCCTGCTGCACAGATTCAATCGCCAGTGCCTCCTACAGACAATGCACTTTGATTTATTGCGGTATCTCTAATAGCACCCTAGATATCACCAGATATATATTGGGTTTTTCCCTGACCCTTACAGTCCGGCCCCATGAGACGGTGATTTTCTCGGCCCCTGGTGATCCGAGGTCGTTCCCGCTGCACAGATTCATGCGCCAGGGTCTCCTGCAGATAATTCACTTTGATTTATTGCGCTATCTGTAATAGCACCCGAGATATCACCAGATATATATTGGATTTTTCACTGACCCTAAGTGTCCGGCCCCTCGGGACGGTGGTTTTCTCGGCCCCTGGTGGACTGAAGTCGTTCCCGCTGCACAGATTCATGCGCCAGGGCCTCCTACAGATAACTCACATTGGTTTATTGCGCTATCTATAATAGCACCCGAGATATCACCAGATATATATTGGATTTTCCCCTGACCCTGAGTGTCCGGCCCCATGAGACTGTGGTTTTCACGGCCCCTGGTGGTCCGAGGTCGTTCCCGCTGCACAGATTCATGCGCCAGGGCCCCTTACAGACAGTGCACTTTGATTTATTGCGCTATCTGTAATAGGACCCGAGATATCACCAGATATATATTGGATTTTCCCCTGACCCTGAGTGTCCGGCCCCATGAGACTGTGGTTTTCTCGGCCCGTGGTGGTCCGAGGTCGTTCCCGCTGCACAGATTCATGCGCCAGGGCCTCCTACAGACAATGCACTTTGATTTATTGCGCTATCTGTAATAGCACCCGAGATATCACCAGATATATATTGGATTTTTCACTGACCCTGAGTGTCCGGCCCCATGAGATGGTGTTTTTCTCGGCCCCTGGTGGTCCGAGGTCGTTCCCGCTGCACAGAATCATGCGCCAGGGCTTCCTGCAGACAATGCACTTTGGTTTATTGCGCTATCTCTAATAGCACCCGAGATATCACCACACATATATTGGATTTTCCCCTGAACCCGAGTGTCCGGCCCCATGAGATGGTGGTTTTCTCGGCCCCTGGTGATCCGAGGTCGTTCCCGCTGCACAGATTCATGCACCAGGGCCTCTTGCAGACAATTCACTTTGGTTTATTGCGCTATCTCTGATAGCACCCGAGATATCACCAGATATATATTGGATTTTCCCCTGACCCTGAGTGTCCGGCCCCATGAGACTGTGGTTTTCTCGGCCCCTGGTGGTCCGAGGTCGTTCCCGCTGCACAGAATCATGCGCCAGGGCCTCCTACAAGTAATGCACTTTGATTTATTGCGCTATCGGTAATAGCACCCGAGATATCACCAGATATATATTGATTTTTCCCTGACCCTGAGTGTCCGGTCCCATGAGACGGTGGTTTTCTCGGCGCCTGGTGGTCCGAGGTCGTTCCCGCTGCACAGATTCGTGCGCCAGGGCCTCCAACAGACAATGCACTTTGATTTATTGCGCTATCTGTAATAGCACCCGAGATATCACCAGATATATGCTGCATTTTTACATGACCTTGGGTGACGGATTCCGAATATCACTAATTTTCTCGGCCCCTGGTGGTCCGAGGTCGTTCCTGCTGCACAGATTCAATCGCCAGTGCCTCCTACAGACAATGCACTTTGATTTATTGCGGTATCTCTAATAGCACCCTAGATATCACCAGATATATATTGGGTTTTTCCCTGACCCTTACAGTCCGGCCCCATGAGACGGTGATTTTCTCGGCCCCTGGTGATCCGAGGTCGTTCCCGCTGCACAGATTCATGCGCCAGGGCCTCCTACAGATAACTCACTTTGGTTTATTGCGCTATCTATAATAGCACCCGAGATATCACCAGATATATATTGGATTTTTCCCTGACCCTGAGTGTCCCGGCCCCATGAGACGGTAGTTTTCTCAGCCCCTGGTGGTCCGAGGTCGTTCCCGCTGCACAGATTCATGCGCCAGGGCCTCCCACAGACAATGCACTTTGATTTATTGCGCTATCTGTAATAGCACCCGAGATATCACCACATATATATATTGGATTTTTCAATGTCCCAGAGTGTCCGGCCCCATGAGACGGTGGTTTTCTCGGCCCCTGGTGGTCCGAGGTCGTTCCCGCTGCACACATTCATGCGCCAGGGCCTCCTGCAGATAATTCCCTTTGGCTTATTGCGCTATCTCTAATAGCACCCGAGATATCACCAGATATATATTGGGTTTTCCCCTGACACTGATTGGCCGGCCCCATGAGACGGTGGTCTTCTCGGCCCCTGGTGGTCCGAGGTCGTTCCCGCTGCCCAGATTCATGCGCCACGGCCTCCTACTGACAATGCACTTTGATTTATTGCCCTATCTGTAATAGCACCCGAGATATCACCAGATATATATTGGATATTTCCCTCACCCTGAGTGTCCAGCCCCATGAGACGGTGGTTTTCTCGGCGCCTGGTGGACCGAGGTCGTTCCCGCTGCACACATTCATGCGCCAGGGCCTCCTGCAGATAATTCCCTTTGGCTTATTGCGCTATCTCTAATAGCACCCGAGATATCACCAGATATATATTGGATTTTCCCCTGACACTGATTGGCCGGCCCCATGAGACGGTGGTTTTCTCGGCCCCTGGTCGTCCGAGGTCGTTCCCGCTGCACAGATTCATGCGCCAGGGCCCCTTACAGACAGTGCACTTTGATTTATTGCGCTATCTGTAATAGGACCCGAGATATCACCAGATATATATTGGATTTTCCCCTGACCCTGAGTGTCCGGCCCCATGAGACGGTGATTTTCTCGGCCCCTACGGGTCCGAGGTCGTTCCCGCTGCACAGATTCATGCGCCAGGGCCTCCTGCAGATAATTCACTTTGGTTTATTGCGCTATCTCTAACAGCACCCAAGATATCACCAGATATATATTGGATTTTTCCCTGGCCCTGAGTGTCCGGCCCCATGAGACTGTGGTTTTTTCGGCCCCTGGTGGTCCGAGGTCGTTCCCGTTGCACAGATTCATGCGCCAGGGCCTCCTGCAGATAATTCACTTTGATTTATTGCGCTATCTGTAATAGCACCCAAGATATCACCAGGTATATATTGGATTTTTCACTGACCCTAAGTGTCCGGCCCCTCGGGACGGTGGTTTTCTCGGCCCCTGGTGGTCCGAGGTCGTTCCCGCTACACAGATGCATGCGCCAGGGCCTCCTGCAGATAATTCCCTTTGGCTTATTGCGCTATCTCTAATAGCACACGAGATATCACCAGATATATATTGGATTTTCCCCTGACCCTGAGTGGCCGGCCCCATGAGACGGTGGTCTTCTCGGCCCCTGGTGGTCCGAGGTCGTTCCCGCTGCCCAGATTCATGCGCCAGGGCATCCTACTGACAATGCACTTTGATTTATTGCGCTATCTGTAATAGCACCCGAGATATCACCAGATATATATTGGATATTTCCCTCACCCTGAGTGTCCAGCCCCATGAGACGGTGGTTTTCTCTGCCCCTGGTGGACCGAGGTCGTTCCCGCTGCACAGATTCATGCGCCAGGGCCTCCTGCAGATAATTCACTTTGGTTTATTGCGCTATCTCTAATAGCGCCCGAGATATCACCAGATATGTATTGGATTTTGCCCTGACCCTGAGTGTCCGGCCCCATGAGACTGTGGTTTTCTCGGCCCCTGGTGGACCGAGGTCGTTCCCGCTGCACAGATTCATGCGCCATGGCCTCCTACAGACAATGCGCGTTGGTTTATTGCGCTATCTGTAATAGCACCCGAGATATCACCAGATATATATTGGATTTTTGCCTGACTCTGAGTTCTCGGCCCCATGTGACTGTGGTTTTCTCGGCCCCTGGTGGTCCGAGGTCGTTCCCGCTGCACAGATTCATGCGTCAGGGCCTCCTGCAGACAATGCACTTCGATTTATCGCGCTATCTCTAATGGCACCTGATATATCACCAGATATATGATGGATTTTTCCCTGACCCTGTGTGTCCGGCCCCATGAGACGGTGGTTTTCTCGGCCGCTGGAGATCCGAGGTCGTTCCCGCTGCGCAGAATCATGCGCAAGGGCTTCCTGCAGACAATGCACTTTGATTTATTGCGCTATCTGTAATAGCACCCGAGATATCACCAGATATATATTGGATTTTCCCCTGACCCTGAGTGTCCGGCCCCATGAGACTGTGGTTTTCTCGGCCCCTGGTGGTCCGAGGTCGTTCCCGCTGCACAGATACATGCGCCAGGGCCTCCTACAGACAATGCACTTTGATTTATTGCGCTATCTGTAATAGCACCAGAGATATCACCAGATATATATTGGATTTTCCCCTGACCCTGAGTGTCCGGCCCCATGAGACTGTGGTTTTCTCGGCCCCTGGTGGTCCTATGTCGTTCCCGTTGCACAGATTCATGCCCCAGGGCCTCCTGCAGATAATTCACTTTGGTTTATTGCGCCATCTCTAATAGCACCCGAGATATCACCAGATATATATTGGATTTTCCCCTGACCCTGAGTGTCCGGCCCCATGAGACTGTGGTTTTCTCGGCCCCTGGTGGTCCGAGGTCGTTCCCGCTGCACAGATTCATGCGCCAGGGCCCCTTACAGATAGTGCACTTTGATTTATTGCGCTATCTGTAATAGGACCCGAGATATCACCAGATATATGATGGATTTTTCCCTGACCCTGTGTGTCCGGCCCCATGAGACGGTGGTTTTCTCGGCCGCTGGAGATCCGAGGTCGCTCCCGCTGCGCAGAATCATGCGCAAGGGCTTCCTGCAGACAATGCACTTTGATTTATTGCGCTATCTCTAATAGCACCCGAGATATCACCACACATATATTGGATTTTCTCCTGAACCTGAGTGTCCGGCCCCATGAGATGGTGGTTTTCTCGGCCCCCGGTTAATGGAGGTCGTTCCCGCTGCACAGATTCATGCACCAGGGCCTCTTGCAGACAATTCACTTTGGTTTATTGCGCTATCTCTGATAGCACCCGAGATATCACCAGATATATATTGGATTTTCCCCTGACCCTGAGTGTCCGGCCCCATGAGACTGTGGTTTTCTCGGCCCCTGGTGGTCCGAGGTCGTTCCCGCTGCACAGAATCATGTGCCAGGGCCTCCTACAAGTAATGCACTTTGTTTTATTGCGCTATCTGTAATAGCACCCGAGATATCACCAGATATATATTGGATTTTTCCCTGACCCTGAGTGTCCGGCCCCATGAGACTGTGGTTTTTTCGGCCCCTGGTGGTCCGAGGTCGTTCCCGTTGCACAGATTCATGCGCCAGGGCCTCCTGCAGATAATTCACTTTGATTTATTGCGCTATCTGTAATAGCACCCGAGATATCACCAGATATATATTGGATTTTTCACTGACCCTGAGTGTCCGGCCCCATGAGACGGTAGTTTTCTCGGCCCCTGGTGGTCCGAGGTCGTTCCCGCTGCACAGATTCATGCGCCAGGGCCTCCTACAGACAATGCACTTTGATTTATTGCGCTATCTGTAATAGCACCCGAGATATCACCACATATATATTGGATTTTTCAATGTCCCAGAGTGTCCGGCCCCATGAGACGGTGGATTTCTCGGCCCCTGGTGGTCCGAGGTCGTTCCCGCTGCACACATTCATGCGCCAGGGCCTCCTGCAGATAATTCCCTTTGGCTTATTGCGCTATCTCTAATAGCACCCGAGATATCACCAGATATATATTGGATTTTCCCCTGACACTGAGTGGCCGGCCCCATGAGACGGTGGTCTTCTCGGCCCCTGGTGGTCCGAGGTCGTTCCCGCTGCCCAGATTCATGCGCCACGGCCTCCTACTGACAATGCACTTTGATTTATTGCGCTATCTGTAATAGCACCCGAGATATCACCAGATATATATTGGATATTTCCCTCACCCTGAGTGTCCAGCCCCATGAGACGGTGGTTTTCTCGGCGCCTGGTGGACCGAGGTCGTTCCCGCTGCACAGATTCATGCGCCAGCGCCTCCTGCAGATAATTCAATTTGGTATATTGCGCTATCTCTAATAGCGCCCGAGATATCACCAGATATGTATTGGATTTTTCCCTGACCCTGAGTGTCCGGCCCCATGAGACTGCGGTTTTCTCGGCCCCTGGTGGTCCGAGGTCGTTCCCGCTGCACACATTCATGCGCCAGGGCCTCCTGCAGATAATTCACTTTGGTTTATTGCGCTATCTCTAATAGCACCCGAGATATCTCCAGATATATATTGGATTTTGCCCTGACCCTGAGTGTCCGGCCCCATGAGACTGTGGTTTTCTCGGCCCCTGGTGGTCCGAGGTCGTTCCCGCTGCACAGATTCATGCGCCAGGGCCTCCTACAGACAATGCACTTTGATTTATTGCGCTATCTCTAACAGCACCCAAGATATCAGCAGATATATATTGGATTTTTCACTGACCCTGAGTGTCCAGCCCCATGAGACGGTGGTTTTCTCGGCGCCTGGTGGACCGAGGTCGTTCCCGCTGCACAGATTCATCCGCCAGGGCCTCCTGCAGATAATTCACTTTGGTTTATTGCGCTGTCTCTAATAGCACCCGAGATATCACCAGATATATATTGGATTTTCCCCTGACCCTGAGTGTCCGGCCCCATGAGACTGTGGTTTTCTCGGCCCCTGGTGGTCTGAGGTCGTTCCCGCTGCACAGATTCATGCGCCAGGGCCTCCTACAGACAATGCACTTTGATTTATTGCGCTATCTGTAATAGCACCCGAGATATCACCATATATATATTGGATTTTCCCCTGACCCTGAGTGTCCGGCCCCATGAGACTGTGGTTTTCTCGGCCCCTGGTGGTCTGAGGTCGTTCCCGCTGCACAGATTCATGCGCCAGGGCCTCCTACAGACAATGCAGTTTGATTTATTGCGCTATCTGTAATAGCACCCGAGATATCACCAGACATATATTGGATTTTTCCGTGACCCTGAGTGTCCGGCCCCATGAGACGGTGGTTTCCTCGGCCCCTGGTGGTCCGAAGTCGTTCACGCTGCACAGATTCATGCGCCAGGGCCTCCTACAGACAATGCACGTAGATTTATTGCGCTATCTCTAATAGCACCCAAGATATCACCAGATATATATAGGATTTTTCCCTGACCCTGACTGTCCTGCCCCATGAGACGGAGATTTTCTCGGCCCCTACGGGTCCGACGTCGTTCCCGCTGCACAGATTCATGCGCCAGGGCCTCCTGCAGATAATTCACTTTGGTTAATTGCGCTGTATCTAATAGTACCCGAGATATCACCAGATATATATTGGATTTTCCCCTGACCCTGAGTGTCCGGCCCCATGAGACTGTGGTTTTCTCGGCCCCTGGTGGTCTGAGGTCGTTCCCGCTGCACAGATTCATGCGCCAGGGCCTCCTGCAGACAATGCACTTTGATTTATTGCGCTATCTGTAATAGCACCCGAGATATCACCAGATATATATTGGATTTTCCCCTGACCCTGAGTGTCCGGCCCCATGAGACTGTGGTTTTCTCGGCCCCTGGTGGTCCGAGGTCGTTCCCGTTGCACAGATTCATGCGCCAGGGCATCCTGAAGATAATTCACTTTGGTTTATTGCGCTATCTCTAATAGCACCCGAGATATCACCAGACATATATTGGATTTTTCCGTGACCCTGAGTGTCCGGCCCCATGAGACGGTGGTTTCCTCGGCCCCTGGTGGTCCGAAGTCGTTCCCGCTGCACAGATTCATGCGCCAGGGCCTCCTACAGACAATGCACTTAGATTTATTGCGCTATCTCTAATAGCACCCAAGATATCACCAGATATATATAGGATTTTTCCCTGACCCTGATTGTCCTGCCCCATGAGACGGTGATTTTCTCGGCCCCTACGGGTCCGACGTCGTTCCCGCTGCACAGATTCATGCGCCAGGGCCTCCTGCAGATAATTCACTTTGGTTTATTGCTCTACCTCTAACAGCACCCAAGATATCACCAGATATATATTGGATTTTTCACTGACCCTAAGTGTCCGGCCCCTCGGGACGGTGGTTTTCTCGGCCCCTGGTGGACCGAGGTCGTTCCCGCTGCACAGATTCATGCGCCACGGCCTCCTACAGATAACTCACTTTGGTTTATTGCGCTATCTATAATAGCACCCGAGATATCACCAGATATATATTGGATTTTTCCCTGACCCTGAGTGTCCGGCCCCATGAGACGGTAGTTTTCTCGGCCCCTGGTGGTCCGAGGTCGTTCCCGCTGCACAGATTCATGCGCCAGGGCCTCCTACAGACAATGCACTTTGATTTATTGCGCTATCTGTAATAGCACCCGAGATATCACCACATATATATTGGATTTTTCAATGACCCAGAGTGTCCGGCCCCATGAGACGGTGGTTTTCTCGGCCCCTGGTGGTCCGAGGTCGTTCCCGCTGCCCAGATTCATGCGCCACGGCCTCCTACTGACAATGCACTTTGATTTATTGCGCTATCCGTAATAGCACCCGAGATATCACCAGATATATATTGGATTTTCCCCTGACCCTGAGTGTCCAGCCCCATGAGACGGTGGTTTTCTCGGCGCCTGGTGGACCGAGGTCGTTCCCGCTGCACAGATTCATGCGCCAGGGCCTCCGGCAGATAATTCAATTTGGTTTATTGCGCTATCTCTAATAGTGCCCGAGATATCACCAGATATATATTGGATTTTTCCCTTACCCTGAGTGTCCGTCCCCATGAGACGGTGGTTTTCTCGGACCCTGGTGGTCCTAGGTCGTTCCCGCTGCACAGATGCATGCGACAGGGCCTCCTGCAGATAATTCCCTTTGATTTATTGCGCTATCTGTAATAGCACCCGAGATATCACCAGATAAATATTGGATTTTCCCCTGACCCTGAGTGTCCGGCCCCATGAGACGGTGGTTTTCTCGGCCCCTGGTGGTGCGAGGTCGTTCCCGCTGACCACGTTTATGCTCGAGGGCCTCCTACAGACAATGCACTTTGATTTATTGCGCTATCTGTAATAGCACCCGAGATATCACCAGATATATATTGGATTTTCCCCTGACCCTGACTGTCCGGCCCCTTGAGACTGTCGTTTTCTCGGCCCCTGGTGGTCCGAGGTCGTTCCCGTTGCACAGATTCATGCGCCAGGGCCTCCTGCAGATAATTCACTTTGGTTTATTGCGCTATCTCTAATAGCACCCGAGATATCACCAGATATATATTGGATTTTCCCCTGACCCTGAGTGTCCGGCCCCATGAGACTGTGGTTTCCACGGCCCCTGGGGGTCCGAGGTCGTTCCCGCTGCACAGATTCATGCGCCTGGTCCTCCTGCAGATAATTCACTTTCGTTTATTGCGCTATCTGTAATAGCACCCGAGATATCACCAGATATATATTGGATTTTCACTGACCCTAAGTGTCCGGCCCCTCGGGACGGTGGTTTTCTCGGCCCCTGGTGGTCCGAGGTTGTTCCCGCTGCACAGATTCATGCGCCAGGGCCTCCTACAGACAATGCAGTTTGATTTATTGCGCTATCTGTAATAGCACCCGAGATATCACCAGATATATATTGGATTTTTCCCTGACCCAGAGAGTCCGGCCCCATGAGACGGTGGTTGTCTCGGCCCCTGGTGGTCCGAGGTCGTTCCCGCTGCACAGATTCGTGCGCCAGGACCTTTTACAGACAATGCACTTTGACTTATTGCGCTATCTGTAATAGCACCCGAGATATCACCAGATAAATATTGGATTTTTCCCTGACCCTGAGTGTCCGGCCCCATGAGACGGTGGTTTTCTCGGGCCCTGGTGGTCCGAGGTCGTTCCCGTTGCACAGATTCATGCGCCAGGGCCTCCTGCAGATAATTCACTTTGGTTTATTGCGCTATCTCTAATAGCACCCGAGATATCACCAGATATATATCGGATTTTCCCCTGACCCTGAGTGTCCGGCCCCATGAGACTGTGGTTTCCTCGGCCCCTGGTGGTCCGAGGTCGTTTCCGCTGCACAGATTCATGCGCCAGGGCCTCCTGCAGATAATTCACTTTCGTTTATTGCGCTATCTCTAATAGCACCCGAGATATCACCAGATATATATTGGATTTTTCCCTTACCCTGAGTGACCGGCCCCATGAGACGGTGGTTTTCTCGGCCCCTGGTGGTCCTAGGTCGTTCCCGCTGCACAGATGCATGCTCCAGGGCCTCCTGCAGATAATTCCCTTTGGCTTATTGCGCTATCTCTAATAGCACCCGAGATATCACCAGATATATATTGGATTTTCCCCTGACCCTGAGTGGCCGGCCCCATGAGACCGTGGTCTTCTCGGCACCTGGTGGTCCGAGGTCGTTCCCGCTGCCCAGATTCATGCGCCACGGCCTCCTACTGACAATGCACTTTGATTTATTGCGCTATCTGTAATAGCACCCGATATATCACCAGATATATATTGGATTTTCCCCTGACCCTGAGTTTCCGACCCCATGAGAAGGTAGTTTTCTCGGCCCCTGGTGGTCCCAGGTCGTTCCCGCTGCACAGATTCATGCGCTAGGGCCTCCTGCAGACAATGCAATTGATTTATTGCGCTATCTCTAATAGCACCCGAGATATCACCAGATATATATTTCATTTTTCCCTGACCCAGACAGTCCGGCCTCATGAGTTGGTGATTTTCTCGGCCCCTGGTGGTCTGAGGTCGTTCCCGCTGCACAGATTCATGCGCCAGGGCCTCCTGCAGACAATGCACTTTGATTTATAGCGCTATCTCAAATAGCTCCCGAGATATCACCTGATTTATAATGGATTTTTCCCTGCCCCTGAGTGTCCGGCCCCATGAGACGGTAGTTTTCTCGGCCCCTGGTGGTCCGAGGTCGTTCCCGCTGCACAGATTCATGTGCTAGGGCCTCCGGCAGACAATGCACTTTAGATTTATTTCGCTATCTCTAATAGCACCCGAGATATCACCAGATATATATTGCATTTTTCCCTGACCCTGACAGTCCGGCCCCATGAGACGGTGACTTTCTCGGCCCCTGGTGGTCCGAGGTCGTTCCCGCTGCACATATTCATGCGCTAGGGCCTCCTGCAGACAATGCACTTTGATTAATTGTGCAATCTCTAATAGCACCCGAGATATCACCAGATATATATTGGATTTCTCCCTGACCCTGACAGTCCGACCCCATGAGACGGTGGTTTTCTCGGCCCCTGGTGGTCCGAGGTCGTTCCCGCTGCACAGATTCATGCGCCGGTGCCTCCTGCAGACAATGCAGTTCGAATTATTTCGCTATCTCTAATAGCACCCGAGATATCAACAGATATATATTCGATTTTTCCTTGACCCTGACAGTCCGGCCCCATGTGTCGATGGTTTTCTCGGCCCCTGGTTGTCTGATGTCGTTCCTGCTGCACAGATACATGCGCCAGGGCCTCCTGCAGATAATTCAGTTTGATTTAGTGCGGTATCTGTAAGAGCACCCGAGATATCACCAGATATATATTGGATTTTTCCCCGACCCTGAGTGTCCGCCCCATGAGACGGTGGTTTTATCGGCCCCTGGTGGTCCGAGGTCGTTCCCGCTGCCCAGATTCATCCGCCAGGGCCTCCTACAGACAATGCACTTTGGTTTATTGCGCTATCTCTAATAGCACCCGAGATATCACCAGATATATATTGGATTTTTCCCTGACCCTGAGTGTCCGGCCCCATCAGACGATGGTTTTCTCGGCCCGTGGTGGTCCGAGGGCGTTCCCGCTTGCCAGATTCATGCGCCAGGGCCTCCTACAGACAATGCACTTTGATTTATTGCGCTATCTCTAATAGCACCCGAGATATCACCAGATATATATTGGATTTTCCCCTGACCCTGAGTGTCCGGCCCCATGAGACTGTGGTTTTCTCGGCCCCTGGTTGTCCGATGTCGTTCTCGCTGGCCCGATTCATGCGCCAGGGTCTCCTACAGATCAGGCACTTTGATTTATTGCGCTATCTGTAATAGCACCCGAGATAACACCAGATATATATTGCATTTTTCCCCGACCCTGAGTGTCCGGCCCCATGAGACGGTGGTTTTATCGGCCCGTGGTGGTCCGAGGGCGTTCCCGCTTGCCAGATTCATGCGCCAGGGCCTCCTACAGACAATGCACTTTGATTTATTGCGCTATCTCTAATAGCACCCGAGATATCACCAGATATATATTGAATTTTCCCCTGACCCTGTGTGTCCGGCCCCATGTGACTGTGGTTTTCTCGGCCCCTGGTGGTCCGTGGTCGTTCCCGCTGCACAGATGCATGCGCCAGGGCCTGCTACAGATAATTCACTTTGGTTAATTGCGCTATCTCTAAAAGCACCGGCGATATCACCAGATATATATTGGATTTTTCCCTGACCCTGAGTGTCCGGCCCCATGAGACTGTGGTTTTCTCGGCCCCTGGTTGTCCGAGGTCGTTCTCGCTGGCCCGATTCATGCGCCAGGGTCTCCTACAGATCAGGCACTTTGATTTATTGCGCTATCTGTAATAGCACCCGAGATATCACCAGATATATATTGCATTTTTCCCCGACCCTGAGTGTCCGGCCCCATGAGACGGTGGTTTTCTCGGCCCCTAGTGTTCCGAGGTCGTTCCCGCTGCACAGATTCATGCGCCAGGGCCCCCTGCAGATAATTCAGTTTGGTTTAGTGCGGTATCTCTAAAAGCACCCGAGATATCACCAGATATATATTGGATTTTTCCCTCACCCTGAGTGTCCGGCCCCATGAGACGGTGGCTTTCTCGGCCTCTGGTTGTCCGAGGTCGTTCGAGCTGCACAGATTCATGCGCCAGTGCCTCCTACAGACAATGCACTTTGATTTATTGCGCTATCTGTAATAGCACCCGAGATAACACCACATATATATTGGATTTTTCCCTGACCCTGAGTGTCCGGCCCCATGAGACGGTGGTTTTCTCGGCCCCTGGTGGACCGAGGTCGTTCCCGCTACACAGATGCATGCGCCAGGGCCTCCTGCAGATAATTCACTTTGGTTTATTGCGCTTTCTCTAATAGCACCCGAGATATCACCAGATATATATTGCATTTTTCCCTGACCCTGACAGTCCGGCCCCATGAGACGGTGACTTTCTCGGCCCCTGGTGGTCCGAGGTCGTTCCCGCTGCACATATTCATGCGCTAGGGCCTCCTGCAGACAATGCACTTTGATTAATTGTGCAATCTCTAATAGCACCCGAGATATCACCAGATATATATTGGATTTCTCTCTGACCCTGACAGTCCGACCCCATGAGACGGTGGTTTTCTCGGCCCCTGGTGATCCGAGGTCGTTCCCGCTGCACAGATTCATGCGCCGGTGCCTCCTGCAGACAATGCAGTTCGAATTATTTCGCTATCTCTAATAGCACCCGAGATATCAACAGATATATATTCGATTTTTCCTTGACCCTGACAGTCCGGCCCCATGTGTCGATGGTTTTCTCGGCCCCTGGTTGTCTGATGTCGTTCCTGCTGCACAGATTCATGCGCCAGGGCCTCCTGCAGATAATTCACTTTGGTTTATTGCGCTATCTCTAAAAGCACCCGAGATATCACCAGATATATATTGGATTTTTCCCTGACCCTGAGTGTCCGGCCCCATGAGACTGTGGTTTTCTCGGCCCCTGGTTGTCCAAGGTCGTTCTCGCTGGCCCGTTTCAGGCGCCAGGGTCTCCTACAGATCAGGCACTTTGATTTATTGCGCTATCTGTAATAGGACCCGAGATATCACCAGATATATGATGGATTTTTCCCTGACCCTGTGTGTCCGGCCCCATGAGACGGTGGTTTTCTCGGCCGCTGGAGATCCGAGGTCGCTCCCGCTGCGCAGAATCATGCGCAAGGGCTTCCTGCAGATAATTCACTTTGGTTTATTGCGCTATCTCTAATAGCACCCGAGACATCGCCAGATATATATTGGATTTTCCCCTGACCCTGAGTGTCCGGCCCCATGATACGGTGGTTTTCTCGGCCGCTGGTGGTCCGAGGTCGTTCCCGCTGGCCAGATTCATGCGCCAGGGCCACCTACAGACAATGCACTTTGATTTATTGCGCTATCTGTAATAGCACCCGAGATATCACCAGATATATATTGGATTTTTCCCTGACCCTGAGTGTCCGGCCCCATGAGACGGTGGTTTTCTCGGCCTCTGGTGATCCGAGGTCGTTCCCGCTGAACAGATTCATTCGCAAGGGTCTCCTTCGGACAATGCACTTTGATTTATCGCGCTATCTGTAATCGCACCCGAGATATCACCAGATATATATTGGATTTTTCACTGACCCTAAGTGTCCGGCCCCTCGGGACGGTGGTTTTCTCGGCCCCTGGTGGACTGAGGTCGTTCCCGCTGCACAGATTCATGCGCCAGGGCCTCCTACAGATAACTCACTTTGGTTTATTGCGCTATCTATAATAGCACCCGAGATATCACCAGATATATATTGGATTTTTCCCTGACCCTGAGTGTCCGGCCCCATGAGACGGTAGTTTTCTCGGCCCCTGGTGGTCCGAGGTCGTTCCCGCTGCACAGATTCATGCGCCAGGGCCTCCTACAGACAATGCACTTTGATTTATTGCGCTATCTGTAATAGCACCCGAGATATCACCACATATATATTGGATTTTTCAATGACCCAGAGTGTCCGGCCCCATGAGACGGTGGTTTTCTCGGCCCCTGGTGGTCCGAGGTCGTTCCCGCTGCACACATTCATGCGCCAGGGCCTCCTGCAGATAATTCCCTTTGGCTTATTGCGCTATCTCTAATAGCACCCGAGATATCACCAGATATATATTGGATTTTCCCCTGACACTGAGTGGCCGGCCCCATGAGACGGTGGTCTTCTCGGCCCCTGGTGGTCCGAGGTCGTTCCCGCTGACCAGATTCATGCGCCACGGCCTCCTACTGACAATGCACTTTGATTTATTGCGCTATCTGTAATAGCACCCGAGATATCACCAGATATATATTGGATATTTCCCTCACCCTGAGTGTCCAGCCCCATGAGACGGTGGTTTTCTCGGCGCCTGGTGGACCGAGGTCGTTCCCGCTGCACAGATTCATGCGCCAGGGCCTCCTGCAGATAATTCACTTTGGTTTATTGCGCTATCTGTAACAGCACCCGAGATATCATCAGATAGATGCTGGATTTTTACGTGACCTTGTGTGACGGATTCCGAATATCTGTAATTTTCTCGGCCCCTGGTGGTCCGAGGTAGTTCCTGCTGCACAGATTCATACGCCAGTGCCTCGTACAGACAATGGACTTTGATTTATTGCTCTACCTCTAATAGCACCCGAGATATCACCATATATATATTGGATTCTTCCCTGACCCTGACAGTCCGGCCCCATGTGTCGGTGGTTTTCTCGGCCACTGGTGGTCCTAGGTCGTTCCCGCTGCACAGATTCATGAGCCAGGGCCTCCTGCAGACAATTCACTTTGGTTTATTGCGCTGTCTCTAATAGCACCCGAGATATCACCAGATATATATTGGATTTTCCCCTGACCCTGAGTGTCCGGCCCCATGAGACTGTGGTTTTCTCGGCCCCTGGTGGTCCGAGGTCGTTCCCGCTGCACAGATTCATGCGCCAGGGCCTCCTACAGACAATGCACTTTGATTTATTGCGCTATCTGTAATAGCACCCGAGATATCACCAGATATATATTGGATTTTCCCCTGACCCTGAGTGTCCGGCCCCATGAGACTGTGGTTTTCTCGGCCCCTGGTGGTCCGAGGTCGTTCCCGTTGCACAGATTCATGCGCCAGGGCATCCTGAAGATAATTCACTTTGGTTTATTGCGCTATCTCTAATAGCACCCGAGATATCGCCAGATATATATTGGATTTTCCCCTGACCCTGAGTGTCCGGCCCCATGAGACGGTGGTTTTCTCGGCCGCTGGTGGTCCGAGGTCGTTCCCGCTGGCCAGATTCATGCGCCAGGGCCACCTGCAAACAATGCACTTTGATTTATTGCGCTATCTGTAATAGCACCCGAGATATCACCAGACATATATTGGATTTTTCCGTGACCCTGAGTGTCCGGCCCCATGAGACGGTGGTTTCCTCGGCCCCTGGTGGTCCGAAGTCGTTCCCGCTGCACAGATTCATGCGCCAGGGCCTCCTACAGACAATGCACTTAGATTTATTGCGCTATCTCTAATAGCACCCAAGATATCACCAGATATATATAGGATTTTTCCCTGACCCTGACTGTCCTGCCCCATGAGACGGTGATTTTCTCGGCCCCTACGGGTCCGACGTCGTTCCCGCTGCACAGATTCATGCGCCAGGGCCTCCTGCAGATAATTCACTTTGGTTTATTGCTGTACCTCTAACAGCACCCAAGATATCACCAGATATATATTGGATTTTTCCCTGACCCTGAGTGTCCGGCCCCATGAGACTGTGGTTTTTTCGGCCCCTGGTGGTCCGAGGTCGTTCCCGTTGCACAGATTCATGCGCCAGGGCCTCCTGCAGATAATTCACTTTGATTTATTGCGCTATCTGTAATAGCACCCGAGATATCACCAGATATATATTGGATTTTTCACTGACCCTAAGTGTCCGGCCCCTCGGGACGGTGGTTTTCTCGGCCCCTGGTGGACCGAGGTCGTTCCCGCTGCACAGATTCATGCGCCACGGCCTCCTACAGATAACTCACTTTGGTTTATTGCGCTATCTATAATAGCACCCGAGATATCACCAGATATATATTGGATTTTTCCCTGACCCTGAGTGTCCGGCCCCATGAGACGGTAGTTTTCTCGGCCCCTGGTGGTCCGAGGTCGTTCCCGCTGCACAGATTCATGCGCCAGGGCCTCCTACAGACAATGCACTTTGATTTATTGCGCTATCTGTAATAGCACCCGCGATATCACCACATATATATTGGATTTTTCAATGACCCAGAGTGTCCGGCCCCATGAGACGGTGGTTTTCTCGGCCCCTGGTGGTCCGAGGTCGTTCCCGCTGCACACATTCATGCGCCAGGGCCTCCTGCAGATAATTCCCTTTGGCTTATTGCGCTATCTCTAATAGCACCCGAGATATCACCAGATATATATTGGATTTTCCCCTGACCCTGAGTGGCCGGCCCCATGAGACGGTGGTCTTCTCGGCCCCTGGTGGTCCGAGGTCGTTCCCGCTGCCCAGATTCATGCGCCACGGCCTCCTACTGACAATGCACTTTGATTTATTGCGCTATCTGTAATAGCACCCGAGATATCACCAGATATATATTGGATTTTTCCCTGACCCTGAGTGTCCAGCCCCATGAGACGGTGGTTTTCTCGGCGCCTGGTGGACCGAGTTCGTTCCCGCTGCACAGATTCATGCGCCAGGGCCTCCTGCAGATAATTCAATTTGGTTTATTGCGCTATCTCTAATAGCGCCCGAGATATCTCCAGATATATATTGGATTTTCCCCTGACCCTGAGTGGCCGGCCCCATGAGACGGTGGTCGTCTCGGCCCCTGGTGGTCCGAGGTCGTTCCCGCTACACAGATGCATGCGCCAGGGCCTCCTGCAGATAATTCACTTTGGTTTATTGCGCTTTCTCTAATAGCACCCGAGATATCACCAGATATATATTGAATTTTCCCCTGACCCTCAGTGTCCGGTCCCCTGTGACTGTGGTTTTCTCTGCCCCTGGTGGTCCGAGGTCGTTCCCGCTGCCCAGATTCATCCGCCAGGGCCTCCTACAGACAATGCACTTTGGTTTATTGCGCTATCACTAATAGCACCCGAGATATCACCAGATATATATTGGATTTTCCCCTGTCCCTGAGTGTCCGGCCCCATGAGACGGTGGTTTTCTCGGCCCCTGGTGGACCGAGGTCGTTCCCGCTGCACACATGCATGCGCCAGGGCCTCCTGCAGATAATTCACTTTGGTTTATTGCGCTTTCTCTAATAGCACCCGAGATATCACCATATATATATTGAATTTTCCCCTGACCCTCAGTGTCCGGTCCCCAGTGACTGCGGTTTTCTCTGCTCCTGGTGGTCCGAGGTCGTTCCCGCTGCCCAGATTCATCCGCCAGGGCCTCCTACAGACAATGCACTTTGGTTTATTGCGCTATCTCTAATAGCACCCGAGATATCACCAGATATATATTGGATTTTTCCCTGACCCTGAGTGTCCGGCCCCATGAGACGGTGGTTTTATCGGCCCCTGGTGGTCCGAGGTCGTTCCCGCTGCACAGATTCATGCACCAGGGCCTCCTGCAGATAATTCACTTTGGTTTATTGCGCTATCTCTAATAGCACCCGAGATATCACCAGATATATATTGCATTTTTCCCTGACCCTGACAGTCCGGCCCCATGAGACGGTGACTTTCTCGGCCCCTGGTGGTCCGAGGTCGTTCCCGCTGCACATATTCATGCGCTAGGGCCTCCTGCAGACAATGCACTTTGATTAATTGTGCAATCTCTAATAGCACCCGAGATATCACCAGATATATATTGGATTTCTCCCTGACCCTGACAGTCCGACCCCATGAGACGGTGGTTTTCTCGGCCCCTGGTGATCCGAGGTCGTTCCCGCTGCACAGATTCATGCGCCGGTGCCTCCTGCAGACAATGCAGTTCGAATTATTTCGCTATTTCTAATAGCACCCGAGATATCAACAGATATATATTCGATTTTTCCTTGACCCTGACAGTCCGGCCCCATGTGTCGATGGTTTTCTCGGCCCCTGGTTGTCTGATGTCGTTCCTGCTGCACAGATTCATGCGCCAGGGCCTCCTGCAGATAATTCACTTTGATTTATCGCGCTGTCTCTAATAGCACCCGAGATATCACCATATATATATTGAATTTTCCCCTGACCCTCAGTGTCCGGTCCCCAGTGACTGCGGTTTTCTCTGCTCCTGGTGGTCCGAGGTCGTTCCCGCTGCCCAGATTCATCCGCCAGGGCCTCCTACAGACAATGCACTTTGGTTTATTGCGCTATCTCTAATAGCACCCGAGATATCACCAGATATATATTGGATTTTTCCCTGACCCTGAGTGTCCGGCCCCATGAGACGGTGGTTTTATCGGCCCCTGGTGGTCCGAGGTCGTTCCCGCTGCACAGATTCATGCACCAGGGCCTCCTGCAGATAATTCACTTTGGTTTATTGCGCTATCTCTAATAGCACCCGAGATATCACCAGATATATATTGCATTTTTCCCTGACCCTGACAGTCCGGCCCCATGAGACGGTGACTTTCTCGGCCCCTGGTGGTCCGAGGTCGTTCCCGCTGCACATATTCATGCGCTAGGTCCTCCTGCAGACAATGCACTTTGATTAATTGTGCAATCTCTAATAGCACCCGAGATATCACCAGATATATATTGGATTTCTCCCTGACCCTGACAGTCCGACCCCATGAGACGGTGGTTTTCTCGGCCCCTGGTGATCCGAGGTCGTTCCCGCTGCACAGATTCATGCGCCGGTGCCTCCTGCAGACAATGCAGTTCGAATTATTTCGCTATCTCTAATAGCACCCGAGATATCAACAGATATATATTCGATTTTTCCTTGACCCTGACAGTCCGGCCCCATGTGTCGATGGTTTTCTCGGCCCCTGGTTGTCTGATGTCGTTCCTGCTGCACAGATTCATGCGCCAGGGCCTCCTGCAGATAATTCACTTTGATTTATCGCGCTGTCTCTAATAGCACCCGAGACATCACCAGATATATATTGGATTTTTCCCTGACCCTGAGTGTCCGGCCCCATGAGACGGTGGTTTTCCCGGCCCCTGGTGGACCGAGGTCGTTCCCGCTGCACAGATGCATGCGCCAGGGCCTGCTGCAGATAATTCACTTTGGTTTATTGCGCTATCTCTAAAAGCACCCGAGATATCACCAGATATATATTGGATTTTTCCCTGACCCTGAGTGTCCGGCCCCATGAGACTGTGGTTTTCTCGGCCCCTGGTTGTCCAAGGTCGTTCTCGCTGGCCCGTTTCAGGCGCCAGGGTCTCCTACAGATCAGGCACTTTGATTTATTGCGCTATCTGTAATAGGACCCGAGATATCACCAGATACATGATGGATTTTTCCCTGACCCTGTGTGTCCGGCCCCATGAGACGGTGGTTTTCTCGGCCGCTGGAGATCCGAGGTCGCTCCCGCTGTGCAGAATCATGCGCAAGGGCTTCCTGCAGATAATTCACTTTGGTTTATTGCGCTATCTCTAATAGCACCCGAGATATCGCCAGATATATATTGGATTTTCCCCTGACCCTGAGTGTCCGGCCCCATGATACGGTGGTTTTCTCGGCCGCTGGTGGTCCGAGGTCGTTCCCGCTGGCCAGATTCATGCGCCAGGGCCACCTACAGACAATGCACTTTGATTTATTGCGCTATCTGTAATAGCACCCGAGATATCACCAGATATATATTGGATTTTTCCCTGACCCTGAGTGTCCGGCCCGATGAGACGGTGGTTTTCTCGGCCTCTGGTGATCCGAGGTCGTTCCCGCTGAACAGATTCATTCGCAAGGGTCTCCTTCGGACAATGCACTTTGATTTATTGCGCTATCGGTAATAGCACCCGAGATATCACCAGATATATATTGGATTTTTCCCTGACCCTGAGTGTCCGGCCCCATGAGACGGTGGTTTTCTCGGCGCCTGGTGGTCCGAGTTCGTTCCCGCTGCACAGATTCGTGCGCCAGGGCCTCCTACAGACAATGCACTTTGATTTATTGCGCTATCTGTAATAGCACCCGAGATATCACCAGATATATGCTGCATTTTTACATGACCTTGGGTGACGGATTCCGAATATCACTAATTTTCTCGGCCCCTGGTGGTCCGAGGTCGTTCCTGCTGCACAGATTCATTCGCCAGTGCCTCCTACAGACAATGCACTTTGATTTATTGCGGCATCTCTAATAGCACCCTAGATATCACCAGATATATATTGGGTTTTTCCCTGACCCTTACAGTCCGGCCCCATGAGACGGTGATTTTCTCGGCCCCTGGAGGTCCGAGGTCGTTCCCGCTGCACAGAATCATGCGCCAGGGCTTCCTGCAGACAATGCACTTTGGTTTATTGCGCTATCTCAAATAGCACCCGAGATATCACCAGACATATATTGGATTTTCCCCTGACCCTGAGTGTCCGGCCCCATGAGACGGTGGTTTTCTCGGCCCCTGGTGGACTGAGGTCGTTCCCGCTGCGCAGAATCATGCGCCAGGGCCTCCTACAGATAACTCACCTTGGTTTATTGCGCTATCTATAATAGCACCCCAGATATCACCAGATATATATTGGATTTTTCCCTGACCCTGAGTGTCCGGCCCCATGACACGGTAGTTTTCTCGGCCCCTGGTGGTCCGAGGTCGTTCCCGCTGCCCAGATTCATGCGCCAGGGCCTCCTACAGACAATGCACTTTGATTTATTGCGCTATCTGTAATAGCACCCGAGATATCACCACATATATATTGGATTTTTCAATGTCCCAGACTGTCCGGCCCCATGAGACGGTGGTTTTCTCGGCCCCTGGTGGTCCGAGGTCGTTCCCGCTGCACACATTCATGCGCCAGGGCCTCCTGCAGATAATTCCCTTTGGCTTATTGCGCTATCTCTAATAGCACCCGAGATATCACCAGATATATATTGGATTTTCCCCTGACACTGAGTGGCCGGCCCCATGAGACGGTGGTCTTCTCGGCCCCTGGTGGTCCGAGGTCGTTCCCGCTGCCCAGATTCATGCGCCACGGCCTCCTACTGACAATGCACTTTGATTTATTGCGCTATCTGTAATAGCACCCGAGATACCACCAGATATATATTGGATATTTCCCTCACCCTGAGTGTCCAGCCCCATGAGACGGTGGTTTTCTCGGCGCCTGGTGGACCGAGGTCGTTCCCGCTGCACAGATTCATGCGCCAGGGCCTCCTGCAGATAATTCACTTTGGTTTAGTGCGCGATCTGTAATAGCACCCGAGATATCACCAGATATATATTGGATATTTCCCTCACCCTGAGTGTCCAGCCCCATGAGACGGTGGTTTTCTCGGCCCCTTGTGGACCGAGGTCGTTCCCGCTGCACAGATTCATGCGCCAGGGCCTCCTGCAGATAATTCACTTTGGTTTATTGCGCTATCTCTAATAGCACCCGAGATATCTCCAGATATATATTGGATTTTGCCCTGACCCTGAGTGTCCGGCCCCATGAGACGGTGGTTTTCTCAGCCCCTGGTGGTCCGAGGTCGTTCCCGCGGCACAGATTCATGCGCCAGGGCCTCCTGCAGACAATGCACTTTGATTTATTTCGCTATCTCTAATAGCACCCGAGATATCACCAGATATATATTGGATTTATGCCTGACCCTGAGTGTCCGACCCCATGAGACGGTGGTTTTCTCGGCCCCTGGTGGTCCGAGGTCGTTGCCGCTGCACAGATTCATGCGCCAAGGCATCCTGCAGACAATTCACTTTGGTTTATTGCGCTATCTGTAACAGCACCCGAGATATCATCAGATAGATGCTGGATTTTTACGTGACCTTGTGTGACGGATTCCGAATATCTGTAATTTTCTCGGCCCCTGGTGGTCCGAGGTAGTTCCTGCTGCACAGATTCATACGCCAGTGCCTCGTACAGACAATGGACTTTGATTTATTGCTCTACCTCTAATAGCACCCGAGATATCACCATATATATATTGGATTCTTCCCTGACCCTGACAGTCCGGCCCCATGTGTCGGTGGTTTTCTCGGCCACTGGTGGTCCTAGGTCGTTCCCGCTGCACAGATTCATGAGCCAGGGCCCCCTGCAGATAGTTCACTTTGGTTTAGTGCGCGATCTGTAATAGCACCCGAGATATCACCAGATATATATTGGATATTTCCCTCACCCTGAGTGTCCAGCCCCATGAGACGGTGGTTTTCTCGGCCCCTTGTGGACCGAGGTCGTTCCCGCTGCACAGATTCATGCGCCAGGGCCTCCTGCAGATAATTCACTTTGGTTTATTGCGCTATCTTTAATAGCACCCGAGATATCACCAGATATATATTGGATTTTCCCCTGACCCTGAGTGTCCGGCCCCATGAGACGGTGGATTTCTCGGCCCCTGGTGGACCGAGGTCGTTCCCGCTGCACAGATTCATGCGCCAGGGCCTCCTGCAGATAATTCACTTTGGTTTATTGCGCTATCTATAATAGTGCCCGAGATATCACCAGATATATATTGGATTTATGCCTGACCCTGAGTGTCCGACCCCATGAGACGGTGGTTTTCTCGGCCCCTGGTGGTCCGAGGTCGATGCCGCTGCACAGATTCATGCGCCAAGGCATCCTGCAGACAATTCACTTTGGTTTATTGCGCTATCTGTAACAGCACCCGAGATATCATCAGATAGATGCTGGATTTTTACGTGACCTTGTGTGACGGATTCCGAATATCTGTAATTTTCTCGGCCCCTGGTGGTCCGAGGTAGTTCCTGCTGCACAGATTCATACGCCAGTGCCTCGTACAGACAATGGACTTTGATTTATTGCTCTACCTCTAATAGCACCCGAGATATCACCATATATATATTGGATTCTTCCCTGACCCTGACAGTCCGGCCCCATGTGTCGGTGGTTTTCTCGGCCACTGGTGGTCCTAGGTCGTTCCCGCTGCACAGATTCATGAGCCAGGGCCCCCTGCAGATAGTTCACTTTGGTTTAGTGCGCGATCTGTAATAGCACCCGAGATATCACCAGATATATATTGGATATTTCCCTCACCCTGAGTGTCCAGCCCCATGAGACGGTGGTTTTCTCGGCCCCTTGTGGTCCGAGGTCGTTCCCGCTGCACAGATTCATGCGCCAGGGCCTCCTGCAGATAATTCACTTTGGTTTATTGCGCTATCTTTAATAGCACCCGAGATATCACCAGATATATATTGGATTTTCCCCTGACCCTGAGTGTCCGGCCCCATGAGACGGTGGTTTTCTCGGCCCCTGGTAGACCGAGGTCGTTCCCGCTGCACAGATTCATGCGCCAGGGCCTCCTGCAGATAATTCACTTTGGTTTATTGCGCTATCTATAATAGTGCCCGAGATATCACCAGATATATATTGGATTTTCCCCTGACCCTGAGTGTCCGGCCCCATGAGACTGTGGTTTTCTCGGCCCCTGGTGGTCCGAGGTCGTTCCCGTTGCACAGATTCATGCGCCAGGGCCTCCTGCAGATAATTCACTTTGGTTTATTGCGCTATCTCTAGTAGCACCCGAGATATCGCCAGGTATATATTGGATTTTCCCCTGACCCTGAGTGTCCGGCCCCATGAGACTGTGGTTTTCTCGGCCCCTGGTCGTCCGAGGTCGTTCCCGCTGCACAGATTCATGCGCCAGGGCCTCCTGCAGATCATTCACTTTGATTTATTGCGCTATCTGTAATAGCACCCGAGATATCACCAGATATATATTGGATTTTCCCCTGACACTGAGTGGCCGGCCCCATGAGACGGTGGTCTTCTCGGCCCCTGGTGGTCCGAGGTCGTTCCCGCTGCCCAGATTCATGCGCCACGGCCTCCTACTGACAATGCACTTTGATTTATTGCGCTATCTGTAATAGCACCCGAGATATCACCAGATATATATTGGATATTTCCCTCACCCTGAGTGTCCAGCCCCATGAGACGGTGGTTTTCTCGGCGCCTGGTGGACCGAGGTCGTTCCCGCTGCACAGATTCATGCGCCAGCGCCTCCTGCAGATAATTCAATTTGGTTTATTGCGCTATCTCTAATAGCGCCCGAGATATCACCAGATATGTATTGGATTTTTCCCTGACCCTGAGTGTCCGGCCCCATGAGACTGCGGTTTTCTCGGCCCCTGGTGGTCCGAGGTCGTTCCAGCTGCACACATTCATGCGCCAGGGCCTCCTGCAGATAATTCACTTTGGTTTATTGCGCTATCTCTAATAGCACCCGCGATATCTCCAGATATATATTGGATTTTGCCCTGACCCTGAGTGTCCGGCCCCATGAGACTGTGGTTTTCTCGGCCCCTGGTGGTCCGAGGTCGTTCCCGCTGCACAGATTCATGCGCCAGGGCCTCCTACAGACAATGCACTTTGATTTATTGCGCTATCTCTAACAGCACCCAAGATATCAGCAGATATATATTGGATTTTTCACTGACCCTGAGTGTCCAGCCCCATGAGACGGTGGTTTTCTCGGCGCCTGGTGGACCGAGGTCGTTCCCGCTGCACAGATTCATGCGCCAGGGCCTCCTACAGACAATGCACTTTGATTTATTGCGCTATCTGTAATAGCACCCGAGATATCACCAGATATATATTGGATTTTCCCCTGACCCTGAGTGTCCGGCCCCATGAGACTGTGGTTTTCTCGGCCCCTGGTGGTCTGAGGTCGTTCCCGGTGCACAGATTCATGCGCCAGGGCCTCCTACAGACAATGCAGTTTGATTTATTGCGCTATCTGTAATAGCACCCGAGATATCACCAGACATATATTGGATTTTTCCGTGACCCTGAGTGTCCGGCCCCATGAGACGGTGGTTTCCTCGGCCCCTGGTGGTCCGAAGTCGTTCCCGCTGCACAGATTCATGCGCCAGGGCCTCCTACAGACAATGCACTTAGATTTATTGCGCTATCTCTAATAGCACCCAAGATATCACCAGATATATATAGGATTTTTCCCTGACCCTGACTGTCCTGCCCCATGAGACGGTGATTTTCTCGGCCCCTACGGGTCCGACGTCGTTCCCGCTGCACAGATTCATGCGCCAGGGCCTCCTGCAGATAATTCACTTTGGTTTATTGCTCTACCTCTAACAGCACCCAAGATATCACCAGATATATATAGGATTTTTCCCTGACCCTGAGTGTCCGGCCCCATGAGACTGTGGTTTTTTCGGCCCCTGGTGGTCCGAGGTCGTTCCCGTTGCACAGATTCATGCGCCAGGGCCTCCTGCAGATAATTCACTTTGATTTATTGCGCTATCTGTAATAGCACCCGAGATATCACCAGATATATATTGGATTTTTCACTGACCCTAAGTGTCCGGCCCCTCGGGACGGTGGTTTTCTCGGCCCCTGGTGGACCGAGGTCGTTCCCGCTGCACAGATTCATGCGCCACGGCCTCCTACAGATAACTCACTTTGGTTTATTGCGCTATCTATAATAGCACCCGAGATATCACCAGATATATATTGGATTTTTCCCTGACCCTGAGTGTCCGGCCCCATGAGACGGTAGTTTTCTCGGCCCCTGGTGGTCCGAGGTCGTTCCCGCTGCACAGATTCATGCGCCAGGGCCTCCTACAGACAATGCACTTTGATTTATTGCGCTATCTGTAATAGCACCCGAGATATCACCACATATATATTGGATTTTTCAATGACCCAGAGTGTCCGGCCCCATGAGACGGTGGTTTTCTCGGCCCCTGGTGGTCCGAGGTCGTTCCCGCTGCACACATTCATGCGCCAGGGCCTCCTGCAGATAATTCCCTTTGGCTTATTGCGCTATCTCTAATAGCACCCGAGATATCACCAGATATATATTGGATTTTCCCCTGACCCTGAGTGGCCGGCCCCATGAGACGGTGGTCTTCTCGGCCCCTGGTGGTCCGAGGTCGTTCCCGCTGCCCAGATTCATGCGCCACGGCCTCCTACTGATAATGCACTTTGATTTATTGCGCTATCTGTAATAGCACCCGAGATATCACCAGATATATATTGGATTTTTCCCTGACCCTGAGTGTCCAGCCCCATGAGACGGTGGTTTTCTCGGCGCCTGGTGGACCGAGTTCGTTCCCGCTGCACAGATTCATGCGCCAGGGCCTCCTGCAGATAATTCAATTTGGTTTATTGCGCTATCTCTAATAGCGCCCGAGATATCTCCAGATATATATTGGATTTTCCCCTGACCCTGAGTGGCCGGCCCCATGAGACGGTGGTCTTCTCGGCCCCTGGTGGTCCGAGGTCGTTCCCGCTGCCCAGATTCATGCGCCAGGGCCTCCTGCAGATAATTCACTTTGGTTTATTGCGCTATCTCTAATAGCACCCGAGATATCACCAGATATATATTGGATTTTCCCCTGACGCTGAGTGTCCGGCCCCATGAGACGGTGGTTTTCTCGGCCCCTGGTGGCCCGAGGTCGTTCCCGTTGCACAGATTCATGCGCCAGGGCCTACTGCAGATAATTCACTTTGGTTTATTGCGCTATCTCTAATAGCACCCGAGATATCACCAGATATATATTGGATTTTCCCCTGACCCTGAGTGTCCGGCCCCATGAGACTGTGGTTTTCTCGGCCCCTGGTGGTCCGAGGTCGTTCCCCTTTCACAGATTCATGCGCCAGGGCCTCCTGCAGATAATTCACTTTGATTTATTGCGCTATCTGTAATAGCACCCGAGATATCACCAGATATATATTGGATTTTTCACTGACCCTAAGTGTCCGGCCCCTCGGGACGGTGGTTTTCTCGGCCCCTGGTGGTCCGAGGTCGTTCCCGCTGCGCAGATTCGTGCGCCAGGACATTCTACAGACAATGCACTTTGATTTATTGCGCTATCTGTAATAGCACCCGAGATATCACCAGATAAATATTGGATTTTCCCCTGACCCTGAGTGTCCGGCCCCATGAGACGGTGGTTTTCTCGGCCCCTGGTGGTGCGAGGTCGTTCCCGCTGGCCACATTTATGCGCCAGGGCCTCCTACATACAATGCACTTTGATTTATTGCGCTATCTGTAATAGCACCCGAGATATCACCAGATAAATATTGGATTTTCCCCTGACCCTGAGTGTCCGGCCCCATGAGACGGTGGTTTTCTCGGTCCCTGGTGTTCCGAGGTCGTTCCCGCTACACAGATTCATGCGTCAGGGCCTCCTACAGACAATGCACTTTGGTTTATTGCGCTATCTCTAATAGCACCCGAGATATCACCAGATATATATTGGATTTTACCCTGACCCTGAGTGTCCGGCCCCATGAGACGGTCGGTGTCTCGGCCCCTGGAGGTCCGAGGACGTTCCCGCTGCACAGATTCATGCGCCAGGGCCTCCTACAGGTAATGCACTTTGATTTATTGCGCTATCTGTAATAGCACCCGAGATATCACCAGATCTATATTGGATTTTCCCCTGACCCTGAGTGTCCGGCCCCATGAGACTGTGGTTTTCTCGGCCCCTGGTGGTCCGAGGTCGTTCCCGCTGCACGGATTCATGCGCCAGGGCCTCCTGCAGATAATTCACTTTGGTTTATTGCGCTATCTCTAATAGCACCCGAGATATCACCAGATATACATTGGATTTTTCACTGACCCTGAGTGTCCGGCCCCATGAGACGGTCGTTTTCTCGGACCCTGGTGGTCCGATGTCGTTCCCGCTGCACAGATTCATGCGCCAGGGCCTCCTACAGACAATGCACTTTGGTTTATTGCGCTATCTCTAATAGCACCCGAGATATCACCAGATATATATTGGATTTTCCCCTGACCCTGAGTGTCCGGCCCCATGAGACTGTGGTTTTCTCGGCCCCTGGTGGTCCGAGGTCGTTCCCGTTGCACAGATTCATGCGCCAGGGCCTCCTACAGACAATGCACTTTGATTTATTGCGCTATCTGTAATAGCACCCGAGATATCACCAGATATATATTGGATTTTCCCCAGACCCTGAGTGACCGGCCCAATGAGACTGTGGTTTTTTCGGCCCCTGGTGGTCCGAGGTCGTTCCCGCTGCACAGATTCATGCGCCAGGGCCTCCTGCAGATAATTCACTTTGGTTTATTGCGCTATCTCTAATAGCACCCGAGATATCACCAGATATATATTGGATTTTACCCTGACCCTGAGTGTCCGGCCCCATGAGACTGTGCTTTTCTCGGCCCCTGGTGGTCCGAGGTCGTTCCCGTTGCACAGATTCATGCGCCAGGGCCTCCTGCAGATAATTCACTTTGGTTTATTGCGCTATCTCTAATAGCACCCGAGATATCAGCAGATATATATTGGATTTTTCACTGACCCTGAGTGTCCGGCCCCATGAGACGGTCGTTTTCTCGGCCCCTGGTGGTCCGAGGTCGTTCCCGCTGCACAGATTCATGCGCCAGGGCCTCCTGCACATAATTCACTTTGGTTTATTGCGCTATCTCTAATAGCACCCGAGATATCAGCTGATATATATTGGATTTTTCACTGACCCTGAGTGACCGGCCCCATGAGACGGTAGTTTTCTCGGCCCCTGGTGGTCCGAGGTCGTTCCCGCTGCACAGATTCATGCGCCAGGGCCTCCTACAGACAATGCACTTTGATTTATTGCGCTACCTGTAATAGCACCCGAGATATCACCAGATCTATATTGGATTTTCCACTGACCCTGAGTGTCCGGCCCCATGAGACTGTGGTTTTCTGGGCCCCTGGTGGTCCGAGGTCGTTCCCGTTGCACAGATTCATGCGCCAGGGCCTCCTGCAGATAATTCACTTTGGTTTATTGCGCTATCTCTAATAGCACCCGAGATATCACCAGATCTATATTGGATTTTCCCCTGACCCTGAGTGTCCGGCCCCATGAGACTGTGGTTTTCTCGGCCCCTGGTGGTCCGAGGTCGTTCCCGTTGCACAGATTCATGCGCCAGGGCCTCCTGCAGATAATTCACTTTGGTTTATTGCGCTATCTCTAATAGCACCCGAGATATCACCAGATATATATCGGATTTTCCCCTGACCCTGAGTGTCCGGCCCCATGAGACTGTGGTTTTCTCGGCCCCTGGTCGTCCGAGGTCGTTCCCGCTACACAGATTCATGCGCCAGGGCCTCCTACTGACAATGCACTTTGATTTATTGCGCTATCGGTAATAGCAGCCGAGATATCACCAGATATATATTGGATTTTTCACTGACGCTGAGTGTCCGGCCCCATGAGACGGTCGTTTTCTCGGCCCCTGGTGGTCCGAGGTCATTCCCGCTGCACAGATTCATGCGCCAGGGCCACCTACAGACAATGCACTTTGGTTTATTGCGCTATCTGTAATAGCACCCGAGATATCACCAGATATATATTGGATTTTACCCTGACCCTGAGTGTCCGGCCCCATGAGACGGTCGTTGTCTCGGCCCCTGGAGGTCCGAGGACGTTCCCGCTGCACAGATTCATTCGCCAGGGCCTCCTACAGGTAATGCACTTTGATTTATTGCGCTATCTGTAATAGCACCCGAGATATCACCACATATATATTGGATTTTTCACTGACCCTGAGTGTCCGGCCCCATGAGACGGTGGTTTTCTCGGTCCCTGGTGTTCCGAGGTCGTTCCCGCTGCACAGATTCATGCGCCAGGGCCTCCTACAGACAATGCACTTTGATTTATTGCGCTATCTGTAATAGCACCCGAGATATCGCCAGATATATGTTGGATTTTACCCTGACCCTGAGTGTCCGGCCCCATGAGACAGTGGTTTTTTCGGCCCCTGGTGGTCCGAGGTCGTTCCCGCTGCACAGATTCATGCGCCAGGGCCTCCTACAGACAATGCACTTTGATTTATTGCGCTATCTGTAATAGCACCCGAGATATCACCAGATATATATTGGATTTTACCCTGACCCTGAGTGTCCGGCCCCATGAGACGGTCGTTGTCTCGGCCCCTGGAGGTCCGAGGACGTTCCCGCTGCACAGATTCATGCGCCAGTGCCTCCTACAGGTAATGCACTTTGATTTATTGCGCTACCTGTAATAGCACCCGAGATATCACCAGATCTATATTGGATTTTCCACTGACCCTGAGTGTCCGGCCGCATGAGACTGTGGTTTTCTCGGCCCCTGGTGGTCCGAGGTCGTTCCCGTTGCACAGATTCATGCGTCAGGGCCTCCTGCAGATAATTCACTTTGGTTTATTGCGCTATCTCTAATAGCACCCGAGATATCACCAGATATATATTGGATTTTACCCTGACCCTGAGTGTCCGGCCCCATGAGACGGTCGTTGTCTCGGCCCCTGGAGGTCCGAGGACGTTCCCGCTGCACAGATTCATTCGCCAGGGCCTCCTACAGGTAATGCACTTTGATTTATTGCGCTATCTGTAATAGCACCCGAGATATCACCACATATATATTGGATTTTTCACTGACCCTGAGTGTCCGGCCCCATGAGACGGTGGTTTTCTCGGTCCCTGGTGTTCCGAGGTCGTTCCCGCTGCACAGATTCATGCGCCAGGGCCTCCTACAGACAATGCACTTTGATTTATTGCGCTATCTGTAATAGCACCCGAGATATCGCCAGATATATGTTGGATTTTACCCTGACCCTGAGTGTCCGGCCCCATGAGACGGTCGTTGTCTCGGCCCCTGGAGGTCCGAGGACGTTCCCGCTGCACAGATTCATGCGCCAGTGCCTCCTACAGGTAATGCACTTTGATTTATTGCGCTACCTGTAATAGCACCCGAGATATCACCAGATCTATATTGGATTTTCCACTGACCCTGAGTGTCCGGCCGCATGAGACTGTGGTTTTCTCGGCCCCTGGTGGTCCGAGGTCGTTCCCGTTGCACAGATTCATGCGCCAGGGCCTCCTGCAGATAATTCACTTTCGTTTATTGCGCTATCTCTAATAGCACCCGAGATATCACCAGATATATATTGGATTTTACCCTGACCCTGAGTGTCCGGCCCCATGAGACGGTCGGTGTCTCGGCCCCTGGAGGTCCGAGGACGTTCCCGCTGCACAGATTCATGCGCCAGGGCCTCCTACAGGTAATGCACTTTGATTTATTGCGCTATCTGTAATAGCACCCGAGATATCACCAGATCTATATTGGATTTTCCCCTGACCCTGAGTGTCCGGCCCCATGAGACTGTGGTTTTCTCGGCCCCTGGTGGTCCGAGGTCGTTCCCGCTGCACGGATTCATGCGCCAGGGCCTCCTGCAGATAATTCACTTTGGTTTATTGCGCTATCTCTAATAGCACCCGAGATATCACCAGATATACATTGGATTTTTCACTGACCCTGAGTGTCCGGCCCCATGAGACGGTCGTTTTCTCGGACCCTGGTGGTCCGATGTCGTTCCCGCTGCACAGATTCATGCGCCAGGGCCTCCTACAGACAATGCACTTTGGTTTATTGCGCTATCTCTAATAGCACCCGAGATATCACCAGATATATATTGGATTTTCCCCTGACCCTGAGTGTCCGGCCCCATGAGACTGTGGTTTTCTCGGCCCCTGGTGGTCCGAGGTCGTTCCCGTTGCACAGATTCATGCGCCAGGGCCTCCTACAGACAATGCACTTTGATTTATTGCGCTATCTGTAATAGCACCCGAGATATCACCAGATATATATTGGATTTTCCCCAGACCCTGAGTGACCGGCCCAATGAGACTGTGGTTTTTTCGGCCCCTGGTGGTCCGAGGTCGTTCCCGCTGCACAGATTCATGCGCCAGGGCCTCCTGCAGATAATTCACTTTGGTTTATTGCGCTATCTCTAATAGCACCCGAGATATCACCAGATATATATTGGATTTTACCCTGACCCTGAGTGTCCGGCCCCATGAGACTGTGCTTTTCTCGGCCCCTGGTGGTCCGAGGTCGTTCCCGTTGCACAGATTCATGCGCCAGGGCCTCCTGCAGATAATTCACTTTGGTTTATTGCGCTATCTCTAATAGCACCCGAGATATCAGCAGATATATATTGGATTTTTCACTGACCCTGAGTGTCCGGCCCCATGAGACGGTCGTTTTCTCGGCCCCTGGTGGTCCGAGGTCGTTCCCGCTGCACAGATTCATGCGCCAGGGCCTCCTGCACATAATTCACTTTGGTTTATTGCGCTATCTCTAATAGCACCCGAGATATCAGCTGATATATATTGGATTTTTCACTGACCCTGAGTGACCGGCCCCATGAGACGGTAGTTTTCTCGGCCCCTGGTGGTCCGAGGTCGTTCCCGCTGCACAGATTCATGCGCCAGGGCCTCCTGCAGATAATTCACTTTGGTTTATTGCGCTATCTCTAATAGCACCCGAGATATCACCAGATATATATTGGATTTTTCACTGACCCTGAGGGTCCGGCCCAATGAGGCGGTCGTTTTCTCGGCCCCTGGTGGTCCGAGGTCGTTCCCGCTGCACAGATTCATGCGCCAGGGCCTCCTGCAGATAATTCACTTTGGTTTATTGCGCTATCTCTAATAGCACCCGAGATAGCACCAGATATATATTGGATTTTCCCCTGACCCTGAGTGACCGGCCCCATGAGACTGTGGTTTTCTCGGCCCCTGGTGGTCCGAGGTCGTTCCCGTTGCACAGGTTCATGCGCCAGGGTCTCCTACAGACAATGCACATTGATTGATTGCGCTATCTGTAATAGCACCCGAGATATCACCACATATATATTGGATTTTACCCTGACCCTGAGTGTCCGGCCCCATGAGACTGTGGTTTTTTCGGCCCCTGGTGGTCCGAGGTCGTTCCCGCTGCACAGATTCATGCGCCAGGGCCTCCTGCAGATAATTCACTTTGGTTTATTGCGCTACCTCTAATAGCACCCGAGATATCACCAGATATATATTGGATTTTCCCCTGACCCTGCGTGTCCGGCCCCATGAGACTGTGGTTTTCTCGGCCCCTGGTGGTCCGAGGTCGTTCCCGCTGCACAGATTCATGCGCCAGGGCCTCCTACAGACAATGCACTTTGATTTATTGCGCTATCTGTAATAGCACCCGAGATATCAGCAGATATATATTGGATTTTTCACTGACCCTGAGTGTCCGGCCCCATGAGACGGTCGTTTTCTCGGCCCCTGGTGGTCCGAGGTCGTTCCCGCTGCACAGATTCATGCGCAGGGGCCTCCTACAGACAATGCACTTTGATTTATTGCGCTATCTGTAATAGCACCCGAGATATCACTAGATATATATTGGATTTTACCCTGACCCTGAGTGTCCGGCCCCATGAGACTGTGGTTTTTTCGGCCCCTGGTGGTCCGAGGTCGTTCCCGCTGCACAGATTCATGCGCCAGGGCCTCCTGCAGATAATTTACTTTGGTTTATTGCGCTACCTCTAATAGCACCCGAGATATCACCAGATATATATTGGATTTTCCCCTGACCCTGAGTGTCCGGCCCCATGAGACTGTGCTATTCTCGGCCCCTGGTGGTCCGAGGTCGTTCCCGCTGCACAGATTCATGCGCCAGGGCCTCCTACAGACAATGCACTTTGATTTATTGCGCTATCTGTAATAGCACCCGAGATATCACCAGATATATGTTGGATTTTACCCTGACCCTGAGTGTCCGGCCCCATGAGACGGTCGTTGTCTCGGCCCCTGGAGGTCCGAGGACGTTCCCGCTGCACAGATTCATGCGCCAGTGCCTCCTACAGGTAATGCACTTTGATTTATTGCGCTACCTGTAATAGCACCCGAGATATCACCAGATCTATATTGGATTTTCCACTGACCCTGAGTGTCCGGCCGCATGAGACTGTGGTTTTCTCGGCCCCTGGTGGTCCGAGGTCGTTCCCGTTGCACAGATTCATGCGCCAGGGCCTCCTGCAGATAATTCACTTTCGTTTATTGCGCTATCTCTAATAGCACCCGAGATATCACCAGATCTATATTGGATTTTCCCCTGACCCTGAGTGTCCGGCCCCATGAGACAGTGGTTTTTTCGGCCCCTGGTGGTCCGAGGTCGTTCCCGCTGCACAGATTCATGCGCCAGGGCCTCCTACAGACAATGCACTTTGATTTATTGCGCTATCTGTTATACTACCCGAGATATCAGCAGATATATATTGAATTATTCACTGACCCTGAGTGTCCGGCCCCATGAGACGGTCGTTTTCTCGGCCCCTGGTGGTCCGAGGTCGTTCCCGCTGCACAGATTCATGCGCCAGGGCCTCCTGCAGATAATTCACTTTGGTTTATTGCGCTATTTCTAATAGCACCCGAGATATCAGCAGATATATATTGGATTTTTCACTGACCCTGAGTGTCCGGCCCCATGAGACGGTCGTTTTCTCGGCCCCTGGTCGTCCGAGGTCGTTCCCGCTGCACAGATTCATGCGCCAGGGCCTCCTGCAGATAATTCACTTTGGTTTATTGCGCTATCTCTAATAGCACCCGAGATATCAGCAGATATATATAGGATTTTTCACTGACCCTGAGTGACCGGCCCCATGAGACGGTAGTTTTCTCGGCCCCTGGTGGTCCGAGGTCGTTCCCGCTGCACAGATTCATGCGCCAGGGCCTCCGGCAGACAATGCACTTTGGTTTATTGCGCTATCTCTAATAGCACCCGAGATATCACCACATATATATTGGATTTTTCACTGACCCTGAGTGTCCGGCCCCATGAGACGGTGGTTTTCTCGGTCCCTGGTGTTCCGAGGTCGTTCCCGCTGCACAGATTCATGCGCCAGGGCCTCCTACAGACAATGCACTTTGATTTATTGCGCTATCTGTAATAGCACCCGAGATATCGCCAGATATATGTTGGATTTTACCCTGACCCTGAGTGTCCGGCCCCATGAGACAGTGGTTTTTTCGGCCCCTGGTGGTCCGAGGGCGTTCCCGCTGCACAGATTCATGCGCCAGGGCCTCCTGCAGATAATTCACTTTGGTTTATTGCGCTACCTCTAATAGCACCCGAGATATCACCAGATATATATTGGATTTTCCCCTGACCCTGAGTGTCCGGCCCCATGAGACTGTGGTTTTCTCGGCCCCTGGTGGTCCGAGGTCGTTCCCGCTGCACAGATTCATGCGCCAGGGCCTCCTACAGACAATGCACTTTGATTTATTGCGCTATCTGTTATACTACCCGAGATATCAGCAGATATATATTGAATTATTCACTGACCCTGAGTGTCCGGCCCCATGAGACGGTCGTTGTCTCGGCCCCTGGAGGTCCGAGGACGTTCCCGCTGCACAGATTCATGCGCCAGGGCCTCCTACAGGTAATGCGCTTTGATTTATTGCGCTATCTGTAATAGCACCCGAGATATCACCAGATCTATATTGGATTTTCCCCTGACCCTGAGTGTCCGGCCCCATGAGACTGTGGTTTTCTCGGCCCCTGGTGGTCCGAGGTCGTTCCCGTTGCACAGATTCATGCGCCAGGGCCTCCTGCAGATAATTCACTTTGGTTTATTGCGCTATCTGTAATAGCACCCGAGATATCACCAGATCTATATTGGATTTTCCCCTGACCCTGAGTGTCCGGCCCCATGAGACTGTGGTTTTCTCGGCCCCTGGTGGTCCGAGGTCGTTCCCGTTGCACAGATTCATGCGCCAGGGCCTCCTGCAGATAATTCACTTTGGTTTATTGCGCTATCTGTAACAGCACCCGAGATATCACCAAATCTATATTGGATTTTCCCCTGACCCTGAGTGTCCGGCCCCATGAGACTGTGGTTTTCTCGGCCCCTGGTGGTCCGAGGTCGTTCCCGCTGCACAGATTCATGCGCCAGGGCCTACTGCAGATAATTCACTTTGATTTATTGCGCTATCTGTAATAGCACCCGAGATATCACCACATATATATTGGATTTTTCACTGACCCTGAGTATCCGGGCCCATGAGACGGTGGTTTTCTCGGTCCCTGGTGTTCCGAGGTCGTTCCCGCTGCACAGATTCATGCGCCAGGGCCTCCTACAGACAATGCACTTTGGTTTATTGCGCTATCTCTAATAGCACCCGAGATATCACCAGATATATATTGGATTTTCCCCTGACCCTGAGTGTCCGGCCCCATGAGACTGTGGTTTTCTCGGCCCCTGGTGGTCCGGGGGCGTTCCCGTTGCACAGATTCATGCGCCAGGGCCTCCTACAGACAATGCACTTTGATTTATTGCGCTATCTGTAATAGCACCCGAGATATCACCAGATATATATTGGATTTTCCCCTCACCCTGAGTGACCGGCCCCATGAGACTGTGGTTTTTTCGGCCCCTGGTGGTCAGAGGTCGTTCCCGCTGCACAGATTCATGCGCCAGGGCCTCCTGCAGACAATTCACTTTGGTTTATTGCGCTATCTCTAATAGCACCCGAGATATCACCAGATATATATTGGATTTTACCCTGACCCTGAGTGTCCGGCCCCATGAGACTGTGCTTTTCTCGGCCCCTGGTGGTCCGAGGTCGTTCCCGCTGCACAGATTCATGCGCCAGGGCCTCCTACAGACAATGCACTTTGATTTATTGCGCTATCTGTAATAGCACCCGAGTTATCTCCAGATATATATTGGATTTTACCCTGACCCTGAGTGCCCGGCCCCATGAGACGGTCGTTGTCTCGGCCCCTGGAGGTCCGAGGACGTTCCCGCTGCACAGATTCATGCGCCAGGGCCTCCTACAGGTAATGCGCTTTGATTTATTGCGCTACCTGTAATAGCACCCGAGATATCACCAGATCTATATTGGATTTTCCCCTGACCCTGAGTGTCCGGCCCCATGAGACTGTGGTTTTCTCGGCCCCTGGTGGTCCGACGTCGTTCCCGTTGCACAGATTCATGCGCCAGGGCCTACTGCAGATAATTCACTTTGATTTATTGCGCTATCTGTAACAGCATCCGAGATATCACCAGATCTATATTGGATTTTCCCCTGACCCTGAGTGTCCGGCCCCATGAGACTGTGGTTTTCTCGGCCCCTGGTGGTCCGAGGTCGTTCCCGCTGCACAGATTCATGCGCCAGGGCCTACTGCAGATAATTCACTTTGATTTATTGCGCTATCTGTAATACCACCCGAGATATCACCACATATATATTGGATTTTTCACTGACCCTGAGTATCCGGCCCCATGAGACGGTGGTTTTCTCGGTCCCTGGTGTTCCGAGGTCGTTCCCGCTGCACAGATTCATGCGCCAGGGCCTCCTGCAGATAATTCACTTTGGTTTATTGCGCTATCTCTAATAGCACCCGAGATATCACCAGATATATATTGGATTTTACCCTGACCCTGAGTGTCCGGCCCCATGAGACTGTGGTTTTCTCGGCCCCTGGTGGCCCGAGGTCGTTCCCGTTGCACAGATTCATGCGCCAGCGCCTACTGCAGATAATTCACTTTGATTTATTGCGCTATCTGTAACAGCACCCGAGATATCACCAGATCTATATTGGATTTTCCCCTGACCCTGAGTGTCCGGCCCCATGAGACTGTGGTTTTCTCGGCCCCTGGTGGTCCGAGGTCGTTCCCGCTGCACAGATTCATGCGCCAGGGCCTACTGCAGATAATTCACTTTGATTTATTGCGCTATCTGTAATAGCCCCCGAGATATCACCAGATATATATTGGATTTTCCCCTGACCCTGAGTGTCCGGCCGCATGAGACGGTCGTTGTCTCGGCCCCTGGAGTTCCGAGGACGTTCCCGCTACACAGATTCATGCGCCAGGGCCTCCTACAGGTAATGCACTTTGATTTATTGCGCTATCTGTAATAGCACCCGAGATATCACCAGATATATATTGGATTTTCCCCTGACCCTGAGTGTCCGGCCCCATGAGACTGTGGTTTTCTCGGCCCCTGGTGGTCCGAGGTCGTTCCCGTTGCACAGATTCATGCGCCAGGGCCTCCTACAGACAATGCACTTTGATTTATTGCGCTATCTGTAATAGCACCCGAGATATCACCAGATATATATTGGATTTTACCCTGACCCTGAGTGTCCGGCCCCATGAGACGGTCGTTGTCTCGGTCCCTGGAGGTCCGAGGACGTTCCCGCTGCACAGATTCATGCGCCAGGGCCTCCTACAGGTAATGCACTTTGATTTATTGCGCTACCTGTAATAGCACCCGAGAAATCACCAGATCTATATTGGATTTTCCCCTGACCCTGAGTGTCCGGCCCCATGAGACTGTGGTTTTCTCGGCCCCTGGTGGTCCGAGGTCGTTCCCGTTGCACAGATTCATGCGCCAGGGCCTCCTACAGATAATTCACTTTGATTTATTGCGCTATCTGTAATACCACCCGAGATATCACCACATATATATTGGATTTTTCACTGACCCTGAGTATCCGGCCCCATGAGACGGTGGTTTTCTCGGTCCCTGGTGTTCCGAGGTCGTTCCCGCTGCACAGATTCATGCGCCAGGGCCTCCTACAGACAATGCACTTTGGTTTATTGCGCTATCTCTAATAGCACCCGAGATATCACCAGATATATATTGGATTTTCCCCTGACCCTGAGTGTCCGGCCCCATGAGACTGTGGTTTTCTCGGCCCCTGGTGGTCCGGGGGCGTTCCCGTTGCACAGATTCATGCGCCAGGGCCTCCTACAGACAATGCACTTTGATTTATTGCGCTATCTGTAATAGCACCGGAGATATCACCAGATATATATTGGATTTTCCCCTGACCCTGAGTGTCCGGCCCCATGAGACTGTGGTTTTCTCGGCCCCTGGTGGTCCGAGGTCGTTCCCGTTGCACAGATTCATGCGCCACGGCCTCCTGCAGATAATTCACTTTGGTTTATTGCGCTATCTGTATCAGCACCCGAGATATCACCAGATCTATATCGGATTTTCCCCTGACCCTGAGTGTCCGGCCCCATGAGACTGTGGTTTTCTCGGCCCCTGGTGGTCCGAGGTCGTTCCCGCTGCACAGATTCATGCGCCAGGGCCTACTGCAGATAATTCACTTTGATTTATTGCGCTATCTGTAATAGCACCCGAGATATCACCAGATATATATTGGATTTTACCCTGACCCTGAGTGTCCGGCCCCATGAGACGGTCGTTGTCTCGGCCCCTGGATGTCCGAGGACGTTCCCGCTGCACAGATTCATGCGCCAGGGCCTCCTACAGGTAATGCACTTTGATTTATTGCGCTACCTGTAATAGCACCCGAGATATCACCAGATCTATATTGGATTTTCCCCTGGCCCTGAGTGTCCGGCCCCATGAGACTGTGGTTTTCTCGGCCCCTGGTGGCCCGAGGTCGTTCCCGTTGCACAGATTCATGCGCCAGGGCCTCCTGCAGATAATTCACTTTGATTTATTGCGCTATCTGTAATAGCACCCGAGATATCACCAGATCTATATTGGATTTTCCCCTGACCCTGAGTGTCCGGCCCCATGAGACTGTGGTTTTCTCGGCCCCTGGTGGTCCGAGGTCGTTCCCGTTGCACAGATTCATGCGCCAGGGCCTCCTACAGACAATGCACTTTGATTTATTGCGCTATCTGTAATAGCACCCGAGATATCACCAGATCTATATTGGATTTTCCCCTGACCCTGAGTGTCCGGCCCCATGAGACTGTGGTTTTCTCGGCCCCTGGTGGTCCGAGGTCGTTCCCGTTGCACAGATTCATGCGCCATGGCCTCCTGCAGATAATTCACTTTGGTTTATTGCTCTATCTGTAATAGCACCCGAGATATCACCAGATCTATATTGGATTTTCCCCTGACCCTGAGTGTCCGGCCCCATGAGACTGTGGTTTTCTCGGCCCCTGGTGGTCCGAGGTCGTTCCCGCTGCACAGATTCATGCGCCAGGGCCTACTGCAGATAATTCACTTTGATTTATTGCGCTATCTGTAATAGCACCCGAGATATCACCACATATATATTGGATTTTTCACTGACCCTGAGTATCCGGCCCCATGAGACGGTGGTTTTCTCGGTCCCTGGTGTTCCGAGGTCGTTCCCGCTGCACAGATTCATGCGCCAGGGCCTCCTACAGACAATGCACTCTGGTTTATTGCGCTATCTCTAATAGCACCCGAGATATCACCAGATATATATTGGATTTTCCCTTGACCCTGAGTGTCCGGCCCCATGAGACTGTGGTTTTCTCGGCCCCTGGTGGTCCGAGGTCGTTCCCGCTGCACAGATTCATGCGCCAGGACCTCCTACAGACAACGCACTTTGATTTATTGCGCTATCTGTAATAGCACCCGAGATATCACCAGATATATATTGGATTTTACCCTGACCCTGAGTGTCCGGCCCCATGAGACTGTGGTTTTCTCGGCCCCTGGTGGTCCGAGGTCGTTCCCGCTGCACAGATTCATGCGCCAGGGCCTCCTACAGACAATGCACTTTGGTTTATTGCGCTATCTGTAATAGCACCCGAGATATCACCAGATATATATTGGATTTTACCCTGACCCTGAGTGTCCGGCCCCATGAGACTGTGCTTTTCTCGGCCCCTGGTGGTCCAAGGTCGTTCCCGCTGCACAGATTCATGCGCCAGGGCCTCCTACAGACAATGCACTTTGATTTATTGCGCTATCTGTAATAGCACCCGAGATATCACCAGATATATATTGGATTTTCCCCTGACCCTGAGTGTCCGGCCCCATTAGACTGTGGTTTACTCGGCCCCTGGTGGTCCGAGGTCGTTCCCGTTGCACAGATTCATGCGCCAGGGCCTCCTACAGGTAATGCACTTTGATTTATTGCGCTATCTGTAATAGCACCCGAGATATCTCCAGATATATATTGGATTTTCCCCTGACCCTGAGTGACCGGCCCCATGAGACTGTGGTTTTTTCGGCCCCTGGTGGTCCGAGGTCGTTCCCGCTGCACAGATTCATGCGCCAGGGCCTCCTACAGACAATGCACTTTGATTTATTGCGCTATCTGTAATTGCACCCGAGATATCAGCAGATATATATTGGATTTTTCACTGACGCTGAGTGTCCGGCCCCATGAGACGGTCGTTTTCTCGGACCCTGGTGGTCCGAGGTCGTTCCCGCTGCACAGATTCATGCGCCAGGGCCTCCTACAGACAATGCACTTTGATTTATTGCGCTATCTGTAATAGCACCCGAGATATCACCAGATATATATTGGATTTTCCCCTGACCCTGAGTGACCGGCCCCATGAGACTGTGGTTTTTTCGGCCCCTGGTGGTCCGAGGTCGTTCCCGCTGCACAGATTCATGCGCCAGGGCCTCCTGCAGATAATTCACTTTGGTTTATTGCGCTATCTGTAATAGCAGCCGAGATATCACCAGATATATATTGGATTTTACCCTGACCCTGAGTGTCCGGCCCCATGAGACTGTGCTTTTCTCGGCCCCTGGTGGTCCGAGGTCGTTCCCGCTGCACATATTCATGCGCCAGGGCCTCCTACAGACAATGCACTTTGATTTATTGCGCTATCTGTAATAGCACCCGAGATATCTCCAGATATATATTGGATTTTACCCTGACCCTGAGTGTCCGGCCCCATGAGACGGTCGTTGTCTCGGCCCATGGAGGTCCGAGGACGTTCCCGCTGCACAGATTCATGCGCCAGGGCCTCCTACAGGTAATGCGCTTTGATTTATTGCGCTATCTGTAATAGCACCCGAGATATCACCAGATCTATATTGGATTTTCCCCTGACCCTGAGTGTCCGGCCCCATGAGACTGTGGTTTTCTCGGCCCCTGGTGGTCCGAGGTCGTTCCCGTTGCACAGATTCATGCGCCAGGGCCTCCTGCAGATAATTCACTTTGGTTTATTGCGCTATCTGTAACAGCACCCGAGATATCACCAGATCTATATTGGATTTTCCCCTGACCCTGAGTGTCCGGCCCCATGAGACTGTGGTTTTCTCGGCCCCTGGTGGTCCGAGGTCGTTCCCGCTGCACAGATTCATGCGCCAGGGCCTACTGCAGATAATTCACTTTGATTTATTGCGCTATCTGTAATACCACCCGAGATATCACCACATATATATTGGATTTTTCACTGACCCTGAGTATCCGGCCCCATGAGACGGTGGTTTTCTCGGTCCCTGGTGTTCCGAGGTCGTTCCCGCTGCACAGATTCATGCGCCAGGGCCTCCTGCAGATAATTCACTTTGGTTTATTGCGCTATCTCTAATAGCACCCGAGATATCACCAGATATATATTGGATTTTACCCTGACCCTGAGTGTCCGGCCCCATGAGACTGTGCTTTTCTCGGCCCCTGGTGGTCCGATGTCGTTCCCGCTGCACAGATTCATGCGCCAGGGCCTCCTACAGACAATACACTTTGATTTATTGCGCTATCTGTAATAGCACCCGAGATATCACCAGATATATATTGGATTTTACCCTGACCCTGAGTGTCCGGCCCCATGAGACGGTCGTTGTCTCGGCCCCTGGATGTCCGAGGACGTTCCCGCTGCACAGATTCATGCGCCAGGGCCTCCTACAGGTAATGCACTTTGATTTATTGCGCTACCTGTAATAGCACCCGAGATATCACCAGATCTATATTGGATTTTCCCCTGACCCTGAGTGTCCGGCCCCATGAGACTGTGCTTTTCTCGGCCCCTGGAGTTCCGAGGACGTTCCCGCTGCACAGATTCATGCGCCAGGGCCTCCTACAGGAAATGCACTTTGATTTATTGCGCTATCTGTAATAGCACCCGAGATATCACCAGATCTATATTGGATTTTCCCCTGACCCTGAGTGTCCGGCCGCATGAGACTGTGGTTTTCTCGGCCCCTGGTGGTCCGAGGTCGTTCCCGTTGCACAGATTCATGCGCCAGGGCCTCCTGCAGATAATTCACTTCGGTTTATTGCGCTATCTGTAATAGCACCCGAGATATCACCAGATCTATATTGGATTTTCCCCTGACCCTGAGTGTCCGGCCCCATGAGACTGAGGTTTTCTTGGCCCCTGGTGGTCCGAGGTCGTTCCCGCTGCACAGATTCATGCGCCAGGGCCTACTGCAGATAATTCACTTTGATTTATTGCGCTATCTGTAATAGCACCCGAGATATCACCACATATATATTGGATTTTTCACTGACCCTGAGTATCCGGCCCCATGAGACGGTGGTTTTCTCGGTCCCTGGTGTTCCGAGGTCGTTCCCGCTGCACAGATTCATGCGCCAGGGCCTCCTACAGACAATGCACTTTGGTTTATTGCGCTATCTCTAATAGCACCCGAGATATCACCAGATATATATTGGATTTTACCCTGACCCTGAGTGTCCGGCCCCATGAGACTGTTCTTTTCTCGGCCCCTGGTGGTCCGAGGTCGTTCCCGCTGCACAGATTCATGCGCCAGGGCCTCCTACAGACAACGCACTTTGATTTATTGCGCTATCTGTAATAGCACCCGAGATATCACCAGATATATATTGGATTTTACCCTGACCCTGAGTGTCCGGCCCCATGAGACTGTGGTTTTCTCGGCCCCTGGTGGTCCGAGGTCGTTCCCGCTGCACAGATTCATGCGCCAGGGCCTCCTACAGACAATGCACTTTGATTTATTGCGCTATCTGTAATAGCACCCGAGATATCAGCAGATATATATTGGATTTTTCACTGACCCTGAGTGTCCGGGCCCATGAGACTGTGCTTTTCTCGGCCCCTGGTGGTCCGAGGTCGTTCCCGCTGCACAGATTCATGCGTCAGGGCCTCCTACAGGTAATGCACTTTGATTTATTGCGCTATCTGTAATAGCACCCGAGATATCACCAGATCTATATTGGATTTTCCCCTGACCCTGAGTGTCCGGCCCCATGAGACTGTGGTTTTCTCGGCCCCTGGTGGACCGAGGTCGTTCCCGCTGCACAGATTCATGCGCCAGGGCCTACTGCAGATAATTCACTTTGATTTATTGCGCTATCTGTAATAGCACCCGAGATATCACCACATATATATTGGATTTTTCACTGACCCTGAGTATCCGGCCCCATGAGACTGTGGTTTTGTCGGCCCCTGGTCGTCCGAGGTCGTTCCCGCTGCACAGATTCATGCGCCAGGGCCTCCTACAGACAACGCACTTTGATTTATTGCGCTATCTGTAATAGCACCCGAGATATCACCAGATATATATTGGATTTTACCCTGACCCTGAGTGTCCGGCCCCATGAGACGGTCGTTGTCTCGGCCCCTGGAGGTCCGAGGACGTTCCCGCTGCACAGATTCATGCGCCAGGGCCTCCTACAGGTAATGCACTTTGATTTATTGCGCTATCTGTAATAGCACCCGAGATATCACCAGATCTATATTGGATTTTCCCCTGACCCTGAGTGTCCGGCCCCATGAGACTGTGGTTTTCTCGGCCCCTGGTGGTCCGAGGTCGTTCCCGTTGCACAGATTCATGCGCCAGGGCCTCCTGCAGATGATTCACTTTGGTTTATTGCGCTATCTGTAATAGCACCCGAGATATCACCAGATCTATATTGGATTTTCCCCTGACCCTGAGTGTCCGGCCCCATGAGACTGTGGTTTTCTCGGCCCCTGGTGGTCCGAGGTTGTTCCCGCTGCACGGATTCATGCGCCAGGGCCTACTGCAGATAATTCACTTTGATTTATTGCGCTATCTGTAATAGCACCCGAGATATCACCAGATCTATATTGGATTTTCCCCTGACCCTGAGTGTCCGGCCCCATGAGACTGTGGTTTTCTCGGCCCCTGGTGGTCCGAGGTCGTTCCCGTTGCACAGATTCATGCGCCAGGGCCTCCTACAGACAATGCACTTTGATTTATTGCGCTATCTGTAATAGCACCCGAGATATCACTAGATATATATTGGATTTTACCCTGACCCTGAGTGTCCGGCCCCATGAGACGGTCGTTGTCTCGGCCCCTGGAGGTCCGAGGACGTTCCCGCTGCACAGATTCATGCGCCAGGGCCTCCTACAGGTAATGCACTTTGATTTATTGCGCTATCTGTAATAGCACCCGAGATATCACCAGATATATATTGGATTTTCCCCTGACCCTGAGAGTCCGGCCCCATGAGACTGTGGTTTTCACGGCCCCTGGTCGTCCGAGGTCGTTCCCTCTGCACAGATTCATGCGCCAGGGCCTCCTACAGACAATGCACTTTGATTTATTGCGCTATCTGTAATAGCACCAGAGATATCACCAGATATATATTGGATTTTACCCTGACCCTGAGTGTCCGGCCCCATGAGACGGTCGTTGTCTCGGCCCCTGGAGGTCCGAGGACGTTTCCGCTGCAGAGATTCATGCGCCAGGGCCTCCTACAGGTAATGCACTTTGATTTATTGAGCTATCTGTAATAGCAGCCGAGATATCACCAGATATATATTGGATTTTCCCCTGACCCTGAGTGTCCGGCCCCATGAGACTGTGGTTTTCTCGGCCCCTGGTGGTCCGAGGTTGTTCCCGCTGCACGGATTCATGCGCCAGGGCCTACTGCAGATAATTCACTTTGATTTATTGCGCTATCTGTAATAGCACCCGAGATATCACCACATATATATTGGATTTTTCACTGACCCTGAGTATCCAGCCCCATGAGACGGTGGTTTTCTCGGTTCCTGGTGTTCCGATGTCGTTCCCGCTGCACGGATTCATGCGCCAGGGCCTCCTACAGACAATGCACTTTGGTTTATTGCGCTATCTCTAATAGCACCCGAGATATCACCAGATCTATATTGGATTTTCCCCTGACCCTGAGTGTCCGGCCCCATGAGACTGTGGTTTTCTCGGCCCCTGGTGGTCCGAGGTCGTTCCCGTTGCACAGATTCATGCGCCAGGGCCTCCTGCAGATAATTCACTTTGGTTTATTGCGCTATCTCTAATAGCACCCGAGATATCACCAGATATATATTCGATTTCCCCCTGACCCTGAGTGTCCGGCCCCATGAGACTGTGGTTTTCTCGGCCCCTGGTCGTCCGAGGTCGTTCCCTCTGCACAGATTCATGCGCCAGGGCCCCCTACAGACAATGCACTTTGATTTATTGCGCTATCTGTAATAGCACCCGAGATATCACCAGATATATATTGGATTTTACCCTGACACTGAGTGTCCGGCCCCATGAGACGGTCGTTGTCTCGGCCCCTGGAGGTCCGAGGACGTTTCCGCTGCAGAGATTCATGCGCCAGGGCCTCCTACAGGTAATGCACTTTGATTTATTGCGCTATCTGTAATAGCAGCCGAGATATCACCAGATATATATTGGATTTTTCACTGACCCTGAGTGTCCGGCCCCATGAGGCGGTCGTTTTCTCGGCCCCTGGTGGTCCGAGGTCATTCCCGCTGCACAGATTCATGCGCCAGGGCCTCCTACAGACAATGCACTTTGATTTATTGCGCTATCTGTAATAGCACCCGAGATATCACTAGATATATATTGGATTTTACCCTGACCCTGAGTGTCCGGCCCCATGAGACGGTCGTTGTCTCGGCCCATGGAGGTCCGAGGACGTTCCCGCTGCACAGATTCATGCGCCAGGGCCTCCTACAGACAATGCACTTTGATTTATTGCGCTATCTGTAATAGCACCCGAGATATCACCAGATATATATTGGATTTTCCCCTGACCCTGAGTGTCCGGCCCCATGAGACTGTGGTTTTCTCGGCCCCTGGTGGTCCGAGGTCGTTCCCGTTGCACAGATTCATGCGCCAGGGCCTCCTACAGACAATGCACTTTGATTTATTGCGCTATCTGTAATAGCACCCGAGATATCACCAGATATATATTGGATTTTCCCCTGACCCTGAGAGTCCGGCCCCATGAGACTGTGGTTTTCATGGCCCCTGGTCGTCCGAGGTCGTTCCCTCTGCACAGATTCATGCGCCAGGGCCTCCTACAGACAATGCACTTTGATTTATTGCGCTATCTGTAATAGCACCCGAGATATCACCAGATATATATTGGATTTTCCCCAGACCCTGAGTGACCGGCCCAATGAGACTGTGGTTTTTTCGGCCCCTGGTGGTCCGAGGTCGTTCCCGCTGCACAGATTCATGCGCCAGGGCCTCCTGCAGATAATTCACTTTGGTTTATTGCGCTATCTCTAATAGCACCCGAGATATCACCAGATATATATTGGATTTTACCCTGACCCTGAGTGTCCGGCCCCATGAGACTGTGCTTTTCTCGGCCCCTGGGGGTCCGAGGTCGTTCCCGCTGCACAGATTCATGCGCCAGGGCCTCCTACAGACAATGCACTTTGGTTTATTGCGCTATCTCTAATAGCACCCGAGATATCACCAGATATATATTGGATTTTCCCCTGACCCTGAGTGTCCGGCCCCATGAGACTGTGGTTTTCTCGGCCCCTGGTGGTCCGAGGTCGTTCCCGTTGCACAGATTCATGCGCCAGGGCCTCCTACAAGAAATGCACTTTGATTTATTGCGCTATCTGTAATAGCACCCGAGATATCACCAGATCTATATTGGATTTTCCCCTGACCCTGAGTGTCCGGCCCCATGAGACTGTGCTTTTCTCGGCCCCTGGAGTTCCGAGGTCGTTCCCGTTGCACAGATTCATGCGCCAGGGCCTCCTGCAGATAATTCACTTTGGTTTATTGCGCTATCTGTAATAGCACCCGAGATATCACCAGATCTATATTGGATTTTCCCCTGACCCTGAGTGTCCGGCCCCATGAGACTGAGGTTTTCTTGGCCCCTGGTGGTCCGAGGTCGTTCCCGCTGCACAGATTGATGCGCCAGGGCCTACTGCAGATAATTCACTTTGATTTATTGCGCTATCTGTAATAGCACCCGAGATATCACCACATATATATTGGATTTTTCACTGACCCTGAGTATCCGGCCCCATGAGACGGTGGTTTTCTCGGTCCCTGGTGTTCCGAGGTCGTTCCCGCTGCACAGATTCATGCGCCAGGGCCTCCTACAGACAATGCACTTTGGTTTATTGCGCTATCTCTAATAGCACCCGAGATATCACCAGATATATATTGGATTTTACCCTGACCCTGAGTGTCCGGCCCCATGAGACTGTGCTTTTCTCGGCCCCTGGTGGTCCGAGGTCGTTCCCGCTGCACAGATTCATGCGCCAGGGCCTCCTACAGACAACGCACTTTGAATTATTGCGCTATCTGTAATAGCACCCGAGATATCACCAGATATATATTGGATTTTACCCTGACCCTGAGTGTCCGGCCCCATGAGACTGTGGTTTTCTCGGCCCCTGGTGGTCCGAGGTCGTTCCCGCTGCACAGATTCATGCGCCAGGGCCTCCTACAGACAATGCACTTTGATTTATTGCGCTATCTGTAATAGCACCCGAGATATCAGCAGATATATATTGGATTTTTCACTGACCCTGAGTGTCCGGGCCCATGAGACTGTGCTTTTCTCGGCCCCTGGTGGTCCGAGGTCGTTCCCGCTGCACAGATTCATGCGTCAGGGCCTCCTACAGGTAATGCACTTTGATTTATTGCGCTATCTGTAATAGCACCCGAGATATCACCAGATCTATATTGGATTTTCCCCTGACCCTGAGTGTCCGGCCCCATGAGACTGTGGTTTTCTCGGCCCCTGGTGGACCGAGGTCGTTCCCGCTGCACAGATTCATGCGCCAGGGCCTACTGCAGATAATTCACTTTGATTTATTGCGCTATCTGTAATAGCACCCGAGATATCACCACATATATATTGGATTTTTCACTGACCCTGAGTATCCGGCCCCATGAGACGGTGGTTTTCTCGGTTCCTGGTGTTCCGAGGTCGTTCCCGCTGCACAGATTCATACGCCAGGGCCTCCTACAGACAATGCACTTTGGTTTATTGCGCTATCTGTAATAGCACCCGAGATATCACCAGATATATATTGGATTTTCCCCTGACCCTGAGTGTCCGGCCCCATGAGACTGTGGTTTTCTCGGCCCCTGGTGGTCCGAGGTCGTTCCCGTTGCAAAGATTCATGCGCCAGGGCCTCCTACAGACAATGCACTTTGATTTATTGCGCTATCTGTAATAGCACCCGAGATATCACCAGATATATATTGGATTTTCCCCAGACCCTGAGTGACCGGCCCAATGAGACTGTGGTTTTTTCGGCCCCTGGTGGTCCGAGGTCGTTCCCGCTGCACAGATTCATGCGCCAGGGCCTCCTACAGACAATGCACTTTGATTTATTGCGCTATCTGTAATAGCACCCGAGATATCAGCAGATATATATTGGATTTTTCACTGACCCTGAGTGTCCGGGCCCATGAGACTGTGCTTTTCTCGGCCCCTGGTGGTCCGAGGTCGTTCCCGCTGCACAGATTCATGCGTCAGGGCCTCCTACAGGTAATGCACTTTGATTTATTGCGCTATCTGTAATAGCACCCGAGATATCACCAGATCTATATTGGATTTTCCCCTGACCCTGAGTGTCCGGCCCCATGAGACTGTGGTTTTCTCGGCCCCTGGTGGACCGAGGTCGTTCCCGCTGCACAGATTCATGCGCCAGGGCCTACTGCAGATAATTCACTTTGATTTATTGCGCTATCTGTAATAGCACCCGAGATATCACCACATATATATTGGATTTTTCACTGACCCTGAGTGTCCGGCCCCATGAGACTGTCGTTTACTCGGCGCCTGGTGGTCCGAGGTCGTTCCCGTTGCACAGATTCATGCGCCAGGGCCTCCTACAGGTAATGCACTTTGATTTATTGCGCTATCTGTAATAGCACCCGAGATATCACCAGATATATATTGGATTTTCCACTGACCCTGAGTGTCCGGCCACATGAGACTGTGGTTTTCTCGGCCCCTGGTGGTCCGAGGTCGTTCCCGTTCCACAGATTCATGCGCCAGGGCCTCCTGCAGATAATTCACTTTGGTTTATTGCGCTGTCTCTAATAGCACCCGAGATATCACCAGATATATATTGGATTTTCCCCTGACCCTGAGTGTCCGGCCCCATGAGACTGTGGTTTTGTCGGCCCCTGGTCGTCCGAGGTCGTTCCCGCTGCACAGATTCATGCGCCAGGGCCTCCTACAGACAACGCACTTTGATTTATTGCGCTATCTGTAATAGCACCCGAGATATCACCAGATATATATTGGATTTTACCCTGACCCTGAGTGTCCGGCCCCATGAGACGGTCGTTGTCTCGGCCCCGGGAGGTCCGAGGACGTTTCCGCTGCAGAGATTCATGCGCCGGGGCCTCCTACAGGTAATGCACTTTGATTTATTGCGCTATCTGTAATAGCAGCCGAGATATCACCTGATATATATTGGATTTTTCACTGACCCTGAGTGTCCGGCCCCATGAGGCGGTCGTTTTCTCGGCCCCTGGTGGTCCGAGGTCATACCCGCTGCACAGATTCATGCGCCAGGGCCTCCTACAGACAATGCACTTTGATTTATTGCGCTATCTGTAATAGCACCCGAGATATCACCAGATATATATTGGATTTTCCCCTGACCCTGAGTGTCCGGCCCCATGAGACTGTGGTTTTCTCGGCCCCTGGTCGTCCGAGGTCGTTCCCTCTGCACAGATTCATGCGCCAGGGCCTCCTACAGACAATGCACTTTGATTTATTGCGCTGTCTGTAATAGCACCCGAGATATCACCAGATCTATATTGGATTTTCCCCTGACCCTGAGTGTCCGGCCCCATGAGGCGGTCGTTTTCTCGGCCCCTGGTGGTCCGAGGTCATTCCCGCTGCACAGATTCATGCGCCAGGGCCTCCTACAGACAATGCACTTTGATTTATTGCGCTATCTGTAATAGCACCCGAGATATCACCAGATATATATTGGATTTTACCCTGACCCTGAGTGTCCGGCACCATGAGACGGTCGTTGTCTCGGCCCCTGGAGGTCCGAGGACGTTCCCGCTGCACAGATTCATGCGCCAGGGCCTCCTACAGGTAATGCACTTTGATTTATTGCGCTATCTGTAATAGCACCCGAGATATCACCAGATATATATTGGATTTTACCCTGACCCTGAGTGTCCGGCCCCATGAGACGGTCGTTGTCTCGGCCCCTGGAGGTCCGAGGACGTTTCCGCTGCAGAGATTCATGCGCCAGGGCCTCCTACAGGTAATGCACTTTGATTTATTGCGCTATCTGTAATAGCAGCCGAGATATCACCAGATATATATTGGATTTTCCCCTGACCCTGAGTGTCCGGCCCCATGAGACTGTGGTTTTCTCGGCCCCTGGTCGTCCGAGGTCGTTCCCTCTGCACAGATTCATGCGCCAGGGCCTCCTACAGACAATGCACTTTGATTTATTGCGCTATCTGTAATAGCACCCGAGATATCACCAGATATATATTGGATTTTTCACTGACCCTGAGTGTCCGGCCCCATGAGGCGGTCGTTTTCTCGGCCCCTGGTGGTCCGAGGTCATACCCGCTGCACAGATTCATGCGCCAGGGCCTCCTACAGACAATGCACTTTGATTTATTGCGCTATCTGTAATAGCACCCGAGATATCACCAGATATATATTGGATTTTACCCTGACCCTGAGTGTCCGGCCCCATGAGACGGTCGTTGTCTCGGCCCGTGGAGGTCCGAGGACGTTCCCGCTGCACAGATTCATGCGCCAGGGCCTCCTACAGGTAATGCACTTTGATTTATTGCGCTATCTGTAATAGCACCCGAGATATCACCAGATCTATATTGGATTTTCCCCTGACCCTGAGTGTCCGGCCCCATGAGACTGTGGTTTTCTCGGCCCCTGGTGGTCCGAGGTCGTTCCCGTTGCACAGATTCATGCGTCAGAGCCTCCTGCAGATAATTCACTTTGGTTTATTGCGCTATCTGTAATAGCACCCGAGATATCACCAGATCTATATTGGATTTTCCCCTGACCCTGAGTGACCGGCCCCATGAGACTGTGGTTTTCTCGGCCCCTGGTGGTCCGAGGTCGTTCCCGCTGCACAGATTCATATGCCAGGGCCTCCTGCAGATAATTCACTTTGGTTTATTGCGCTATCTCTAATAGCACCCGAGATATCACCAGATATATATTGGATTTTACCCTGACCCTGAGTGTCCGGCCCCATGAGACTGTGCTTTTCTCGGCCCCTGGGGGTCCGAGGTCGTTCCCGCTGCACAGATTCATGCGCCAGGGCCTCCTACAGACAATGCACTTTGATTTATTGCGCTATCTGTAATAGCACCCGAGATATCACACGATATATATTGGATTTTACCCTGACCCTGAGTGTCCGGCCCCATGAGACGGTCGTTGTCTCGGCCCCTGGAAGTCCGAGGACGGTCCCGCTGCACAGATTCATGCGCCAGGGCCTCCTACAGGTAATGCACTTTGATTTATTGCGCTACCTGTAATAGCACCCGAGATATCACCAGATCTATATTGGATTTTCCCCTGACCCTGAGTGTCCGGCCCCATGAGACTGTGGTTTTCTCGGCCCCTGGTGGTCCGAGGTCGTTCCCGTTGCACAGATTCATGCGCCAGGGCCTCCTGCAGATAATTCACTTTGGTTTATTCCGCTATCTGTAATAGCACCCGAGATATCACCAGATCTATATTGGATTTTCCCCTGACCCTGAGTGTCCGGCCCCATGAGACTGTGGTTTTCTCGGCCCCTGGTGGTCCGAGGTCGTTCCCGCTGCACAGATTCATGCGCCAGGGCCTACTGCAGATAATTCACTTTGATTTATTGCGCTATCTGTAATAGCACCCGAGATATCACCACATATATATTGGATTTTTCACTGACCCTGAGTATCCGGCCCCATGAGACGGTGGTTTTCTCGGTCCCTGGTGTTCCGAGGTCGTTCCCGCTGCACAGATTCATGCGCCAGGGCCTCCTACAGACAATGCACTTTGGTTTATTGCGCTATCTCTAATAGCACCAGAGATATCTCCAGATATATATTTGATTTTCCCCTGACCCTGAGTGACCGGCCCCATGAGACTGTGGTTTTTTCGGCCCCTGGTGGTCCGAGGTCGTTCCCGCTGCACAGATTCATGCGCCAGGGCCTCCTGCAGATAATTCACTTTGGTTTATTGCGCTATCTCTAATAGCACCCGAGATATCACCAGATATATATTGGATTTTTCCCTGACCCTGAGTGTCCGGCCCCATGAGACTGCGGTTTTCTCGGCCCCTGGTGGTCCGAGGTCGTTCCCGCTGCACAGATTCATGCGCCAGGGCCTCCTACAGACAATGCACTTTGATTTATTGCGCTATCTGTAATAGCACCCGAGATATCACCAGATCTATATTGGATTTTCCCCTGACCCTGAGTGTCCGGCCCCATGAGACTGTGGTTTTCTCGGCCCCTGGTGGTCCGAGGTCGTTCCCGTTGCACAGATTCATGCGTCAGAGCCTCCTGCAGATAATTCACTTTGGTTTATTGCGCTATCTGTAATAGCACCCGAGATATCACCAGATCTATATTGGATTTTCCCCTGACCCTGAGTGACCGGCCCCATGAGACTGTGGTTTTCTCGGCCCCTGGTGGTCCGAGGTCGTTCCCGCTGCACAGATTCATATGCCAGGGCCTCCTGCAGATAATTCACTTTGGTTTATTGCGCTATCTCTAATAGCACCCGAGATATCACCAGATATATATTGGATTTTACCCTGACCCTGAGTGTCCGGCCCCATGAGACTGTGCTTTTCTCGGCCCCTGGGGGTCCGAGGTCGTTCCCGCTGCACAGATTCATGCGCCAGGGCCTCCTACAGATAATTCACTTTGATTTCATGCGCTATCTGTAATAGCACCCGAGATATCACCACATATATATTGGATTTTTCACTGACCCTGAGTATCCAGCCCCATGAGACGGTGGTTTTCTCGGTTCCTGGTGTTCCGATGTCGTTCCCGCTGCACAGATTCATGCGCCAGGGCCTCCTACAGACAATGCACTTTGGTTTATTGCGCTATCTCTAATAGCACCCGAGATATCACCAGATATATATTGGATTTTCCCCTGACCCTGAGTGTCCGGCCCCATGAGACTGTGGTTTTCTCGGCCCCTGGTGGTCCGAGGTCGTTCCCGTTGCACAGATTCATGCGCCAGGGCCTCCTACAGACAATGCACTTTGATTTATTGCGCTATCTGTAATAGCACCCGAGATATCACCAGATATATATTGGATTTTCCCCAGACCCTGAGTGACCGGCCCCATGAGACTGTGGTTTTTTCGGCCCCTGGTGGTCCGAGGTCGTTCCCGCTGCACAGATTCATGCGCCAGGGCCTCCTGCAGATAATTCACTTTGGTTTATTGCGCTATCTCTAATAGCACCCGAGATATCACCAGATATATATTGGATTTTTCCCTGACCCTGAGTGTCCGGCCCCATGAGACTGCGGTTTTCTCGGCCCCTGGTGGTCCGAGGTCGTTCCCGTTGCACATATTCATGCGCCAGGGCCTCCTTCAGATAATTCACTTTGGTTTATTGCGCTATCTCTAATAGCACCCGAGATATCACCAGATATATATTCGATTTTCCCCTGACCCTGAGTGTCCGGCCCCGTGAGACGGTCGTTGTCTCGGCCCCTGGAGGTCCGAGGACGTTTCCGCTGCAGAGATTCATGCGCCAGGGCCTCCTACAGGTAATGCACTTTGATTTATTGCGCTATCTGTAATAGCACCCGAGATATCACCAGATCTATATTGGATTTTCCCCTGACCCTGAGTGTCCGGCCCCATGAGACTGTGGTTTTCTCGGCCCCTGGTGGTCCGAGGTCGTTGCCGCTGCACGGATTCATGCGCCAGGGCCTACTGCAGATAATTCACTTTGGTTTAATGCGCTATCTCTAATAGCACCCGAGATATCACCAGATATATATTGGATTTTCCCCTGACCCTGAGTGTCCGGCCCCATGAGACTGTGGTTTTCTCGGCCCCTGGTGGTCCGAGGTCGTTCCCGTTGCACAGATTCATGCGCCAGGGCCTCCTGCAGATAATTCGCTTTGGTTTATTGCGCTATCTCTAATAGCACCCGAGATATCACCAGATATATATTCGATTTTCCCCTGACCCTGAGTGTCCGGCCCCATGAGACTGTGGTTTTCTCGGCCCCTGGTCGTCCGAGGTCGTTCCCTCTGCACAGATTCATGCGCCAGGGCCTCCTACAGACAATGCACTTTGATTTATTGCGCTATCTGTAATAGCACCCGAGATATCACCAGATATATATTGGACTTTACCCTGACCCTGAGTGTCCGGCCCCATGAGACGGTCGTTGTCTCGGCCCCTGGAGGTCCGAGGACGTTTCCGCTGCAGAGATTCATGCGCCAGGGCCTCCTACAGGTAATGCACTTTGATTTATTGCGCTATCTGTAATAGCAGCCGAGATATCACCAGATATATATTGGATTTTTCACTGACCCTGAGTGTCCGGCCCCATGAGGCGGTCGTTTTCTCGGCCCCTGGTGGTCCGAGGTCATTCCCGCTGCAGAGATTCATGCGCCAGGGCCTCCTACAGACAATGCACTTTGATTTATTGCGCTATCTGTAATAGCACCCGAGATATCACCAGATATATATTGGATTTTACCCTGACCCTGAGTGTCCGGCCCCATGAGACGGTCGTTGTCTCGGCCCCTGGTGGTCCGAGGTCATACCCGCTGCACAGATTCATGCGCCAGGGCCTCCTACAGACAATGCACTTTGATTTATTGCGCTATCTGTAATAGCACCCGAGATATCACCAGATATATATTGGATTTTACCCTGACCCTGAGTGTCCGGCCCCATGAGACGGTCGTTGTCTCGGCCCGTGGAGGTCCGAGGACGTTCCCGCTGCACAGATTCATGCGCCAGGGCCTCCTACAGGTAATGCACTTTGATTTATTGCGCTATCTGTAATAGCACCCGAGATATCACCAGATCTATATTGGATTTTCCCCTGACCCTGAGTGTCCGGCCCATGAGACTGTGGTTTTCTCGGCCCCTGGTGGTCCGAGGTCGTTCCCGTTGCACAGATTCATGCGTCAGAGCCTCCTGCAGATAATTCACTTTGGTTTATTGCGCTATCTGTAATAGCACCCGAGATATCACCAGATCTATATTGGATTTTCCCCTGACCCTGAGTGTCCGGCCCCATGAGACTGTGGTTTTCTCGGCCCCTGGTGGTCCGAGGTCGTTCCCGCTGCACAGATTCATATGCCAGGGCCTCCTGCAGATAATTCACTTTGGTTTATTGCGCTATCTCTAATAGCACCCGAGATATCACCAGATATATATTGGATTTTACCCTGACCCTGAGTGTCCGGCCCCATGAGACTGTGCTTTTCTCGGCCCCTGGGGGTCCGAGGTCGTTCCCGCTGCACAGATTCATGCGCCAGGGCCTCCTACAGACAATGCACTTTGATTTATTGCGCTATCTGTAATAGCACCCGAGATATCACACGATATATATTGGATTTTACCCTGACCCTGAGTGTCCGGCCCCATGAGACGGTCGTTGTCTCGGCCCCTGGAATTCCGAGGACGGTCCCGCTGCACAGATTCATGCGCCAGGGCCTCCTACAGGTAATGCACTTTGATTTATTGCGCTACCTGTAATAGCACCCGAGATATCACCAGATCTATATTGGATTTTCCCCTGACCCTGAGTGTCCGGCCCCATGAGACTGTGGTTTTCTCGGCCCCTGGTGGTCCGAGGTCGTTCCCGTTGCACAGATTCATGCGTCAGGGCCTCCTGCAGATAATTCACTTTGGTTTATTGCGCTATCTGTAATAGCACCCGAGATATCACCAGATCTATATTGGATTTTCCCCTGACCCTGAGTGTCCGGCCCCATGAGACTGTGGTTTCCTCGGCCCCTGGTGGTCCGAGGTCGTTCCCGCTGCACGGATTCATGCGCCAGGGCCTACTGCAGATAATTCACTTTGGTTTAATGCGCTATCTCTAATAGCACCCGAGATATCACCAGATATATATTGGATTTTCCCCTGACGCTGAGTGTCCGGCCCCATGAGACTGTGGTTTTCTCGGCCCCTGGTGGTCCGAGGTCGTTCCCGTTGCACAGATTCATGCGCCAGGGCCTCCTGCAGATAATTCGCTTTGGTTTATTGCGCTATCTCTAATAGCACCCGAGATATCACCAGATATATATTCGATTTTCCCCTGACCCTGAGTGTCCGGCCCCATGAGACTGTGGTTTTCTCGGCCCCTGGTCGTCCGAGGTCGTTCCCTCTGCACAGATTCATGCGCCAGGGCCTCCTACAGACAATGCACTTTGATTTATTGCGCTATCTGTAATAGCACCCGAGATATCACCAGATATATATTGGACTTTACCCTGACCCTGAGTGTCCGGCCCCATGAGACGGTCGTTGTCTCGGCCCCTGGAGGTCCGAGGACGTTTCCGCTGCAGAGATTCATGCGCCAGGGCCTCCTACAGGTAATGCACTTTGATTTATTGCGCTATCTGTAATAGCAGCCGAGATATCACCAGATATATATTGGATTTTTCACTGACCCTGAGTGTCCGGCCCCATGAGGCGGTCGTTTTCTCGGCCCCTGGTGGTCCGAGGTCATTCCCGCTGCAGAGATTCATGCGCCAGGGCCTCCTACAGACAATGCACTTTGATTTATTGCGCTATCTGTAATAGCACCCGAGATATCACCAGATATATATTGGATTTTACCCTGACCCTGAGTGTCCGGCCCCATGAGACGGTCGTTGTCTCGGCCCCTGGTGGTCCGAGGTCATACCCGCTGCACAGATTCATGCGCCAGGGCCTCCTACAGACAATGCACTTGGATTTATTGCGCTATCTGTAATAGCACCCGAGATATCACCAGATATATATTGGATTTTACCCTGACCCTGAGTGTCCGGCCCCATGAGACGGTCGTTGTCTCGGCCCGTGGAGGTCCGAGGACGTTCCCGCTGCACAGATTCATGCGCCAGGGCCTCCTACAGGTAATGCACTTTGATTTATTGCGCTATCTGTAATAGCACCCGAGATATCACCAGATCTATATTGGATTTTCCCCTGACCCTGAGTGTCCGGCCCATGAGACTGTGGTTTTCTCGGCCCCTGGTGGTCCGAGGTCGTTCCCGTTGCACAGATTCATGCGTCAGAGCCTCCTGCAGATAATTCACTTTGGTTTATTGCGCTATCTGTAATAGCACCCGAGATATCACCAGATCTATATTGGATTTTCCCCTGACCCTGAGTGTCCGGCCCCATGAGACTGTGGTTTTCTCGGCCCCTGGTGGTCCGAGGTCGTTCCCGCTGCACAGATTCATATGCCAGGGCCTCCTGCAGATAATTCACTTTGGTTTATTGCGCTATCTGTAATAGCACCCGAGATATCACCAGATATATATTGGATTTTCCCCTGACCCTGAGTGTCCGGCCCCATGAGACTGTGGTTTTCTCGGCCCCTGGTGGTCCGAGATCGTTCCCGCTGCACGGATTCATGCGCCAGGGCCTACTGCAGATAATTCACTTTGATTTATTGCGCTATCTGTAATAGCACCCGAGATATCACCACATATATATTGGATTTTTCACTGACCCTGAGTATCCAGCCCCATGAGACGGTCGTTGTCTCGGCCCCTGGAATTCCGAGGACGGTCCCGCTGCACAGATTCATGCGCCAGGGCCTCCTACAGGTAATGCACTTTGATTTATTGCGCTACCTGTAATAGCACCCGAGATATCACCAGATCTATATTGGATTTTCCCCTGACCCTGAGTGTCCGGCCCCATGAGACTGTGGTTTTCTCGGCCCCTGGTGGTCCGAGGTCGTTCCCGTTGCACAGATTCATGCGCCAGGGCCTCCTACAGACAATGCACTTTGATTTATTCCGCTATCTGTAATAGCACCCGAGATATCACCAGATATATATTGGATTTTCCCCTGACCCTGAGAGTCCGGCCCCATGAGACTGTGGTTTTCACGGCCCCTGGTCGTCCGAGGTCGTTCCCTCTGCACAGATTCATGCGCCAGGGCCTCCTACAGACAATGCACTTTGATTTATTGCGCTATCTGTAATAGCAGCCGAGATATCACCAGATATATATTGGATTTTCCCCTGACCCTGAGTGTCCGGCCCCATGAGACTGTGGTTTTCTCGGCCCCTGGTCGTCCGAGGTCGTTCCCTCTGCACAGATTCATGCGCCAGGGCCTCCTACAGACAATGCACTTTGATTTATTGCGCTATCTGTAATAGCACCCGAGATATCACCAGATATATATTGGATTTTCCCCTGACCCTGAGTGTCCGGCCCCATGAGACTGTGGTTTTCTCGGCCCCTGGTGGTCCGAGATCGTTCCCGCTGCACGGATTCATGCGCCAGGGCCTACTGCAGATAATTCACTTTGATTTATTGCGCTATCTGTAATAGCACCCGAGATATCACCACATATATATTGGATTTTTCACTGACCCTGAGTATCCAGCCCCATGAAACGGTGGTTTTCTCGGTTCCTGGTGTTCCGATGTCGTTCCCGCTGCACGGATTCATGCGCCAGGGCCTCCTACAGACAATGCACTTTGGTTTATTGCGCTATCTCTAATAGCACCCGAGATATCACCAGATATATATTGGATTTTCCCCTGACCCTGAGTGTCCGGCCCCATGAGACTGTGGTTTTCTCGGCCCCTGGTGGTCCGAGGTCGTTCCCGTTGCACAGATTCATGCGCCAGGGCCTCCTACAGACAATGCACTTTGATTTATTGCGCTATCTGTAATAGCACCCGAGATATCTCCAGATATATATTGGATTTTACCCTGACCCTGAGTGTCCGGCCCCATGAGACGGTCGTTGTCTCGGCCCCTGGAGGTCCGAGGACGTTTCCGCTGCAGAGATTCATGCGCCAGGGCCTCCTACAGGTAATGCACTTTGATTTATTGCGCTATCTGTAATAGCAGCCGAGATATCACCAGATATATATTGGATTTTTCACTGACCCTGAGTGTCCGGCCCCATGAGGCGGTCGTTTTCTCGGCCCCTGGTGGTCCGAGGTCATTCCCGCTGCACAGATTCATGCGCCAGGGCCTCCTACAGACAATGCACTTTGATTTATTGCGCTATCTGTAATAGCACCCGAGATATCACCAGATATATATTGGATTTTACCCTGACCCTGAGTGTCCGGCACCATGAGACGGTCGTTGTCTCGGCCCCTGGAGGTCCGAGGACGTTCCCGCTGCACAGATTCATGCGCCAGGGCCTCCTACAGGTAATGCACTTTGATTTATTGCGCTATCTGTAATAGCACCCGAGATATCACCAGATATATATTGGATTTTACCCTGACCCTGAGTGTCCGGCCCCATGAGACGGTCGTTGTCTCGGCCCCTGGAGGTCCGAGGACGTTTCCGCTGCAGAGATTCATGCGCCAGGGCCTCCTACAGGTAATGCACTTTGATTTATTGCGCTATCTGTAATAGCACCCGAGATATCACCAGATCTATATTGGATTTTCCCCTGACCCTGAGTGTCCGGCCCCATGAGACTGTGGTTTTCTCGGCCCCTGGTGGTCCGAGGTCGTTCCCGCTGCACAGATTCATGCGCCAGGGCCTACTGCAGATAATTCACTTTGATTTATTGCGCTATCTGTAATAGCACCCGAGATATCACCACATATATATTGGATTTTTCACTGACCCTGAGTATCCGGCCCCATGAGACGGTGGTTTTCTCGGTCCCTGGTGTTCCGAGGTCGTTCCCGCTGCACAGATTCATGCGCCAGGGCCTCCTACAGACAATGCACTTTGGTTTATTGCGCTATCTCTAATAGCACCAGAGATATCTCCAGATATATATTTGATTTTCCCCTGACCCTGAGTGACCGGCCCCATGAGACTGTGGTTTTTTCGGCCCCTGGTGGTCCGAGGTCGTTCCCGCTGCACAGATTCATGCGCCAGGGCCTCCTGCAGATAATTCACTTTGGTTTATTGCGCTATCTCTAATAGCACCCGAGATATCACCAGATATATATTGGATTTTTCCCTGACCCTGAGTGTCCGGCCCCATGAGACTGCGGTTTTCTCGGCCCCTGGTGGTCCGAGGTCGTTCCCGTTGCACATATTCATGCGCCAGGGCCTCCTGCAGATAATTCACTTTGGTTTATTGCGCTATCTCTAATAGCACCCGAGATATCACCAGATATATATTCGATTTTCCCCTGACCCTGAGTGTCCGGCCCCGTGAGACGGTCGTTGTCTCGGCCCCTGGAGGTCCGAGGACGTTTCCGCTGCAGAGATTCATGCGCCAGGGCCTCCTACAGGTAATGCACTTTGATTTATTGCGCTATCTGTAATAGCACCCGAGATATCACCAGATCTATATTGGATTTTCCCCTGACCCTGAGTGTCCGGCCCCATGAGACTGTGGTTTTCTCGGCCCCTGGTGGACCGTGGTCGTTCCCGTTGCACAGATTCATGCGTCAGGGCCTCCTGCAGATAATTCACTTTGGTTTATTGCGCTATCTGTAATAGCACCCGAGATATCACCAGATCTATATTGGACTTTCCCCTGACCCTGAGTGTCCGGCCCCATGAGACTGTGGTTTTCTCGGCCCCTGGTGGTCCGAGGTCGTTCCCGCTGCACGGATTCATGCGCCAGGGCCTACTGCAGATAATTCACTTTGATTTCATGCGCTATCTGTAATAGCACCCGAGATATCACCACATATATATTGGATTTTTCACTGACCCTGAGTATCCAGCCCCATGAGACGGTGGTTTTCTCGGTTCCTGGTGTTCCGATGTCGTTCCCGCTGCACAGATTCATGCGCCAGGGCCTCCTACAGACAATGCACTTTGGTTTATTGCGCTATCTCTAATAGCACCCGAGATATCACCAGATATATATTGGATTTTTCCCTGACCCTGAGTGTCCGGCCCCATGAGACTGCGGTTTTCTCGGCCCCTGGTGGTCCGAGGTCGTTCCCGTTGCACATATTCATGCGCCAGGGCCTCCTTCAGATAATTCACTTTGGTTTATTGCGCTATCTCTAATAGCACCCGAGATATCACCAGATATATATTCGATTTTCCCCTGACCCTGAGTGTCCGGCCCCGTGAGACGGTCGTTGTCTCGGCCCCTGGAGGTCCGAGGACGTTTCCGCTGCAGAGATTCATGCGCCAGGGCCTCCTACAGGTAATGCACTTTGATTTATTGCGCTATCTGTAATAGCACCCGAGATATCACCAGATCTATATTGGATTTTCCCCTGACCCTGAGTGTCCGGCCCCATGAGACTGTGGTTTTCTCGGCCCCTGGTGGTCCGAGGTCGTTCCCGTTGCACAGATTCATGCGTCAGGGCCTCCTGCAGATAATTCACTTTGGTTTATTGCGCTATCTGTAATAGCACCCGAGATATCACCAGATCTATATTGGATTTTCCCCTGACCCTGAGTGTCCGGCCCCATGAGACTGTGGTTTTCTCGGCCCCTGGTGGTCCGAGGTCGTTCCCGCTGCACGGATTCATGCGCCAGGGCCTACTGCAGATAATTCACTTTGGTTTAATGCGCTATCTCTAATAGCACCCGAGATATCACCAGATATATATTGGATTTTCCCCTGACCCTGAGTGTCCGGCCCCATGAGACTGTGGTTTTCTCGGCCCCTGGTGGTCCGAGGTCGTTCCCGTTGCACAGATTCATGCGCCAGGGCCTCCTGCAGATAATTCGCTTTGGTTTATTGCGCTATCTCTAATAGCACCCGAGATATCACCAGATATATATTCGATTTTCCCTTGACCCTGAGTGTCCGGCCCCATGAGACTGTGGTTTTCTCGGCCCCTGGTCGTCCGAGGTCGTTCCCTCTGCACAGATTCATGCGCCAGGGCCTCCTACAGACAATGCACTTTGATTTATTGCGCTATCTGTAATAGCACCCGAGATATCACCAGATATATATTGGACTTTACCCTGACCCTGAGTGTCCGGCCCCATGAGACGGTCGTTGTCTCGGCCCCTGGAGGTCCGAGGACGTTTCCGCTGCAGAGATTCATGCGCCAGGGCCTCCTACAGGTAATGCACTTTGATTTATTGCGCTATCTGTAATAGCAGCCGAGATATCACCAGATATATATTGGATTTTTCACTGACCCTGAGTGTCCGGCCCCATGAGGCGGTCGTTTTCTCGGCCCCTGGTGGTCCGAGGTCATTCCCGCTGCAGAGATTCATGCGCCAGGGCCTCCTACAGACAATGCACTTTGATTTATTGCGCTATCTGTAATAGCACCCGAGATATCACCAGATATATATTGGATTTTACCCTGACCCTGAGTGTCCGGCCCCATGAGACGGTCGTTGTCTCGGCCCCTGGTGGTCCGAGGTCATACCCGCTGCACAGATTCATGCGCCAGGGCCTCCTACAGACAATGCACTTTGATTTATTGCGCTATCTGTAATAGCACCCGAGATATCACCAGATATATATTGGATTTTACCCTGACCCTGAGTGTCCGGCCCCATGAGACGGTCGTTGTCTCGGCCCGTGGAGGTCCGAGGACGTTCCCGCTGCACAGATTCATGCGCCAGGGCCTCCTACAGGTAATGCACTTTGATTTATTGCGCTACCTGTAATAGCACCCGAGATATCACCAGATCTATATTGGATTTTCCCCTGACCCTGAGTGTCCGGCCCCATGAGACTGTGGTTTTCTCGGCCCCTGGTGGTCCGAGGTCGTTCCCGTTGCACAGATTCATGCGCCAGGGCCTCCTGCAGATAATTCACTTTGGTTTATTCCGCTATCTGTAATAGCACCCGAGATATCACCAGATCTATATTGGATTTTCCCCTGACACTGAGTGTCCGGCCAAATGAGGCTGTGGTTTTCTCGGCCCCTGGTGGTCCGAGGTCGTTCCCGCTGCACAGATTCATGCGCCAGGGCCTACTGCAGATAATTCACTTTGATTTATTGCGCTATCTGTAATAGCACCCGAGATATCACCACATATATATTGGATTTTTCACTGACCCTGAGTATCCGGCCCCATGAGACGGTGGTTTTCTCGGTCCCTGGTGTTCCGAGGTCGTTCCCGCTGCACAGATTCATGCGCCAGGGCCTCCTACAGACAATGCACTTTGGTTTATTGCGCTATCTCTAATAGCACCAGAGATATCTCCAGATATATATTGGATTTTCCCCTGACCCTGAGTGACCGGCCCCATGAGACTGTGGTTTTTTCGGCCCCTGGTGGTCCGAGGTCGTTCCCGCTGCACAGATTCATGCGCCAGGGCCTCCTGCAGATAATTCACTTTGGTTTATTGCGCTATCTCTAATAGCACCCGAGATATCACCAGATATATATTGGATTTTTCCCTGACCCTGAGTGTCCGGCCCCATGAGACTGCGGTTTTCTCGGCCCCTGGTGGTCCGAGGTCGTTCCCGTTGCACATATTCATGCGCCAGGGCCTCCTGCAGATAATTCACTTTGGTTTATTGCGCTATCTCTAATAGCACCCGAGATATCACCAGATATATATTCGATTTTCCCCTGACCCTGAGTGTCCGGCCCCGTGAGACGGTCGTTGTCTCGGCCCCTGGAGGTCCGAGGACGTTTCCGCTGCAGAGATTCATGCGCCAGGGCCTCCTACAGGTAATGCACTTTGATTTATTGCGCTATCTGTAATAGCACCCGAGATATCACCAGATCTATATTGGATTTTCCCCTGACCCTGAGTGTCCGGCCCCATGAGACTGTGGTTTTCTCGGCCCCTGGTGGTCCGAGGTCGTTCCCGTTGCACAGATTCATGCGTCAGGGCCTCCTGCAGATAATTCACTTTGGTTTATTGCGCTATCTGTAATAGCACCCGAGATATCACCAGATCTATATTGGATTTTCCCCTGACCCTGAGTGTCCGGCCCCATGAGACTGTGGTTTTCTCGGCCCCTGGTGGTCCGAGGTCGTTCCCGCTGCACGGATTCATGCGCCAGGGCCTACTGCAGATAATTCACTTTGATTTCTTGCGCTATCTGTAATAGCACCCGAGATATCACCACATATATATTGGATTTTTCACTGACCCTGAGTATCCAGCCCCATGAGACGGTGGTTTTCTCGGTTCCTGGTGTTCCGATGTCGTTCCCGCTGCACAGATTCATGCGCCAGGGCCTCCTACAGACAATGCACTTTTGTTTATTGCGCTATCTCTAATAGCACCCGAGATATCACCAGATATATATTGGATTTTCCCCTGACCCTGAGTGTCCGGCCCCATGAGACTGTGGTTTTCTCGGCCCCTGGTGGTCCGAGGTTGTTCCCGTTGCACAGATTCATGCGCCAGGGCCTCCTACAGACAATGCACTTTGATTTATTGCGCTATCTGTAATAGCACCCGAGATATCACCAGATATATATTGGATTTTCCCCAGACCCTGAGTGACCGGCCCAATGAGACTGTGGTTTTTTCGGCCCCTGGTGGTCCGAGGTCGTTCCCGCTGCACAGATTCATGCGCCAGGTCCTCCTGCAGATAATTCACTTTGGTTTATTGCGCTATCTCTAATAGCACCCGAGATATCACCAGATATATATTGGATTTTACCCTGACCCTGAGTGTCCGGCCCCATGAGACGGTCGTTGTCTCGGCCCCTGGTGGTCCGAGGTCATACCCGCTGCACAGATTCATGCGCCAGGGCCTCCTACAGACAATGCACTTTGATTTATTGCGCTATCTGTAATAGCACCCGAGATATCACCAGATATATATTGGATTTTACCCTGACCCTGAGTGTCCGGCCCCATGAGACGGTCGTTGTCTCGGCCCGTGGAGGTCCGAGGACGTTCCCGCTGCACAGATTCATGCGCCAGGGCCTCCTACAGGTAATGCACTTTGATTTATTGCGCTATCTGTAATAGCACCCGAGATATCACCAGATCTATATTGGATTTTCCCCTGACCCTGAGTGTCCGGCCCCATGAGACTGTGGTTTTCTCGGCCCCTGGTGGTCCGAGGTCGTTCCCGTTGCACAGATTCATGCGTCAGAGCCTCCTGCAGATAATTCACTTTGGTTTATTGCGCTATCTGTAATAGCACCCGAGATATCACCAGATCTATATTGGATTTTCCCCTGACCCTGAGTGTCCGGCCCCATGAGACTGTGGTTTTCTCGGCCCCTGGTGGTCCGAGGTCGTTCCCGCTGCACAGATTCATGCGCCAGGGCCTCCTACAGACAATGCACTTTGATTTATTGCGCTATCTGTAATAGCACCCGAGATATCACCAGATATATATTGGATTTTCCCCAGACCCTGAGTGACCGGCCCAATGAGACGGTGGTTTTCTCGGTTCCTGGTGTTCCGATGTCGTTCCCGCTGCACAGATTCATGCGCCAGGGCCTCCTACAGACAATGCACTTTGGTTTATTCCGCTATCTCTAATAGCACCCGAGATATCACCAGATATATATTGGATTTTACCCTGACCCTGAGTGTCCGGCCCCATGAGACGGTCGTTGTCTCGGCCCCTGGTGGTCCGAGGTCATACCCGCTGCACAGATTCATGCGCCAGGGCCTCCTACAGACAATGCACTTTGATTTATTGCGCTATCTGTAATAGCACCCGAGATATCACCAGATATATATTGGATTTTACACTGACCCTGAGTGTCCGGCCCCATGAGACGGTCGTTGTCTCGGCCCGTGGAGGTCCGAGGACGTTCCCGCTGCACAGATTCATGCGCCAGGGCCTCCTACAGGTAATGCACTTTGATTTATTGCGCTATCTGTAATAGCACCCGAGATATCACCAGATCTATATTGGATTTTCCCCTGACCCTGAGTGTCCGGCCCCATGAGACTGTGGTTTTCTCGGCCCCTGGTGGTCCGAGGTCGTTCCCGTTGCACAGATTCATGCGTCAGAGCCTCCTGCAGATAATTCACTTTGGTTTATTGCGCTATCTGTAATAGCACCCGAGATATCACCAGATCTATATTGGATTTTCCCCTGACCCTGAGTGTCCGGCCCCATGAGACTGTGGTTTTCTCGGCCCCTGGTGGTCCGAGGTCGTTCCCGCTGCACAGATTCATATGCCAGGGCCTCCTGCAGATAATTCACTTTGGTTTATTGCGCTATCTCTAATAGCACCCGAGATATCACCAGATATATATTGGATTTTACCCTGACCCTGAGTGTCCGGCCCCATGAGACTGTGCTTTTCTCGGCCCCTGGGGGTCCGAGGTCGTTCCCGCTGCACAGATTCATGCGCCAGGGCCTCCTACAGACAATGCACTTTGATTTATTGCGCTATCTGTAATAGCACCCGAGATATCACACGATATATATTGGATTTTACCCTGACCCTGAGTGTCCGGCCCCATGAGACGGTCGTTGTCTCGGCCCCTGGAATTCCGAGGACGGTCCCGCTGCACAGATTCATGCGCCAGGGCCTCCTACAGGTAATGCACTTTGATTTATTGCGCTACCTGTAATAGCACCCGAGATATCACCAGATCTATATTGGATTTTCCCCTGACCCTGAGTGTCCGGCCCCATGAGACTGTGGTTTTCTCGGCCCCTGGTGGTCCGAGGTCGTTCCCGTTGCACAGATTCATGCGCCAGGGCCTCCTGCAGATAATTCACTTTGGTTTATTCCGCTATCTGTAATAGCACCCGAGATATCACCAGATCTATATTGGATTTTCCCCTGACCCTGAGTGTCCGGCCAAATGAGACTGTGGTTTTCTCGGCCCCTGGTGGTCCGAGGTCGTTCCCGCTGCACAGATTCATGCGCCAGGGCCTACTGCAGATAATTCACTTTGATTTATTGCGCTATCTGTAATAGCACCCGAGATATCACCACATATATATTGGATTTTTCACTGACCCTGAGTATCCGGCCCCATGAGACGGTGGTTTTCTCGGTCCCTGGTGTTCCGAGGTCGTTCCCGCTGCACAGATTCATGCGCCAGGGCCTCCTACAGACAATGCACTTTGGTTTATTGCGCTATCTCTAATAGCACCAGAGATATCTCCAGATATATATTGGATTTTCCCCTGACCCTGAGTGACCGGCCCCATGAGACTGTGGTTTTTTCGGCCCCTGGTGGTCCGAGGTCGTTCCCGCTGCACAGATTCATGCGCCAGGGCCTCCTGCAGATAATTCACTTTGGTTTATTGCGCTATCTCTAATAGCACCCGAGATATCACCAGATATATATTGGATTTTTCCCTGACCCTGAGTGTCCGGCCCCATGAGACTGCGGTTTTCTCGGCCCCTGGTGGTCCGAGGTCGTTCCCGTTGCACATATTCATGCGCCAGGGCCTCCTGCAGATAATTCACTTTGGTTTATTGCGCTATCTCTAATAGCACCCGAGATATCACCAGATATATATTCGATTTTCCCCTGACCCTGAGTGTCCGGCCCCGTGAGACGGTCGTTGTCTCGGCCCCTGGAGGTCCGAGGACGTTTCCGCTGCAGAGATTCATGCGCCAGGGCCTCCTACAGGTAATGCACTTTGATTTATTGCGCTATCTGTAATAGCACCCGAGATATCACCAGATCTATATTGGATTTTCCCCTGACCCTGAGTGTCCGGCCCCATGAGACTGTGGTTTTCTCGGCCCCTGGTGGTCCGAGGTCGTTCCCGTTGCACAGATTCATGCGTCAGGGCCTCCTGCAGATAATTCACTTTGGTTTATTGCGCTATCTGTAATAGCACCCGAGATATCACCAGATCTATATTGGATTTTCCCCTGACCCTGAGTGTCCGGCCCCATGAGACTGTGGTTTTCTCGGCCCCTGGTGGTCCGAGGTCGTTCCCGCTGCACGGATTCATGCGCCAGGGCCTACTGCAGATAATTCACTTTGATTTCTTGCGCTATCTGTAATAGCACCCGAGATATCACCACATATATATTGGATTTTTCACTGACCCTGAGTATCCAGCCCCATGAGACGGTGGTTTTCTCGGTTCCTGGTGTTCCGATGTCGTTCCCGCTGCACAGATTCATGCGCCAGGGCCTCCTACAGACAACGCACTTTGGTTTATTGCGCTATCTCTAATAGCACCCGAGATATCACCAGATATATATTGGATTTTCCCCTGACCCTGAGTGTCCGGCCCCATGAGACTGTGGTTTTCTCGGCCCCTGGTGGTCCGAGGTCGTTCCCGTTGCACAGATTCATGCGCCAGGGCCTCCTACAGACAATGCACTTTGATTTATTGCGCTATCTGTAATAGCACCCGAGATATCACCAGATATATATTGGATTTTCCCCTGACCCTGAGAGTCCGGCCCCATGAGACTGTGGTTTTCACGGCCCCTGGTCGTCCGAGGTCGTTCCCTCTGCACAGATTCATGCGCCAGGGCCTCCTACAGACAATGCACTTTGATTTATTGCGCTATCTGTAATAGCAGCCGAGATATCACCAGATATATATTGGATTTTCCCCTGACCCTGAGTGTCCGGCCCCATGAGACTGTGGTTTTCTCGGCCCCTGGTCGTCCGAGGTCGTTCCCTCTGCACAGATTCATGCGCCAGGGCCTCCTACAGACAATGCACTTTGATTTATTGCGCTATCTGTAATAGCACCCGAGATATCACCAGATATATATTGGATTTTCCCCTGACCCTGAGTGTCCGGCCCCATGAGACTGTGGTTTTCTCGGCCCCTGGTGGTCCGAGATCGTTCCCGCTGCACGGATTCATGCGCCAGGGCCTACTGCAGATAATTCACTTTGATTTATTGCGCTATCTGTAATAGCACCCGAGATATCACCACATATATATTGGATTTTTCACTGACCCTGAGTATCCAGCCCCATGAAACGGTGGTTTTCTCGGTTCCTGGTGTTCCGATGTCGTTCCCGCTGCACGGATTCATGCGCCAGGGCCTCCTACAGACAATGCACTTTGGTTTATTGCGCTATCTCTAATAGCACCCGAGATATCACCAGATATATATTGGATTTTCCCCTGACCCTGAGTGTCCGGCCCCATGAGACTGTGGTTTTCTCGGCCCCTGGTGGTCCGAGGTCGTTCCCGTTGCACAGATTCATGCGCCAGGGCCTCCTACAGACAATGCACTTTGATTTATTGCGCTATCTGTAATAGCACCCGAGATATCTCCAGATATATATTGGATTTTACCCTGACCCTGAGTGTCCGGCCCCATGAGACGGTCGTTGTCTCGGCCCCTGGAGGTCCGAGGACGTTTCCGCTGCAGAGATTCATGCGCCAGGGCCTCCTACAGGTAATGCACTTTGATTTATTGCGCTATCTGTAATAGCAGCCGAGATATCACCAGATATATATTGGATTTTTCACTGACCCTGAGTGTCCGGCCCCATGAGGCGGTCGTTTTCTCGGCCCCTGGTGGTCCGAGGTCATTCCCGCTGCACAGATTCATGCGCCAGGGCCTCCTACAGACAATGCACTTTGGTTTATTGCGCTATCTCTAATAGCACCCGAGATATCACCAGATATATATTGGATTTTACCCTGACCCTGAGTGTCCGGCACCATGAGACGGTCGTTGTCTCGGCCCCTGGAGGTCCGAGGACGTTCCCGCTGCACAGATTCATGCGCCAGGGCCTCCTACAGGTAATGCACTTTGATTTATTGCGCTATCTGTAATAGCACCCGAGATATCACCAGATATATATTGGATTTTACCCTGACCCTGAGTGTCCGGCCCCATGAGACGGTCGTTGTCTCGGCCCCTGGAGGTCCGAGGACGTTTCCGCTGCAGAGATTCATGCGCCAGGGCCTCCTACAGGTAATGCACTTTGATTTATTGCGCTATCTGTAATAGCACCCGAGATATCACCAGATCTATATTGGATTTTCCCCTGACCCTGAGTGTCCGGCCCCATGAGACTGTGGTTTTCTCGGCCCCTGGTGGTCCGAGGTCGTTCCCGCTGCACGGATTCATGCGCCAGGGCCTACTGCAGATAATTCACTTTGATTTCTTGCGCTATCTGTAATAGCACCCGAGATATCACCACATATATATTGGATTTTTCACTGACCCTGAGTATCCAGCCCCATGAGACGGTGGTTTTCTCGGTTCCTGGTGTTCCGATGTCGTTCCCGCTGCACAGATTCATGCGCCAGGGCCTCCTACAGACAATGCACTTTGGTTTATTGCGCTATCTCTAATAGCACCCGAGATATCACCAGATATATATTGGATTTTCCCCTGACCCTGAGTGTCCGGCCCCATGAGACTGTGGTTTTCTCGGCCCCTGGTGGTCCGAGGTTGTTCCCGTTGCACAGATTCATGCGCCAGGGCCTCCTACAGACAATGCACTTTGATTTATTGCGCTATCTGTAATAGCACCCGAGATATCACATGATATATATTGGATTTTACCCTGACCCTGAGTGTCCGGCCCCATGAGACGGTCGTTGTCTCGGCCCGTGGAGGTCCGAGGACGTTCCCGCTGCACAGATTCATGCGCCAGGGCCTCCTACAGGTAATGCACTTTGATTTATTGCGCTATCTGTAATAGCACCCGAGATATCACCAGATCTATATTGGATTTTCCCCTGACCCTGAGTGTCCGGCCCCATGAGACTGTGGTTTTCTCGGCCCCTGGTGGTCCGAGGTCGTTCCCGTTGCACAGATTCATGCGTCAGGGCCTCCTGCAGATAATTCACTTTGGTTTATTGCGCTATCTGTAATAGCACCCGAGATATCACCAGATCTATATTGGATTTTCCCCTGACCCTGAGTGTCCGGCCCCATGAGACTGTGGTTTTCTCGGCCCCTGGTGGTCCGAGGTCGTTCCCGCTGCACGGATTCATGCGCCAGGGCCTACTGCAGATAATTCACTTTGGTTTAATGCGCTATCTCTAATAGCACCCGAGATATCACCAGATATATATTCGATTTTCCCCTGACCCTGAGTGTCCGGCCCCATGAGACTGTGGTTTTCTCGGCCCCTGGTCGTCCGAGGTCGTTCCCTCTGCACAGATTCATGCGCCAGGGCCTCCTACAGACAATGCACTTTGATTTATTGCGCTATCTGTAATAGCACCCGAGATATCACCAGATATATATTGGACTTTACCCTGACCCTGAGTGTCCGGCCCCATGAGACGGTCGTTGTCTCGGCCCCTGGAGGTCCGAGGACGTTTCCGCTGCAGAGACTCATGCGCCAGGGCCTCCTACAGGTAATGCACTTTGATTTATTGCGCTATCTGTAATAGCAGCCGAGATATCACCAGATATATATTGGATTTTTCACTGACCCTGAGTGTCCGGCCCCATGAGGCGGTCGTTTTCTCGGCCCCTGGTGGTCCGAGGTCATTCCCGCTGCACAGATTCATGCGCCAGGGCCTCCTACAGACAATGCACTTTGATTTATTGCGCTATCTGTAATGGCACCCGAGATATCACCAGATATATATTGGATTTTACCCTGACCCTGAGTGTCCGGCCCCATGAGACGGTCGTTGTCTCGGCCCCTGGAGGTCCGAGGACGTTTCCGCTGCAGAGATTCATGCGCCAGGGCCTCCTACAGGTAATGCACTTTGATTTATTGCGCTATCTGTAATAGCAGCCGAGATATCACCAGATATATATTGGATTTTCCCCTGACCCTGAGAGTCCGGCCCCATGAGACTGTGGTTTTCTCGGCCCCTGGTCGTCCGAGGTCGTTCCCTCTGCACAGATTCATGCGCCAGGGCCTCCTACAGGCAATGCACTTTGATTTATTGCGCTATCTGTAATAGCACCCGAGATATCACCAGATATATATTGGATTTTACCCTGACCCTGAGTGTCCGGCCCCATGAGACGGTCGTTGTCTCGGCCCCTGGAGGTCCGAGGACGTTTCCGCTGCAGAGATTCATGCGCCAGGGCCTCCTACAGGTAATGCACTTTGATTTATTGCGCTATCTGTAATAGCACCCGAGATATCCTCAGATATATATTGAATTTTTCCTCGAACCTGAGTGTCCGGCCCCATGTGTCGGTGGTTTTCTCGGCCCCTGGTGGTCCGAGGTCGATCCCGCGGCACAGATTTATGCGCCAGGGCCTCCTGCAGACAATGCACTTTGATTTATTTCGCTATCTCTAATAGCACCCGAGATATCACCTGATATATATTGTATTTTTCCCTGACCCTGACAGTCCGGCCGCATGAGACGGAGATTTTCTCGGCCCCTGGTTATCCGATGTCGATCCCGCTGCACAGATTCATGCGCCAGGGCCTCCTATAGATAATTCACTTTGGTTTATTGCGCTACCTCTAATAGCACCCGTGATATCAAAAGATATATATTGGATTTTTCCTTGACCCTGACAGTCCTGCCCCATGTGTCGATGTTTTTCTCGGTCCCTGGTGGTCCGAGGTCGTTCTCGCTGCACGGATTCATGCGCCAGGGCCTCCTATAGATAATTCACTTTGGTTTATTGCGCTATCTCTAACAGCAGCCGTGATATCAAAAGATATATATTGGATTTTTCCCTGACCCTGACAGTCCGGCCGCATGAGACGGTGGTTTTCTCGGCCCCTGGTGGTCCGAGGTCGTTCCCGCTGCACAGATTCATGCGCCAGGGCCTCCTATAGGTCATTCACTTTGGATTATTGCGCTATCTCTAATAGCACCCGAGATGTCACCAGATATATATTGGATTTTTCCCTGACCCTGACAATCCAGCCCCATGAGACGGTGATTTTCTCGGCCCCTGGTGGTCCGAGGTCGATCCCGCTGCACAGATTCATGCGCCAGTGCCCCCTGCAGATAATTCACTTTGGTTTATTGCACTATCTGTAATAGCACCCGGGATATCACCATATACATATTGGATTTTCCCCTGACCCTGAGTGTCCGGCCCCATGAGACTATGGTTTTTTCGGCCCCTGGTGGTCCGAGGTCGTTCCCGCTTCACAGATTCAGGCGCCAGGGCCTCCTACAGACAATGCACTATGATTTATTGCGCTATCTCTAATAGCACTCGAGATATCACCAGATATATATTGGATTTTTCCCAGACCCTGACAGTCCAGCCCCATGTGTCGGTGGTTTTCTCGGCCCCTGGTGGTCCGAGGTCGTTCCCGCTGCACAGATTCATGCGCCAGGGCCTCCTGCCGATAATTCACTTTGGTTTGTTGCGCTATCTCTAATAGCACTCGAGATATCACCATATACATATTGGATTTTCCCCTGACCCTGAGTGTCCGGCCCCATGAGACTATGGTTTTTTCGGCCCCTGGTGGTCCGAGGTCGTTCCCGCTTCACAGATTCATGCGCCAGGGCCTCCTACAGACAATGCACTATGATTTATTGCGCTATCTCTAATAGCACTCGAGATATCACCAGATATATATTGGATTTTTCCCAGACCCTGAAAGTCCGGCCCCATGTGTCGGTGGTTTTCACGGCCCCTGGTGGTCCGAGGTCGTTCCTGCTGCTCAGATTAATACGCTAGGCCCTCCTGCAGATAATTCACTTTGGTTTATTGCGCTACCTCTAACAGCAGCCGTGATATCAAAAGATATATATTGGATTTTTCCCTGACCCTGACAGTCCGGCCGCATGAGACGGTGGTTTTCTCGGCCCCTGGTGGTCCGAGGTCGTTCCCGCTGCACAGATTCATGCGCCAGGGCCTCCTATAGGTCATTCACTTTGGATTATTGCGCTATCTCTAATAGCACCCGAGATGTCACCAGATATATATTGGATTTTTCCCTGACCCTGACAATCCAGCCCCATGAGACGGTGATTTTCTCGGCCCCTGGTGGTCCGAGGTCGATCCCGCTGCACAGATTCATGCGCCAGTGCCCCCTGCAGATAATTCACTTTGGTTTAGTGCGCTATCTGTAAGAGCACCCGAGATATCCACAGATATATATTGAATTTTTCCTCGAACCTGAGTGTCCGGCCCCATGTGTCGGTGGTTTTCTCGGCCCCTGGTGGTCCGAGGTCGATCCCGCGGCACAGATTTATGCGCCAGGGCCTCCTGCAGACAATGCACTTTGATTTATTTCGCTATCTCTAATAGCACCCAAGATATCACCTGATATATATTGTATTTTTCCCTGACCCTGACAGTCCGGCCGCATGAGACGGAGATTTTCTCGGCCCCTGGTTATCCGATGTCGATCCCGCTGCACAGATTCATGCCCCAGGGCCTCCTATAGATAATTCACTTTGGTTTATTGCGCTACCTCTAATAGCACCCGTGATATCAAAAGATATATATTGGATTTTTCCTTGACCCTGACAGTCCTGCCCCATGTGTCGATGTTTTTCTCGGTCCCTGGTGGTCCGAGGTCGTTCTCGCTGCACAGATTCATGCGCCAGGGCCTCCTATAGATAATTCACTTTGGTTTATTGCGCTATCTCTAATAGCACCCGAGATGTCACCAGATATACATTGGATTTTTCCCTGACCCTGACAATCCAGCCCCATGAGACGGTGATTTTCTCGGCCCCTGGTGGTCCGAGGTCGTTCCTGCTGCTCAGATTAATACGCTAGGCCCTCCTGCAGATAATTCACTTTGGTTTATTGCGCTATCTCTAACAGCAGCCGTGATATCAAAAGATATATATTGGATTTTTCCCTGACCCTGACAGTCCGGCCGCATGAGACGGTGGTTTTCTCGGCCCCTGGTGGTCCGAGGTCGTTCCCGCTGCACAGATTCATGCGCCAGGGCCTCCTATTGGTCATTCACTTTGGATTATTGCGCTATCTCTAATAGCACCCGAGATGTCACCAGATATATATTGGATTTTTCCCTGTCCCTGACAATCCAGCCCCATGAGACGGTGATTTTCTCGGCCCCTGGTGGTCCGAGGTCGATCCCGCTGCACAGATTCATGCGCCAGTGCCCCCTGCAGATAATTCACTTTGGTTTATTGCACTATCTGTAATAGCACCCGAGATATCACCATATACATATTGGATTTTCCCCTGACCCTGAGTGTCCGGCCCCATGAGACGGTGGTATTCTCGGCCCCTGGTGGTCCGAGGTCGTTCCAGCTGCACAGATTCATGCGCCAGGGCCTCCTACAGACAATGCACTATGATTTATTGCGCTATCTCTAATAGCACTCGAGATATCACCGGATATATATTGGATTTTTCCCAGACCCTGACAGTCCGGCCCCATGTGTCGGTGGTTTTCTCGGCCCCTGGTGGTCCGAGGTCGTTCCCGCTGCACAGATTCATGCGCCAGGGCCTCCTGCAGATAATTCACTTTGGTTTGTTGCGCTATCTCTAATAGCACCCGAGATATCACCAGATATATGCTGGATTTTTACATGAAATTAGGTGACGCATTCCGAATATCTGTAATTTTCTCGGCGCCTGGTGGTCCGAGGACGTTCCTGCTGCTCAGATTAATACGCCAGGCCCTCCTGCAGACAATGCACTTTGATTTATTTCGCTATCTCTAATAGCACCCGAAATATCACCAGATATATATCGGATTTTTCCCTGACCCTGACAGTCCGACCCCATGAGACGGTGGTTTTCTCGGCCCCTGGTGGTCCGAGGTCGTTCCCGCTGCATAGATTCATGCGCCAGGGCCTCCTGCAGACAATGCTTTTTGATTTATTGCGCTATCTGTAATATCACCCGAGATATCACCAGATTTGTATTCGATTTTTCCCGGACCCTGAGTGTCCGACCCCATGAGACGGTGGTTTTCTCGGCCCCTGGTGGTCCGAGGTCGTTCCCGCTGCACCGATTCATGCGCCAGGGCCTCCTGCAGACAATGCACTTTGATTTATTGCGCTATCTCTAATAGCACCCGAGATATCACCAGATATATATTGGATTTTTCCTTGACCCTGACAGTCCGGCCCCATGTGTGGATGGTTTTCTCGGCCCCTGGTGGTCCGAGGTCGTTCCTGCTGCTCAGATTAATACGCCAGGCCCTCCTGCAGACAATGCACTTTGATTTATTTCGCTATCTCTAATAGCACCCGAAATATCACCAGATATATATCGGATTTTTCCCTGACCCTGACAGTCCGACCCCATGAGACGGTGGTTTTCTCGGCCTCTGGTGGTCCGAGGTCGTTCCCGCTGCACAGATTCATGCGCCAGGGCCTCCTACAGACAATGAACTTTGATTTATAGCGCTATCTGTAATAGCACCCGAGATATCACCAGATATATATTGGATTTTCCCCTGACCCTGACAGTCCGGCCCCATGAGACGGTGGTTTTCTCGGCCCTGGTGGTCCGAGGTCGTCCCCGCTGCACAGATTCATGCGCCTGGGCCTCCTGCAGATAATTCACTTTGGTTTGTTGCGCTATCTCTAATAGCACCCGAGATATCACCATATACATATTGGATTTTCCCCTGACCCTGAGTGTCCGGCCCCATGAGACGGTGGTTTTCTCGGCCCCTGGTGGTCCGAGGTCGTTCCCGCTGCACAGATTCATGCGCCAGGGCCCCCTGCAGATAATTCACTTTGGTTTAGTGCGCTATCTGTAAGAGCACCCGAGATGTCACCAGATATATGCTGGATTTTTACATGACATTAGGTGACGGATTCCGAATATCTGTAATTTTCTCGGCGCCTGGTGGTCCGAGGTCGTTCCTGCTGCTCAGATTAATACGCCAGGCCCTCCTGCAGATAATTCACTTTGGTTTGTTGCGCTATCTCTAATAGCACCCGAGATATCACCATATATATATTGGATTTTCCCCTGACCCTGAGTGGCCGGCCCCATGAGGCGGTCGTTTTCTCAGCCCCTGGTGGTCCGAGGTCGTTCCCGCTGCACAGATTCATGCGCCAGGGCCTCCTACAGACAATGCACTTTGATTTATTGCGCTATCTCTAATTGCACCCGAGATATCACCATATATATATTGGATTCTTCCCTGACCCTGACAGTCCGGCCCCATGTGTCGGTGGTTTTCTCGGCCACTGGTGGTCCTAGGTCGTTCCCGCTGCACAGATTCATGAGCCAGGGCCCCCTGCAGATAGTTCACTTTGGTTTAGTGCGCGATCTGTAATAGCACCCGAGATATCACCAGATATATATTGGATTTTTCCCTGACACTGAGTGTCGAACACCATGAGACGGTAGTTTTCTCGGCCCCTGGTGGTCCCAGGTCGTTCCCGCTGCACAGATTCATGCGCTAGGGCCTCCTGCAGACAATGCACTTTGATTTATTGCGCTATCTCTAATAGCACCCGAGATATCACCAGATATATATTGCACCTTTCCCTGACGCTGACAGTCCGGCCTCATGAGAAAGTGATTTTCTCGGCCCCTGGTGGTCCGAATTCGATCCCGCTGCACAGATTCATGCGCCAGGGCCTCCTACAGACAATGCACTTTGATTTATTTCGCTATCCCTAATAGCACCCGAGATATCACCAGACGTATATGGGATTTTTCCCCGACCCTGAGTGTCCGACCCCATGAGACGGTGGTTTTCTCGGCCCCTGGTGGTCCTAGGTCGATCCCGCTGCACAGATTCACGCTCCCGGGCCTCCTACAGACAATGCACTTTGATTTATTGCGCTATCTGTAATAGCACCCGAGATATCACCAGATATATATTGGATTTTCCCCTGACCCTGAGTGGCCGGCCAGATGAGACGGTAGTTTTCTCGGCCCCTGGTGGTCCGAGGTCGATCCCGCTGCACAGATTCATGCGCCAGGGCCTCCTGCAGACAATGCACTTTGATTTATTTGGCTATCTTTAATAGCACCCGTGATATCACCAGATATATATTGGATTTTTCCTTGACCCTGACAGTCCGGCCCCATGTGTCGATGGTTTTCTCGGTCCCTCGTGGTCCGAGGTCGATCCGGCTGAACAGATTCATGCGCCAAGGCTTCCTGCAGGCAATTCACTTTGGTTTATTGCGCGATCTGTAATAGCACCCGAGATATCAAAAGATATATGCTGGATTTTTACATGATCTTGGGTGACGGATTCCGAATATCTGTAATTTTCTCGGCACCTGGTGGTCCGAGGTAGTTCCTGCTGCACAGATTCAGTCGCCAGTGCCTCCTACAGACAATGCACTTTGATTTATTGCGCTATCTGTAATAGCACCCGAGATATCACCATACATATATTGGATTTTCCCCTGACAATGAGTGTCCGGCCACATGAGACGGTAGTTTTCTCGCCCCTGGTGGTCCGAGGTCGATCCCGCTGCACAGATTCATGCGACAGGGTCTCCTACAGACAATGCACTTTGATTTATTGGGCTATCTGTAATAGCACCCGAGATATCACCAGATATATATTGGATTTTCCCCTGACCCTGAGTGTCCGGCCCCATGAGACGGTGGTTTTCTCAGCCCCTGGTGGTCCGAGGTCGTTCCCGCGGCACAGATTCATGCGCCAGGGCCTCCTGCAGACAATGCACTTTGATTTATTTCGCTATCTCTAATAGCACCCGAGATATCACCAGATATATATTGGATTTATCCCTGACCCTGACAGTCCGGCCCCATGAGACGGTGGTTTACTCGGCCCCTGGTGGTCGGAGGTCGTTCCCGCTGCACAGATGCATGCGCCAGGGCCTCCTGCAGATAATTCACTTTGGTTTATTGCGCTATCTGTAATAGCACCCGAGATATCACCAGATATATATTGGATTTTTCCCTGACCCTGAGTGTCCGGCCCCATGAGGCGGTGGTTTTCTCGGCCCCTGGTGGTCCGAGGTCGTTCCCGCAGCACAGATGCATGCGCCAGGGCCTCCTGCAGATAATTCACTTTGGTTAATTGCGCTATCTCTAATAGCACCCGAGATATCACCAGATATATATTGGATTTTTCCCTGACCCTGAGTGTCCGGACCCATGAGACTGTGGTTTTCTCGGCCCCTGGTGGACCGAGGTCGTTCCCGCTGGCCAGATGCATGCGCCAGGGTCTCCTACAGACCATGCACTTTGATTTATTGCGCTATCTGTAATAGCACCCGAGATATCACCCGATATATATTGGATTTTCCCCTGACCCTGAGTGTCCGGCCCCATGAGACGGTGGTTTTCGCGGCCCCTGGTGGTCCGAGGTTTTTCCGGCTGCACAGATTCATGCGCCAGGGCCTCCTACAGACAGTGCACTTTGATTTATTGCGCTATCTGTAATAGCACCCGAGAAAGCTCCATATATATGCTGGATTTTTACATGACTTTGGGTGGCGGATACCGAAAATCTGTAATTTTCTCGGCCCCTGGTGGTCCGACGTCGTTCCCGCTGCACAGAATCATGCGCCAGGGCCTCCTACAGACAATGCACTTTGATTTATTGCGCTATCTCTAATAGCACCCGAGATATCACCAGATATATATTGGATTTTCCCCAGACCCTGAGTGGCCGGCCCCATGAGACGGTGGTCTTCTCGGCCCCTGGTGGTCCAAGGTCGTTCCCGCTGCCCAGATTCATGCGCCACGGCTTCCTTCTGACAATGCACTTTGATTTATTGCGCTATCTGTAATAGCACCCGAGATATCACCAGATATATATTGGATATTTCCCTCACCCTGAGTGTCCAGCCCCATGAGACGGTGGTTTTCTCGGCCCCTGGTGGACCGAGGTCGTTCCCGCTGCACAGATTCATGCGCCAGGGCCTCCTGCAGATAATTCACATTGGTTTATTGCGCTATCTCTTATAGCGCCCGAGATATCACCAGATATATATTGGATTTTCCCCTGACCCTGAGTGTCCGGCCCCATGAGACTGTGGTTTTCTCGGCCCCTAGTGGTCCGAGGTCGTTCCCGCTGCACAGATTCATGCGCCAGGGCCTCCTACAGACAACGCACTTTGATTTATTGCGCTATCTGTAATAGCACCCGAGATATGACCAGATATATATTGGATTTTCCCCTGACCCTGAGTGTCCGGCCCCATGAGACGGTGGTTTTCTCGGACCCTGGTGTTCCGAGGTCATTCCCGCTGCATAGATTCATGCGCCAGGCCCTCCTACAGACAACGCACTTTGATTTATTGCGCTATCTGTAATAGCACCCGAGATATCACCAGATATATATTGGATTTTCCCCTGACCCTGAGTGTCCGGCCCCATGAGACTGTGGTTTTCTCGGCCCCTAGTGGCCCGAAGTCGTTCCCGCTGCACACATTCATGCGCCAGGGCCTCCTGCAGATGATTCACTTTGATTTATCGCGCTATCTCTAATAGCACCCGAGATATCACCAGATATATGCTGGATTTTTACATGACCTTGGGTGACGGATTCCGAATATCTGTAATTTTCTCGGCCTCTGGTGGTCCGAGGTCGTTCCCTCTGCACAGATTCATGCGCCAGGGCCTCCTACGGACAATGCACTTTGATTTATTGCGCTATCTGTAATAGCACCCGAGATATCACCGGATATATATTGGATTTTTCCCTGACCCTGAGTGTCCGGCCCCATGAGATGGTGGTTTTCTCGGCCCCTGGTGATCCGAGGTCGTTCCCGCTGCACAGATTCATGCACCAGGGCCTCTTGCAGACAATTCACTTTGGTTTATTGCGCTATCACTAATAGCACCCGAACTATCACCAGATATATATTGGATTTTTCCCTGACCCTGAGTGTCCGGCCCCATGAGACGGTGGTTTTCTCGGCCCCTGGTGGTCCGAGGTCGTTCCCGCTGCCCAGATTCATGCGCCAGGGCCTCCTACAGACAGTGCACTCTGATTTATTGCGCTATCTGTAATAGCACCCGAGAAAGCTCCATATATATGCTGGATTTTTACATGACTTTGGGTGGCGGATACCGAAAATCTGTCATTTTCTCGGCCTCTGGTGGTCCGAGGTCGTTCCCTCTGCACAGATTCATGCGCCAGGGCCTCCTACGGACAATGCACTTTGATTTATTGCGCTATCTGTAATAGCACCCGAGATATCACCGGATATATATTGGATTTTTCCCTGACCCTGAGTGTCCGGCCCCATGAGACGGTGGTTTACTCGGCCCCTGGTGGTCGGAGGTCGTTCCCGCTGCACAGATGCATGCGCCAGGGCCTCCTGCAGATAATTCACTTTGGTTTATTGCGCTATCTCTAATAGCACCCGAGATATCACCAGATATATATTGGATTTTCCCCTGACTCTGGGTGTCCGGCCCCATGAGACGGTGGTTTTCTCGGCCCCATGTGGTCCGAGGACGCTCCCGCTTCCCAGATTCAGGCGCCAGGGCCTCCTGCAGATAACTCACTTGGTTTATTGCGCTATCTCTAATAGCACCCGAAGTATCACCAGATATATGCTGGATTTTTACATGACCTTGGGTGACGGATTCCGAATATCAGTAATTTTCTCGGCCCCTGGTGGTCCGAGGTCGTTCCTGCTGCACAGATTCATTCGCCAGTGCCTCCTACAGACAATGCACTTTGATTTATTGCGCTATCTGTAATAGCACCCGAGATATCACCAGATATATATTGTATTTTCCCCTGAACCTGAGTGTCCGGCCCCATGAGACTGTGGTTTTCTCGGCCCCTAGTGGTCCGAGGTCGTTCCCGCTGCACAGATTCATGCGCCAGGGCCTCCTACAGACAACGCACTTTGATTTATTGCGCTATCTGTAATAGCACCCGAGATATCACCAGATATATATTGGATTTTCCCCTGACCCTGAGTGTCCGGCCTCATGAGACGGTGGTTTTATCGGACCCTGGTGGTCCGAGGTCGTTCCCGCTGCACAGATGCTTGCGCCAGGGCCTCCTGCAGATAATTCCCTTTGGCTTATTGCGCTATCTCTAATAGCACCCGAGATATCACCAGATATATATTGGATTTTCCCCTGACCCTGTGTGGCCGGCCCCATGAGACGGTGGTCTTCTCGGCCCCTGGTGGTCCGAGGTCGTTCCCGCTGCCCAGATTCATGCGCCACGGCCTCCTACTGACAATGCACTTTGATTTATTGCGCTATCTGTAATAGCACCCGAGATATCACCAGATATATATTGGATATTTCCCTCACCCTGAGTGTCCAGCCCCATGAGACGGTGGTTTTCTCGGCCCCTGGTGGACCGAGGTCGTTCCCGCTGCACAGATTCATGCGCCAGGGCCTCTTGCAGATAATTCACTTTGGTTTATTGCGCTATCTCTAATAGCGCCCGAGATATCACCAGATATATATTGGATTTTTCCCTGACCCTGAGTGTCCGGACCCATGAGACTGCGGTTTTCTCGGCCCCTGGTGGTCCGAGGTCGTTCCCGCTGCACACATTCATGCGCCAGGGCCCCCTGCAGATGATTCACTTTGATTTATCGCGCTATCTCTAATAGCACCCGAGATATCACCAGATATATGCTGGATTTTTATATGACCTTGGGTGACGGATTCCGAATATCTGTAATTTTCTCGGCCAATGGTGGTCCGAGGTCGTTCCTGCTGCACAGATTCATTCGCCAGTGCCTCCTACAGACAATGCACTTTGATTTATTGCGCTATCCGTAATAGCACCCGAGATATCACCAGATATATATTGGATTTTCCCCTGACCCTGAGTGTCCGGCCCCATGAGACTGTGGTTTTCTCGGCCCCTAGTGGTCCGAGGTCGTTCCCGCTGCACAGATTCATGCGCCAGGGCCTCCTACAGACAACGTACTTTGATTTATTGCGCTATCTGTAATAGCACCCGAGATATCACCAGATATATATTGGATTTTCCCCTGACCCTGAGTGTCCGCCCCATGAGACGGTGGTTTTCTCGGCCCCTGGTGGTCCTAGGTCGTTCCCGCTGCACAGATGCTTGCGCCAGGGCCTCCTGCAGATAATTCCCTTTGGCTTATTGCGCTATCTCTAACAGCACCCGAGATATCACCAGATATATATTGGATTTTCCCCTGACCCTGAGTGGCCGGCCCCATGAGACGGTGGTCTTCTCGGCCCCTGGTGGTCCGAGGTCGTTCCCGCTGCACAGATGCATGCGCCAGGGCCTCCTGCAGATAATTCCCTTTGGCTTATTGCGCTATCTCTAATAGCACCCGAGATATCACCAGATATATGCTGGATTTTGACATGACCTTGGGTGACGGATTCCGAATATCAGTAATTTTCTCGGCCCCTGGTGGTCCGAGGTCGTTCCTGCTGCACAGATTCATTCGCCAGTGCCTCCTACAGACAATGCACTTTGGCTTATTGCGCTATCTCTAATAGCAGCCGAGATATCACCAGATATATATTGGATTTTCCCCTGACCCTGAGTGGCCGGCCCCATGAGACGGTGGTTTTCTCGGCCCCTGGTGGACCGAGGTCGTTTTCGCTGCACAGATTCATGCGCCACGGCCTCCTACTGACAATGCACTTTGATTTATTGCGCTATCTGTAATAGCACCCGAGATATCACCAGATATATATTGGATTTTCCCTTGACCCTGAGTGTCCGGCCACATGAGACGGTGGTTTTCTCGGCCCCTGGTGGTCCTAGGTCGTTCCCGCTGCACAGATGCATGCGCCGGGGCCTCCTGCAGATAATTCCCTTTGGCTTATTGCGCTATCTCTAATAGCACCCGAGATATCACCAGATATATGCTGGATTTTTACATGACCTTGGGTGACGGATTCCGAATATCAGTAATTTTCTCGGCCCCTGGTGGTCCGAGGTCGTTCCTGCTGCACAGATTCATTCGCCAGTGCCTCCGGCAGATAATGCACTTTGATTTATTGCGCTATCTGTAATAGCACCCGAGATATCACCAGATATATATTGGATTTTCCCCTGACCCTGAGTGTCCAGCCCCATGAGACGGTGGTTTTCTCGGCCCCTGGTGGACCGAGGTCGTTTTCGCTGCACAGATTCATGCGCCAGGGCCTCCGGCAGATAATGCACTTTGATTTATTGCGCTATCTGTAATAGCACCCGAGATATCACCAGATATATATTGGATTTTCCCCTGACCCTGAGTGTCCGGTCCCATGAGACGGTGGTTTTCTCGGACCCTGGTGGTCCGAGGTCGTTCCCGCTGCACAGGTTCATGCGCCAGGGCCTCCTACAGACAACGCACTTTGATTTATTGCGCTATCTGTAATAGCACCGGAGATATCACCAGATATATATTGGATTTTCCCCTGACCCTGAGTGTCCAGCCCCATGAGACGGTGGTTTTCTCGGCCCCTGGTGGACCGAGGTCGTTCCCGCTGCACAGATTCATGCGCCAGGGCCTCCGGCAGATAATTCACTTTGGTTTATTGCCCTATCCCTAATAGCACCCGAGATATCACCAGATATATATTGGATTTTCCCTGACCCTGCGCGTCCGGCCCAATGAGACTGTGGTTTTCTCGGCAACTGGTGGACCGAGGTCGTTCCCGCTGCACAGATTCATGCGCCAGGGCCTCCTGCAGATAATTCACTTCGGTTTATTGCGCTATCTCTAATAGTACCCGAGATATCACCAGATATATATTGGATTTTCCCCTGACCCTGAGTGTCCGGCCCCATGAGACTGTGGTTTTCTCGGCCCCTGGTGGTCCGAGGTCGTTCCCGCTGCACAGATTCATGCGCCAGGGCCTCCTACAGACAATGCACTTTGATTTATTGCGCTATCTCTATTAGCACCCAAGATATCACCAGATATATATAGGATTTTTCCCTGACCCTGACTGTCTGGCCCCATGAGACGGTGATTTTCTCGGCCCCTACGGGTCCGAGGTCGTTCCCGCTGCACAGATTCATGCGACAGGGCCTCCTGCAGATAATTCACTTTGGTTTATTGCGCTATCTCTAACAGCACCCATGATATCACCAGATATATATTGGATTTATCCCTGACCCTCAGTGTCCGGCCCCATGAGACTGTGGTTTTTTCGGCCCCTGGTGGTCCGAGGTCGTTCCCGTTGCACAGATTCATGCGCCAGGGCCTCCTACAGACAATGCACTTTGATTTATTGCGCTATCTGTAATAGCACCCGAGATATCACCAGATATATATTGGATATTTCCCTCACCCTGAGTGTCCAGCCACATGAGACGGTGGTTTTCTCGGCCCTGGTGGACCGAGGTCGTTCCCGCTGCACAGATTCATGCGCCAGGGCCTCCTGCAGATAATTCACTTTGATTTATCGCGCTATCTGTAATAGCACCCGAGATATCACCAGATATATATAGGATATTTCCCTCACCCTGAGTGTCCGGCCCCATGAGACGGTGGTTTTCTCGGCCCCTGGTGGTCCGAGGTCGTTCCCGCTTCCCATATTCATGCGCCAGGGCCTCCTGCAGATAATTCACTTTGGTTTATTGCGCTGTATCTAATAGCACCCGAGATATCACCAGATATATATTGGATTTTCCCCTGACCCTGAGTGTCCGGCCCCATGCGACTGTGGGTTTTTCGGACCCTGGTGGTCCGAGGTCGTTCCCGCTGCACAGATTCAGGCGCCAGGGCCTCCTGCAGATAACTCACTTGGTTTATTGCGCTATCTCTAATAGCACCCGAGATATCACCAGATATATATTGGATATTTCCCTCACCCTGAGTGTCCAGCCCCATGAGACGGTGGTTTTCTCGGCCCCTGGTGGTCCGAGGTCGTTCCCGCTGCACTGATTCATGCGCCAGGGCCTCCTGCAGATAATTCACTTTCGTTTATTGCGCTATCTCTAATAGCACCCGAAATATCACCAGATATATATTGGATTTTCCCCTGACCCTGAGTGTCCGGCCCCATGAGACGGTGGTTTTCTCGGCCCCTGGTGGTCCGAGGTCGTTCCCGCTGCACAGATTCATGCACCAGGGACTCCTACAGACAATGCACTTTGATTTATTGCGCTATCTGTAATAGCACCCGAGATATCACCAGATATATATTGAATATTTCCCTCACCCTGAGTGTCCAGCCCCATGAGACGGTGGTTTTCTCGGCCCTGGTGGACCGAGGTCGTTCCCGCTGCACAGATTCATGCGCCAGGGCCTTCTGCAGATAACTCACTTTGGTTTATTGCGCTATCTCTAATAGCACCCGAGATATCACCAGATATATATTGGATTTTTCCCTGACCCTGAGTGTCCGGCCCCATGAGACTGCGGTTTTCTCGGCCCCTGGTGGTCCGAGGTCGTCCCCGTTGCAAAGATTCATGCGCCAGGGCCTCCTGCAGATAATTCACTTTGGTTTATTGCGCTATCTCTAATAGCACCCGAGATATCACCAGATATATATTGGATTTTCCCCTGACCCTGAGTGTCCGGCCACATGAGACTGTGGTTTTCTCGGCCCCTGGTGGTCCGAGGTCGTTCCCGCTGCACAGATTCATGCGCCAGGGCCTCCTACAGACAATGCGATTGATTTATTGCGCTATCTGTAATAGCACCCGAGATATCACCAGATATATATTGGATTTTCCCCTGACCCTGAGTGTCCGGCCCCATGAGATGGTGGTTTTCTCGGCCCCTGGTGATCCGAGGTCGTTCCCGCTGCACAGATTCATGCACCAGGGCCTCTTGCAGACAAATCACTTTGGTTTATTGCGCTATCACTAATAGCACCCGAGATATCACCAGATATATATTGGATTTTCCCCTGACCCTGAGTGTCCGGCCCCATGTGACTGTGGTTTTCTCGGCCCCTGGTGGTCCGAGGTCGTTCCCGCTGCACAGATTCATGCGCCAGGGCCTCCTACAGACAATGCGATTGATTTATTGCGCTATCTGTAATAGCACCCGAGATATCACCAGATATATATTGGATTTTCCCCTGACCCTGAGTGTCCGGCCCCATGAGATGGTGGTTTTCTCGGCCCCTGGTGATCCGAGGTCGTTCCCGCTGCACAGATTCATGCACCAGGGCCTCTTGCAGACAAATCACTTTGGTTTATTGCGCTATCACTAATAGCACCCGAGATATCACCAGATATATATTGGATTTTCCCCTGACCCTGAGTGTCCGGCCCCATGTGACTGTGGTTTTTTCGGCCCCTGGTGGTCCGAGGTCGTTCCCGCTGCACAGATTCAGGCGCCAGGGCCTCCTGCAGATAACTCACTTGGTTTCTTGCGCTATCTCTAATAGCATCCGAGATATCACCAGATATATATTGGATTTTCCCCTGACCCTGAGTGTCCGGCCCCATGAGACGGTGGTTTTCTCGGCCCCTGGTGGTCCGAGGTCGTTCCCGCTGCACAGATTCATGCGCCAGGGCCTCCTGCAGATAATTCAGTTTGGTTTATTGCGCTGTATCTAATAGCACCCGAGATATCACCAGATATATATTGGATTTTCCCCTGACCCTGAGTGTCCGGCCCCATGAGACTGTGGTTTTTTCGGACCCTGGTGGTCCGAGGTCGGTCCCGCTGCACAGATTCAGGCGCCAGGGCCTCCTGCAGATAACTCACTTGGTTTATTGCGCTATCTCTAATAGCACCCGAGATATCACCAGATATATATTGGATATTTCCCTCACCCTGAGTGTCCAGCCCCATGAGACGTTGTTTTTCTCGGCCCCTGGTGGTCCGAGGTCGTTCCCGCTGCACTGATTCATGCGCCAGGGCCTCCTGCAGATAATTCACTTTCGTTTATTGCGCTATCTCTGATAGCACCCGAGATATCACCAGATATATATTGGATTTTCCCCTGACTCTGAGTGTCCGGCCCCATGAGACGGTGGTTTTCTCGGCCCCTGGTGGTCCGAGGTCGTTCCCGCTGCACTGATTCATGCGCCAGGGCCTCCTGCAGATAATTCACTTTCGTTTATTGCGCTATCTCTAATAGCACCCGAGATATCACCAGATATATATTGGATTTTCCCCTGACTCTGAGTGTCCGGCCCCATGAGACGGTGGTTTTCTCGGACCCTGGTGGTCCGAGGTCGTTCCCGCTGCACAGATTCAGGCGCCAGGGCCTCCTGCAGATAACTCACTTGGTTTCTTGCGCTATCTCTAATAGCATCCGAGATATCACCAGATATATATTGGATTTTCCCCTGACCCTGAGTGTCCGGCCCCATGAGACGGTGGTTTTCTCGGCCCCTGGTGGTCCGAGGTCGTTCCCGCTGCACAGATTCATGCGCCAGGGCCTCCTACAGACAATGCACTTTGATTCATTGCGCTATCTGTAATAGCACCCGAGATATCACCAGATATATATTGGATATTTCCCTCACCCTGAGTGTCCAGCACCATGAGACGGTGGTTTTCTCGGCCCCTGGTGGACCGAGGTCGTTCCCGCTGCACAGATTCATGCGCCAGGGCCTCCTGCAGATAATTCGCTTTGGTTTATTTCGCTATCTGTAATAGGAACCGAGATATCACCAGATATATATTGGATTTTCCCCAGACCCTGAGTGTCCGCCCCCATGAGACTGTAGTTTTCTCGGCCCCTGGTAGTCCGAGGTCGTTCCCGCTGCACAGGTTCATGCGCCAGGGCCTCCTACAGACAATGCACTTTGATTTATTGCGCTATCTCTAATAGCACCCGAGATATCACCAGATATTTATTGGATTTTCCCCTGACCCTGAGTGTCCGGCCCCATGAGACGGTGGTTTTCTCGGCCCCTGGTGGTCCGAGGTCGTTCCCGCTGCACAGATTCATGCGCCAGGGCCTCCTACAGACAATGCACTTTGATTCATTGCGCTATCTGTAATAGCACCCGAGATATCACCAGATATATATTGGATATTTCCCTCACCCTGAGTGTCCAGCCCCATGAGACGGTGGTTTTCTCGGCCCCTGGTGGACCGAGGTCGTTCCCGCTGCACAGATTCATGCGCCAGGGCCTCCTGCAGATAATTCACTTTCGTTTTTTGCGCTATCTCTAATAGCACCCGAGATATCACCAGATATATATTGGATTTTCCCCTGACTCTGAGTGTCCGGCCCCATGAGACGGTGGTTTTCTCGGCTCCTGGTGGTCCGAGGTCGTTCCCGCAGCACAGATTCATGCGCCAGGGCCTCCTGCAGATAATTCACTTTCGTTTATTGCGCTATCTCTAATAGCACCCGAGATATCACCAGATATATATTGGATTTTCCCCTGACTCTGAGTGTCCGGCCCCATGAGACGGTGGTTTTCTCGGCCCCTGGTGGTCCGAGGTCGTTCCCGCTTCCCAGATTCATGCGCCAGGGCCTCCTGCAGATAATTCACTTTGGTTTATTGCGCTTTATCTAATAGCACCCGAGATATCACCAGATATATATTGGATTTTCCCCTGACCCTGAGTGTGCGGCCGCATAAGACTGTAGTTTTCTCGGCCCCTGGTGGTCCGAGGTCGTTCCCGCTGCACAGATTCATGCGCCCGGGCCTCCTACAGACAATGCACTTTGATGTATTGCGCTATCTGTAATAGCACCCGAGATATCACCAGATATATATTGGATTTTGCCCTGACCATGAGTGTCCGGCCCCATGAGACTGTGGTTTTCTCGGCCCCTGGTGGTCCGATGTTGTTCCCGCTGCACAGATTCATGCGCCAGGGCCTCCTACAGACAATGCACTTTGATTTATTGCTCTATCTGTAATAGCACCCGAGATATCACCAGATATATATAGGATTTTCCCCTGACCCTGAGTGTCCGGCCCCATGAGACTGTGGTTTTCTCGGCCCCTGGTGGTCCGAGGTCGTTCCCGCTGCACAGATTCATGCGCCAGGGCCTTCTGCAGATAACTCACTTTGGTTTATTGCGCTATCTCTAATAGCACCCGAGATATCACCAGATATATATTGGATTTTTCCCTGACCCTGAGTGTCCGGCCCCATGAGACGGTGGTTTTCTCTGCTCCTGGTGGTCCGAGGTCGTTCCCGCTGCACAGATTCATGCGCCAGGGCCTCCTGAAGATAATTCGCTTTGGTTTATTACGCTATCTGTAATAGGAACCGAGATATCACCAGATATATATTGGATTTTCCCCAGACCCTGAGTGTCCGCCCCCATGAGACTGTAGTTTTCTCGGCCCCTGGTGGTCCGAGGTCGTTCCCGCTGCACAGGTTCATGCGCCAGGGCCTCCTACAGACAATAAACTTTGATTTATTGCGCTATCTCTAATAGCACCCGAGATATCACCAGATATATATTGGATTTTCCCCTGACCCTGAGTGTCCGGCCCCATGAGACTGTGGTTTTTTCGGGCCCTGGTGGTCCGAGGTCGTTCCCGCTGCACAGATTCATGCGCCCGGGCCTCCTACAGACAATGCACTTTGATTTATTGCGCTATCTGTAATAGCACCCGAGATATCACCAGATATATATTGGATATTTCCCTCACCCTGAGTGTCCAGCCCCATGAGACGGTGGTTTTTTCGGCCCCTGGTGGTCCGAGGTCGTTCCCGCTTCACAGATTCATGCGCCAGGGCCTCCTACAGACAATGCACATTGATTTATTGCGCTATCTGTAATAGCACCCGAGATATCACCAGATATATATTGGATATTTCCCTCACCCTGAGTGTCCAGCCCCATCAGACGGTGGTTTTCTGGGCCCCTGGTGGACCGAGGTCGTTCCCGCTACACAGATTCATGCGCCTGGGCCTCCTGCAGATAATTCACTTTGATTTATTTCGCTATCTGTAATAGGACCCGAGATATCACCAGATATATATTGGATTTTCCCCAGACCCTGAGTGTTCGGCGCCATGTGACTGTAGTTTTCTCGGCCCCTGGTGGTCCGAGGTCGTTCCCGCTGCACAGATGCATGCGCCAGGGCCTCCTACAGACAATTTACTTTGGTTTATTGCGCTATCTGTAATAGCACCCGAGATATCACCAGATATATGCTGGATTTTTACATGACCTTGGGTGACGGTTTCCGAATATCTGTAATTTTCTCGGCCACTGGTGGTCCGAGGTCGTTCCTGCGGCACAGATTCATTCGCCAGGGCCTCCTACAGACAAAGCACTTTGATTTATTGCTCTATCTGTAATAGCACCCGAGATATCACCAGATATGTATAGGATTTTCCCCTGACCCTGAGTGTCCGGCCCCATGAGACTGTGGTTTTCTCGGCCCCTGGTGGTCCGAGGTCGTTCCCGCTGCACAGATACATGCGCCAGAGCCGCCTACAAACAATGCACTTTGATTTATTGCCGTATCTGTAATAGCACCCGAGATATCACCAGATATATATTGGATTTTCCCCTGACCCTGAGTGTCCGGCCCCATGTGACTGTGGTTTTCTCGGCCGCTGGTGGTCCGAGGTCGTTCCCGCTGCACAGATACATGCGCCAGGGCCTCCTACAGACAATTCACTTTGATTTATTGCGCTATCTCTAATAGCACCCGAGATATCACCAGATATATATTGGATTTTCCCCAGACCCTGAGTGTTCGGCGCCATGTGACTGTAGTTTTCTCGGCCCCTGGTGGTCCGAGGTCGTTCCCGCTGCACAGATTCATGCGACAGAGCCTCCTACAGACAATGCACTTTGATTTATTGCGCTATCTGTAATAGCACGCGAGATATCACCACATATATATTGGATTTTTCAATGACCCAGAGTGACCGGCCCCATGAGACGGTGGTTTTCTCGGCCCCTGGCGGTCCGAGGTCGTTCCCGCTGCACAGATGCATGCGCCGGGGCCTCCTGCAGATAATTCCCTTTGGCTTATTGCGCTATCTCTAATAGCACCCGAGATATCACCAGATATATGCTGGATTTTTACATGACCTTGGGTGACGGATTCCGAATATCAGTAATTTTCTCGGCCCCTGGTGGTCCGAGGTCGTTCCTGCTGCACAGATTCATTCGCCAGTGCCTCCGGCAGATAATGCACTTTGATTTATTGCGCTATCTGTAATAGCACCCGAGATATCACCAGATATATATTGGATTTTCCCCTGACCCTGAGTGTCCGGTCCCATGAGACGGTGGTTTTCTCGGACCCTGGTGGTCCGAGGTCGTTCCCGCTGCACAGGTTCATGCGCCAGGGCCTCCTACAGACAACGCACTTTGATTTATTGCGCTATCTGTAATAGCACCGGAGATATCACCAGATATATATTGGATTTTCCCCTGACCCTGAGTGTCCAGCCCCATGAGACGGTGGTTTTCTCGGCCCCTGGTGGACCGAGGTCGTTCCCGCTGCACAGATTCATGCGCCAGGGCCTCCGGCAGATAATTCACTTTGGTTTATTGCCCTATCCCTAATAGCACCCGAGATATCACCAGATATATATTGGATTTTCCCTGACCCTGCGCGTCCGGCCCAATGAGACTGTGGTTTTCTCGGCAACTGGTGGTCCGAGGTCGTTCCCGCTGCCCAGATTCATGCGCCACGGCCTCCTACTGACAATGCACTTTGATTTATTGCGCTATCTGTAATAGCGCCCGTGATATCACCAGATATATATTGGATTTTTCCCTGACCCTGAGTGTCCGGCCCCATGAGACGGCGGTTTTCTCGGCCCCTGGTTGTCCGAGGTCGTTCCCGCTGCACACATTCATGCGTCAGGGCCTCCTGCAGATAATTCACTTTGGTTTATTGCGCTATCTCTAATAGCACCCGAAATATCACCAGATATATATTGGATTTTTCCCTGACCCTGAGTGTCCGGCCCCATGAGACGGCGGTTTTCTCGGCCCCTGGTTGTCCGAGGTCGTTCCCGCTGCACACATTCATGCGTCAGGGCCTCTTGCAGACAAATCACTTTGGTTTATTGCGCTATCACTAATAGCACCCGAGATATCACCAGATATATATTGGATTTTCCCCTGACCCTGAGTGTCCGGCCCCATGAGACGGTGGTTTTCTCGGCCCCTGGTGGTCCGAGGTCGTTCCCGCTGCACAGATTCATGCGCCAGGGCCTCCTGCAGATAATTCAGTTTGGTTTATTGCGCTGTATCTAATAGCACCCGAGATATCACCAGATATATATTGGATTTTCCCCTGACCCTGAGTGTCCGGCCCCATGAGACTGTGGTTTTTTCGGACCCTGGTGGTCCGAGGTCGTTCCCGCTGCACAGATTCAGGCGCCAGGGCCTCCTGCAGATAACTCACTTGGTTTATTGCGCTATCTCTAATAGCACCCGAGATATCACCAGATATATATTGGATATTTCCCTCACCCTGAGTGTCCAGCCCCATGAGACGTTGTTTTTCTCGGCCCCTGGTGGTCCGAGGTCGTTCCCGCTGCACTGATTCATGCGCCAGGGCCTCCTGCAGATAATTCACTTTCGTTTATTGCGCTATCTCTGATAGCACCCGAGATATCACCAGATATATATTGGATTTTCCCCTGACTCTGAGTGTCCGGCCCCATGAGACGGTGGTTTTCTCGGCCCCTGGTGGTCCGAGGTCGTTCCCGCTGCACTGATTCATGCGCCAGGGCCTCCTGCAGATAATTCACTTTCGTTTATTGCGCTATCTCTAATAGCACCCGAGATATCACCAGATATATATTGGATTTTCCCCTGACTCTGAGTGTCCGGCCCCATGAGACGGTGGTTTTCTCGGACCCTGGTGGTCCGAGGTCGTTCCCGCTGCACAGATTCAGGCGCCAGGGCCTCCTGCAGATAACTCACTTGGTTTCTTGCGCTATCTCTAATAGCATCCGAGATATCACCAGATATATATTGGATTTTCCCCTGACCCTGAGTGTCCGGCCCCATGAGACGGTGGTTTTCTCGGCCCCTGGTGGTCCGAGGTCGTTCCCGCTGCACAGATTCATGCGCCAGGGCCTCCTACAGACAATGCACTTTGATTCATTGCGCTATCTGTAATAGCACCCGAGATATCACCAGATATATATTGGATATTTCCCTCACCCTGAGTGTCCAGCACCATGAGACGGTGGTTTTCTCGGCCCCTGGTGGACCGAGGTCGTTCCCGCTGCACAGATTCATGCGCCAGGGCCTCCTGCAGATAATTCGCTTTGGTTTATTTCGCTATCTGTAATAGGAACCGAGATATCACCAGATATATATTGGATTTTCCCCAGACCCTGAGTGTCCGCCCCCATGAGACTGTAGTTTTCTCGGCCCCTGGTAGTCCGAGGTCGTTCCCGCTGCACAGGTTCATGCGCCAGGGCCTCCTACAGACAATGCACTTTGATTTATTGCGCTATCTCTAATAGCACCCGAGATATCACCAGATATTTATTGGATTTTCCCCTGACCCTGAGTGTCCGGCCCCATGAGACGGTGGTTTTCTCGGCCCCTGGTGGTCCGAGGTCGTTCCCGCTGCACAGATTCATGCGCCAGGGCCTCCTACAGACAATGCACTTTGATTCATTGCGCTATCTGTAATAGCACCCGAGATATCACCAGATATATATTGGATATTTCCCTCACCCTGAGTGTCCAGCCCCATGAGACGGTGGTTTTCTCGGCCCCTGGTGGACCGAGGTCGTTCCCGCTGCACAGATTCATGCGCCAGGGCCTCCTGCAGATAATTCACTTTCGTTTTTTGCGCTATCTCTAATAGCACCCGAGATATCACCAGATATATATTGGATTTTCCCCTGACTCTGAGTGTCCGGCCCCATGAGACGGTGGTTTTCTCGGCTCCTGGTGGTCCGAGGTCGTTCCCGCAGCACAGATTCATGCGCCAGGGCCTCCTGCAGATAATTCACTTTCGTTTATTGCGCTATCTCTAATAGCACCCGAGATATCACCAGATATATATTGGATTTTCCCCTGACTCTGAGTGTCCGGCCCCATGAGACGGTGGTTTTCTCGGCCCCTGGTGGTCCGAGGTCGTTCCCGCTTCCCAGATTCATGCGCCAGGGCCTCCTGCAGATAATTCACTTTGGTTTATTGCGCTTTATCTAATAGCACCCGAGATATCACCAGATATATATTGGATTTTCCCCTGACCCTGAGTGTGCGGCCGCATAAGACTGTAGTTTTCTCGGCCCCTGGTGGTCCGAGGTCGTTCCCGCTGCACAGATTCATGCGCCCGGGCCTCCTACAGACAATGCACTTTGATGTATTGCGCTATCTGTAATAGCACCCGAGATATCACCAGATATATATTGGATTTTGCCCTGACCATGAGTGTCCGGCCCCATGAGACTGTGGTTTTCTCGGCCCCTGGTGGTCCGATGTTGTTCCCGCTGCACAGATTCATGCGCCAGGGCCTCCTACAGACAATGCACTTTGATTTATTGCTCTATCTGTAATAGCACCCGAGATATCACCAGATATATATAGGATTTTCCCCTGACCCTGAGTGTCCGGCCCCATGAGACTGTGGTTTTCTCGGCCCCTGGTGGTCCGAGGTCGTTCCCGCTGCACAGATTCATGCGCCAGGGCCTTCTGCAGATAACTCACTTTGGTTTATTGCGCTATCTCTAATAGCACCCGAGATATCACCAGATATATATTGGATTTTTCCCTGACCCTGAGTGTCCGGCCCCATGAGACGGTGGTTTTCTCTGCTCCTGGTGGTCCGAGGTCGTTCCCGCTGCACAGATTCATGCGCCAGGGCCTCCTGAAGATAATTCGCTTTGGTTTATTACGCTATCTGTAATAGGAACCGAGATATCACCAGATATATATTGGATTTTCCCCAGACCCTGAGTGTCCGCCCCCATGAGACTGTAGTTTTCTCGGCCCCTGGTGGTCCGAGGTCGTTCCCGCTGCACAGGTTCATGCGCCAGGGCCTCCTACAGACAATAAACTTTGATTTATTGCGCTATCTCTAATAGCACCCGAGATATCACCAGATATATATTGGATTTTCCCCTGACCCTGAGTGTCCGGCCCCATGAGACTGTGGTTTTTTCGGGCCCTGGTGGTCCGAGGTCGTTCCCGCTGCACAGATTCATGCGCCCGGGCCTCCTACAGACAATGCACTTTGATTTATTGCGCTATCTGTAATAGCACCCGAGATATCACCAGATATATATTGGATATTTCCCTCACCCTGAGTGTCCAGCCCCATGAGACGGTGGTTTTTTCGGCCCCTGGTGGTCCGAGGTCGTTCCCGCTTCACAGATTCATGCGCCAGGGCCTCCTACAGACAATGCACATTGATTTATTGCGCTATCTGTAATAGCACCCGAGATATCACCAGATATATATTGGATATTTCCCTCACCCTGAGTGTCCAGCCCCATCAGACGGTGGTTTTCTGGGCCCCTGGTGGACCGAGGTCGTTCCCGCTACACAGATTCATGCGCCTGGGCCTCCTGCAGATAATTCACTTTGATTTATTTCGCTATCTGTAATAGGACCCGAGATATCACCAGATATATATTGGATTTTCCCCAGACCCTGAGTGTTCGGCGCCATGTGACTGTAGTTTTCTCGGCCCCTGGTGGTCCGAGGTCGTTCCCGCTGCACAGATGCATGCGCCAGGGCCTCCTACAGACAATTTACTTTGGTTTATTGCGCTATCTGTAATAGCACCCGAGATATCACCAGATATATGCTGGATTTTTACATGACCTTGGGTGACGGTTTCCGAATATCTGTAATTTTCTCGGCCACTGGTGGTCCGAGGTCGTTCCTGCGGCACAGATTCATTCGCCAGGGCCTCCTACAGACAAAGCACTTTGATTTATTGCTCTATCTGTAATAGCACCCGAGATATCACCAGATATGTATAGGATTTTCCCCTGACCCTGAGTGTCCGGCCCCATGAGACTGTGGTTTTCTCGGCCCCTGGTGGTCCGAGGTCGTTCCCGCTGCACAGATACATGCGCCAGAGCCGCCTACAAACAATGCACTTTGATTTATTGCCGTATCTGTAATAGCACCCGAGATATCACCAGATATATATTGGATTTTCCCCTGACCCTGAGTGTCCGGCCCCATGTGACTGTGGTTTTCTCGGCCGCTGGTGGTCCGAGGTCGTTCCCGCTGCACAGATACATGCGCCAGGGCCTCCTACAGACAATTCACTTTGATTTATTGCGCTATCTCTAATAGCACCCGAGATATCACCAGATATATATTGGATTTTCCCCAGACCCTGAGTGTTCGGCGCCATGTGACTGTAGTTTTCTCGGCCCCTGGTGGTCCGAGGTCGTTCCCGCTGCACAGATTCATGCGACAGAGCCTCCTACAGACAATGCACTTTGATTTATTGCGCTATCTGTAATAGCACGCGAGATATCACCACATATATATTGGATTTTTCAATGACCCAGAGTGACCGGCCCCATGAGACGGTGGTTTTCTCGGCCCCTGGCGGTCCGAGGTCGTTCCCGCTGCACAGATGCATGCGCCGGGGCCTCCTGCAGATAATTCCCTTTGGCTTATTGCGCTATCTCTAATAGCACCCGAGATATCACCAGATATATGCTGGATTTTTACATGACCTTGGGTGACGGATTCCGAATATCAGTAATTTTCTCGGCCCCTGGTGGTCCGAGGTCGTTCCTGCTGCACAGATTCATTCGCCAGTGCCTCCGGCAGATAATGCACTTTGATTTATTGCGCTATCTGTAATAGCACCCGAGATATCACCAGATATATATTGGATTTTCCCCTGACCCTGAGTGTCCGGTCCCATGAGACGGTGGTTTTCTCGGACCCTGGTGGTCCGAGGTCGTTCCCGCTGCACAGGTTCATGCGCCAGGGCCTCCTACAGACAACGCACTTTGATTTATTGCGCTATCTGTAATAGCACCGGAGATATCACCAGATATATATTGGATTTTCCCCTGACCCTGAGTGTCCAGCCCCATGAGACGGTGGTTTTCTCGGCCCCTGGTGGACCGAGGTCGTTCCCGCTGCACAGATTCATGCGCCAGGGCCTCCGGCAGATAATTCACTTTGGTTTATTGCCCTATCCCTAATAGCACCCGAGATATCACCAGATATATATTGGATTTTCCCTGACCCTGCGCGTCCGGCCCAATGAGACTGTGGTTTTCTCGGCAACTGGTGGTCCGAGGTCGTTCCCGCTGCCCAGATTCATGCGCCACGGCCTCCTACTGACAATGCACTTTGATTTATTGCGCTATCTGTAATAGCGCCCGTGATATCACCAGATATATATTGGATTTTTCCCTGACCCTGAGTGTCCGGCCCCATGAGACGGCGGTTTTCTCGGCCCCTGGTTGTCCGAGGTCGTTCCCGCTGCACACATTCATGCGTCAGGGCCTCCTGCAGATAATTCACTTTGGTTTATTGCGCTATCTCTAATAGCACCCGAAATATCACCAGATATATATTGGATTTTGCCCTGACCCTGAGTGTCCGGCCCCATTAGACTGTGGTTTTCTCGGCCCCTGGTGGTCCGAGGTCGTTCCCGTTGCACAGATTCATGCGCCAGGGCCTCCTGCAGATAATTCACTTTGGTTTATTGCGCTATCTCTAATAGCACCCGAGATATCACCAGATATATATTGGATTTTTCCCTGACCCTGAGTGTCCGGCCCCATGAGACGGTGGTTTTCTCGGCCCCTGGTGGTCCGAGGTCGTTGCGGCTGCACAGATTCATGCGCCGCGGCCTCCTACTGACAATGCACTTTGATTTATTGCGCTATCTGTAATAGCACCCGAGATATCACCAGATATATATTGGATTTTCCCTTGACCCTGAGTGTCCGGCCACATGAGACGGTGGTTTTCTCGGCCCCTGGTGGTCCTAGGTCGTTCCCGCTGCACAGATGCATGCGCCAGGGCCTCCTGCAGATAATTCCCTTTGGCATATTGCGCTATCTCTAATAGCACCCGAGATATCACCAGATATATGCTGGATTTTTACATGACCTTGGGTGACGGATTCCGAATATCAGTAATTTTCTCGGCCCCTGGTGGTCCGAGGTCGTTCCTGCTGCACAGATTCATTCGCCAGTGCCTCCGGCAGATAATGCACTTTGATTTATTGCGCTATCTGTAATAGCACCCGAGATATCACCAGATATATATTGGGTTTTTCCCTGACCCTTACAGTCCGGCCCCATGAGACGGTGATTTTCTCGGCCCCTGGTGGTCCGAGGTCGTTCCCGCTGCACAGAACCATGCGCCAGGGCTTCCTGCAGATAATTCACTTTGATTTATTGCGCTATCTGTAATAGCACCCGAGATATCACCAGATATATATTGGATTTTTCCCTGACCCTGAGTGTCCAGCCCCATGAGACGGTGGTTTTCTCGGCCCCTGGTGGACCGAGGTCGTTCCCGCTGCACAGATTCATGCGCCAGGGCCTCCTGCAGATAATTCACTTCGGTTTATTGCGCTATCTCTAATAGTACCCGAGATATCACCAGATATATATTGGATTTTCCCCTGACCCTGAGTGTCCGGCCCCATGAGACTGTGGTTTTCTCGGCCCCTGGTGGTCCGAGGTCGTTCCCGCTGCACAGATTCATGCGCCAGGGCCTCCTACAGACAATGCACTTTGATTTATTGCGCTATCTCTATTAGCACCCAAGATATCACCAGATATATATAGGATTTTTCCCTGACCCTGACTGTCTGGCCCCATGAGACGGTGATTTTCTCGGCCCCTACGGGTCCGAGGTCGTTCCCGCTGCACAGATTCATGCGCCAGGGCCTCCTGCAGATAATTCACTTTGGTTTATTGCGCTATCTCTAACAGCACCCATGATATCACCAGATATATATTGGATTTATCCCTGACCCTCAGTGTCCGGCCCCATGAGACTGTGGTTTTTTCGGCCCCTGGTGGTCCGAGGTCGTTCCCGTTGCACAGATTCATGCGCCAGGGCCTCCTACAGACAATGCACTTTGATTTATTGCGCTATCTGTAATAGCACCCGAGATATCACCAGATATATATTGGATATTTCCCTCACCCTGAGTGTCCAGCCACATGAGACGGTGGTTTTCTCGGCCCTGGTGGACCGAGGTCGTTCCCGCTGCACAGATTCATGCGCCAGGGCCTCCTGCAGATAATTCACTTTGATTTATCGCGCTATCTGTAATAGCACCCGAGATATCACCAGATATATATAGGATATTTCCCTCACCCTGAGTGTCCGGCCCCATGAGACGGTGGTTTTCTCGGCCCCTGGTGGTCCGAGGTCGTTCCCGCTTCCCATATTCATGCGCCAGGGCCTCCTGCAGATAATTCACTTTGGTTTATTGCGCTGTATCTAATAGCACCCGAGATATCACCAGATATATATTGGATTTTCCCCTGACCCTGAGTGTCCGGCCCCATGCGACTGTGGGTTTTTCGGACCCTGGTGGTCCGAGGTCGTTCCCGCTGCACAGATTCAGGCGCCAGGGCCTCCTGCAGATAACTCACTTGGTTTATTGCGCTATCTCTAATAGCACCCGAGATATCACCAGATATATATTGGATATTTCCCTCACCCTGAGTGTCCAGCCCCATGAGACGGTGGTTTTCTCGGCCCCTGGTGGTCCGAGGTCGTTCCCGCTGCACTGATTCATGCGCCAGGGCCTCCTGCAGATAATTCACTTTCGTTTATTGCGCTATCTCTAATAGCACCCGAAATATCACCAGATATATATTGGATTTTCCCCTGACCCTGAGTGTCCGGCCCCATGAGACGGTGGTTTTCTCGGCCCCTGGTGGTCCGAGGTCGTTCCCGCTGCACAGATTCATGCACCAGGGACTCCTACAGACAATGCACTTTGATTTATTGCGCTATCTGTAATAGCACCCGAGATATCACCAGATATATATTGAATATTTCCCTCACCCTGAGTGTCCAGCCCCATGAGACGGTGGTTTTCTCGGCCCTGGTGGACCGAGGTCGTTCCCGCTGCACAGATTCATGCGCCAGGGCCTTCTGCAGATAACTCACTTTGGTTTATTGCGCTATCTCTAATAGCACCCGAGATATCACCAGATATATATTGGATTTTTCCCTGACCCTGAGTGTCCGGCCCCATGAGACTGCGGTTTTCTCGGCCCCTGGTGGTCCGAGGTCGTCCCCGTTGCAAAGATTCATGCGCCAGGGCCTCCTGCAGATAATTCACTTTGGTTTATTGCGCTATCTCTAATAGCACCCGAGATATCACCAGATATATATTGGATTTTCCCCTGACCCTGTGTGTCCGGCCACATGAGACTGTGGTTTTCTCGGCCCCTGGTGGTCCGAGGTCGTTCCCGCTGCACAGATTCATGCGCCAGGGCCTCCTACAGACAATGCCATTGATTTATTGCGCTATCTGTAATAGCACCCGAGATATCACCAGATACATATTGGATTTTCCCCTGACCCTGAGTGTCCGGCCCCATGAGATGGTGGTTTTCTCGGCCCCTGGTGATCCGAGGTCGTTCCCGCTGCACAGATTCATGCACCAGGGCCTCTTGCAGACAAATCACTTTGGTTTATTGCGCTATCACTAATAGCACCCGAGATATCACCAGATATATATTGGATTTTCCCCTGACCCTGAGTGTCCGGCCCCATGTGACTGTGGTTTTTTCGGCCCCTGGTGGTCCGAGGTCGTTCCCGCTGCACAGATTCAGGCGCCAGGGCCTCCTGCAGATAACTCACTTGGTTTCTTGCGCTATCTCTAATAGCATCCGAGATATCACCAGATATATATTGGATTTTCCCCTGACCCTGAGTGTCCGGCCCCATGAGACGGTGGTTTTCTCGGCCCCTGGTGGTCCGAGGTCGTTCCCGTTGCACAGATTCATGCGCCAGGGCCTCCTGCAGATAATTCAGTTTGGTTTATTGCGCTGTATCTAATAGCACCCGAGATATCACCAGATATATATTGGATTTTCCCCTGACCCTGAGTGTCCGGCCCCATGAGACTGTGGTTTTTTCGGACCCTGGTGGTCCGAGGTCGTTCCCGCTGCACAGATTCAGGCGCCAGGGCCTCCTGCAGATAACTCACTTGGTTTATTGCGCTATCTCTAATAGCACCCGAGATATCACCAGATATATATTGGATATTTCCCTCACCCTGAGTGTCCAGCCCCATGAGACGTTGTTTTTCTCGGCCCCTGGTGGTCCGAGGTCGTTCCCGCTGCACTGATTCATGCGCCAGGGCCTCCTGCAGATAATTCACTTTCGTTTATTGCGCTATCTCTAATAGCACCCGAAATATCACCAGATATATATTGGATTTTCCCCTGACCCTGAGTGTCCGGCCCCATGAGACGGTGGTTTTCTCGGACCCTGGTGGTCCGAGGTCGTTCCCGCTGCACAGATTCAGGCGCCAGGGCCTCCTGCAGATAACTCACTTGGTTTCTTGCGCTATCTCTAATAGCATCCGAGATATCACCAGATATATATTGGATTTTCCCCTGACCCTGAGTGTCCGGCCCCATGAGACGGTGGTTTTCTCGGCCCCTGGTGGTCCGAGGTCGTTCCCGCTGCACAGATTCATGCGCCAGGGCCTCCTACAGACAATGCACTTTGATTCATTGCGCTATCTGTAATAGCACCCGAGATATCACCAGATATATATTGGATATTTCCCTCACCCTGAGTGTCCAGCCCCATGAGACGGTGGTTTTCTCGGCCCCTGGTGGACCGAGGTCGTTCCCGCTGCACAGATTCATGCGCCAGGGCCTCCTGCAGATAATTCGCTTTGGTTTATTTCGCTATCTGTAATAGGAACCGAGATATCACCAGATATATATTGGATTTTCCCCAGACCCTGAGTGTCCGCCCCCATGAGACTGTAGTTTTCTCGGCCCCTGGTGGTCCGAGGTCGTTCCCGCTGCACAGGTTCATGCGCCAGGGCCTCCTACAGACAATGCACTTTGATTTATTGCGCTATCTCTAATAGCACCCGAGATATCACCAGATATTTATTGGATTTTCCCCTGACCCTGAGTGTCCGGCCCCATGAGACGGTGGTTTTCTCGGCTCCTGGTGGTCCGAGGTCGTTCCCGCTGCACAGATTCATGCGCCAGGGCCTCCTGCAGATAATTCACTTTCGTTTATTGCGCTATCTCTAATAGCACCCGAGATATCACCAGATATATATTGGATTTTCCCCTGACTCTGAGTGTCCGGCCCCATGAGACGGTGGTTTTCTCGGCCCCTGGTGGTCCGAGGTCGTTCCCGCTTCCCAGATTCATGCGCCAGGGCCTCCTGCAGATAATTCACTTTGGTTTATTGCGCTGTATCTAATAGCACCCGAGATATCACCAGATATATATTGGATTTTCCCCTGACCCTGAGTGTCCGGCCCCATGAGACTGTGGTTTTTTCGTACCCTGGTGGTCCGAGGTCGTTCCCGCTGCACAGATTCAGGCGCCAGGGCCTCCTGCAGATAACTCACTTGGTTTATTGCGCTATCTCTAATAGCACCCGAGATATCACCAGATATGTATTGGATATTTCCCTCACCCTGTGTGTCCAGCCCCATGAGACGGTGGTTTTCTCGGCCCCTGGTGGTCCGAGGTCGTTCCCGCTGCACTGATTCATGCGCCAGGGCCTCCTGCAGATAATTCACTTTCGTTTATTGCGCTATCTCTAATAGCACCCGAAATATCACCAGATATATATTGGATTTTCCCCTGACCCTGAGTGTCCGGCCCCATGAGACGGTGGTTTTCTCGGCCCCTGGTGGTCCGAGGTCGTTCCCGCTGCACAGATTCATGCGCCAGGGCCTCCTACAGACAATGCACTTTGATTTATTTCGCTATCTGTAATAGGAACCGAGATATCACCAGATATATATTGGATTTTACCCAGACCCTGAGTGTCCGGCCGCATGAGACTGTAGTTTTCTCGGCCCCTGGTGGTCCGAGGTCGTTCCCGCTGCACAGGTTCATGCGCCAGGGCCTCCTACAGACAATGCACTTTGATTCATTGCGCTATCTGTAATAGCACCCGAGATATCACCAGATATATATTGGATATTTCCCTCACCCTGAGTGTCCAGCCCCATGAGACGGTGGTTTTCTCGGCCCCTGGTGGACCGAGGTCGTTCCCGCTGCACAGATTCATGCGCCAGGGCCTCCTGCACATAATTCACTTTCGTTTATTGCGCTATCTCTGATAGCACCCGAGATATCACCAGATATATATTGGATTTTCCCCTGACTCTGAGTGTCCGGCCCCATGAGACGGTGGTTTTCTCGGCCCCTGGTGATCCGAGGTCGTTCCCGCTGCACTGATTCATGCGCCAGGGCCTCCTGCAGATAATTCACTTTCGTTTATTGCGCTATCTCTAATAGCACCCGAGATATCACCAGATATATATTGGATTTTCCCCTGACTCTGAGTGTCCGGCCCCATGAGACGGTGGTTTTCTCGGACCCTGGTGGTCCGAGGTCGTTCCCGCTGCACAGATTCAGGCGCCAGGGCCTCCTGCAGATAACTCACTTGGTTTCTTGCGCTATCTCTAATAGCATCCGAGATATCACCAGATATATATTGGATTTTCCCCTGACCCTGAGTGTCCGGCCCCATGAGACGGTGGTTTTCTCGGCCCCTGGTGGTCCGAGGTCGTTCCCGCTGCACAGATTCATGCGCCAGGGCCTCCTACAGACAATGCACTTTGATTCATTGCGCTATCTGTAATAGCACCCGAGATATCACCAGATATATATTGGATATTTCCCTCACCCTGAGTGTCCAGCACCATGAGACGGTGGTTTTCTCGGCCCCTGGTGGACCGAGGTCGATCCCGCTGCACAGATTCATGCGCCAGGGCCTCCTGCAGATAATTCGCTTTGGTTTATTTCGCTATCTGTAATAGGAACCGAGATATCACCAGATATATATTGGATTTTCCCCAGACCCTGAGTGTCCGCCCCCATGAGACTGCAGTTTTCTCGGCCCCTGGTGGTCCGAGGTCGTTCCCGCTGCACAGGTTCATGCGCCAGGGCCTCCTACAGACAATGCACTTTCGTTTATTGCGCTATCTCTAATAGCACCCGAGATATCACCAGATATATATTGGATTTTCCCCTGACTCTGAGTGTCCAGCCCCATGAGACGGTGGTTTTCTCGGCCCTGGTGGACCGAGGTCGTTCCCGCTGCACAGATTCATGCGCCAGGGCCTCCTGCAGATAATTCGCTTTGGTTTATTTCGCTATCTGTAATAGGAACCGAGATATCACCAGATATACATTGGATTTTCCCCAGACCCTGAGTGTCCGCCCCCATGAGACTGTAGTTTTCTCGGCCCCTGGTGGTCCGAGGTCGTTCCCGCTGCACAGATTCAGGCGCCAGGGCCTCCTGCAGATAACTCACTTTGGTTTATTGCGCTATCTCTAATAGCACCCGAGATATCACCAGATATATATTGGATTTTTCCCTGACCCTGAGTGTCCGGCCCCATGAGACGGTGGTTTTCTCGGCTCCTGGTGGTCCGAGGTCGTTCCCGCTGCACAGATTCATGCGCCAGGGCCTCCCACAGACAATGCACTTTGATTTATTTCGCTATCTGTAATAGGAACCGAGATATCACCAGATATATATTGGATTTTCCCCAGACCCTGAGTGTGCGGCCGCATAAGACTGTAGTTTTCTCGGCCCCTGGTGTTCCGAGGTCGTTCCCGCTGCACAGATTCATGCACCAGGGCCTCCCACAGTCAATGCACTTTGATTTATTTCGCTATCTGTAATAGGACCCGAGATATCACCAGATATATATTGGATTTTCCCCAGACCCTGAGTGTCCGGCCGCATGAGACTGTAGTTTTCTCGGCCACTGGTGGTCCGAGGTCGTTCCCGCTGCACAGATTCATGCGCCAGGGACTCCTACAGACAATGCACTTTGATTTATTGCGCTATCTGTAATAGCACCCGAGATATCACCAGATATATATTGGATATTTCCCTCACCCTGAGTGTCCAGCCCCATGAGACTGCGGTTTTCTCGGCCCCTGGTGGTCCGAGGTCGTTCCGGTTGCACAGATTCATGCGCCAGGGCCTCCTGCAGATAATTCACTTTGGTTTATTGCGCTGTATCTAATAGCACCCGAGATATCACCAGATATATATTGGATTTTCCCCTGACCCTGAGTGTCCGGCCCCATGAGACTGTGGTTTTTTCGGACCCTGGTGGTCCGAGGTCGTTCCCGCTGCACAGATTCAGGCGCCAGGGCCTCCTGCAGATAACTCACTTGGTTTATTGCGCTATCTCTAATAGCACCCGAGATATCACCAGATATATATTGGATATTTCCCTCACCCTAAGTGTCCAGCCCCATGAGACGGTGGTTTTCTCGGCCCCTGGTGGTCCGAGGTCGTTCCCGCTGCACAGATTCAGGCGCCAGGGCCTCCTGCAGATAACTCACTTGGTTTCTTGCGCTATCTCTAATAGCATCCGAGATATCACCAGATATATATTGGATTTTCCCCTGACCCTGAGTGTCCGGCCCCATGAGACGGTGGTTTTCTCTGCCCCTGGTGGTCCGAGGTCGTTCCCGCTGCACAGATTCATGCACCAGGGACTCCTACAGACAATGCACTTTGATTTATTGCGCTATCTGTAATAGCACCCGAGATATCACCAGATATATATTGAATATTTCCCTCACCCTGAGTGTCCAGCCCCATGAGACGGTGGTTTTCTCGGCCCTGGTGGACCGAGGTCGTTCCCGCTGCACAGATTCATGCGCCAGGGCCTTCTGCAGATAACTCACTTTGGTTTATTGCGCTATCTCTAATAGCACCCGAGATATCACCAGATATATATTGGATTTTTCCCTGACCCTGAGTGTCCGGCCCCATGAGACTGCGGTTTTCTCGGCCCCTGGTGGTCCGAGGTCGTTCCCGTTGCACAGATTCATGCGACAGGGCCTCCTGCAGATAATTCACTTTGGTTTATTGCGCTATCACTAATAGCACCCGAGATATCACCAGATATATATTGGATTTTCCCCTGACCCTGAGTGTCCGGCCCCATGAGATGGTGGTTTTCTCGGCCCCTGGTGATCCGAGGTCGTTCCCGCTGCACAGATTCATGCACCAGGGCCTCTTGCAGACAAATCACTTTGGTTTATTGCGCTATCACTAATAGCACCCGAGATATCACCAGATATATATTGGATTTTCCCCTGACCCTGAGTGTCCGGCCCCATGTGACTGTGGTTTTTTCGGCCCCTGGTGGTCCGAGGTCGTTCCCGCTGCACAGATTCAGGCGCCAGGGCCTCCTGCAGATAACTCACTTGGTTTCTTGCGCTATCTCTAATAGCATCCGAGATATCACCAGATATATATTGGATTTTCCCCTGACCCTGAGTGTCCGGCCCCATGAGACGGTGGTTTTCTCGGCCCCTGGTGGTCCGAGGTCGTTCCCGCTGCACAGATTCATGCGCCAGGGCCTCCTACAGACAATGCACTTTGATTTATTTCGCTGTCTGTAATAGGAACCGAGATATCACCAGATATATATTGGATTTTCCCCAGACCCTGAGTGTCCGGCCGCATGAGACTGTAGTTTTCTCGGCCCCTGGTGGTCCGAGGTCGTTCCCGCTGCACAGATTCATGCGCCAGGGCCTCCTACAGACAATGCACTTTGATTCATTGCGCTATCTGTAATAGCACCCGAGATATCACCAGATATATATTGGATATTTCCCTCACCCTGAGTGTCCAGCCCCATGAGACGGTGGTTTTCTCGGCCCCTGGTGGACCGAGGTCGTTCCCGCTGCACAGATTCATGCGCCAGGGCCTCCTGCAGATAATTCACTTTCGTTTTTTGCGCTATCTCTAATAGCACCCGAGATATCACCAGATATATATTGGATTTTCCCCTGACTCTGAGTGTCCGGCCCCATGAGACGGTGGTTTTCTCGGCTCCTGGTGGTCCGAGGTCGTTCCCGCAGCACAGATTCATGCGCCAGGGCCTCCTGCAGATAATTCACTTTCGTTTATTGCGCTATCTCTAATAGCACCCGAGATATCACCAGATATATATTGGATTTTCCCCTGACTCTGAGTGTCCGGCCCCATGAGACGGTGGTTTTCTCGGCCCCTGGTGGTCCGAGGTCGTTCCCGCTTCCCAGATTCATGCGCCAGGGCCTCCTGCAGATAATTCACTTTGGTTTATTGCGCTGTATCTAATAGCACCCGAGATATCACCAGATATATATTGGATTTTCCCCTGACCCTGAGTGTGCGGCCGCATAAGACTGTAGTTTTCTCGGCCCCTGGTGGTCCGAGGTCGTTCCCGCTGCACAGATTCATGCGCCCGGGCCTCCTACAGACAATGCACTTTGATGTATTGCGCTATCTGTAATAGCACCCGAGATATCACCAGATATATATTGGATTTTGCCCTGACCATGAGTGTCCGGCCCCATGAGACTGTGGTTTTCTCGGCCCCTGGTGGTCCGAGGTTGTTCCCGCTGCACAGATTCATGCGCCAGGGCCTCCTACAGACAATGCACTTTGATTTATTGCTCTATCTGTAATAGCACCCGAGATATCACCAGATATATATAGGATTTTCCCCTGACCCTGAGTGTCCGGCCCCATGAGACTGTGGTTTTCTCGGCCCCTGGTGGTCCGAGGTCGTTCCCGCTGCACAGATTCATGCGCCAGGGCCTTCTGCAGATAACTCACTTTGGTTTATTGCGCTATCTCTAATAGCACCCGAGATATCACCAGATATATATTGGATTTTTCCCTGACCCTGAGTGTCCGGCCCCATGAGACGGTGGTTTTCTCTGCTCCTGGTGGTCCGAGGTCGTTCCCGCTGCACAGATTCATGCGCCAGGGCCTCCTGAAGATAATTCGCTTTGGTTTATTTCGCTATCTGTAATAGGAACCGAGATATCACCAGATATATATTGGATTTTCCCCAGACCCTGAGTGTCCGCCCCCATGAGACTGTAGTTTTCTCGGCCCCTGGTGGTCCGAGGTCGTTCCCGCTGCACAGGTTCATGCGCCAGGGCCTCCTACAGACAATTCACTTTGATTTATTGCGCTATCTCTAATAGCACCCGAGATATCACCAGATATATATTGGATTTTCCCCTGACCCTGAGTGTCCGGCCCCATGAGACTGTGGTTTTTTCGGACCCTGGTGGTCCGAGGTCGTTCCCGCTGCACAGATTCATGCGCCCGGGCCTCCTACAGACAATGCACTTTGATTTATTGCGCTATCTGTAATAGCACCCGAGATATCACCAGATATATATTGGATATTTCCCTCACCCTGAGTGTCCAGCCCCATGAGACGGTGGTTTTTTCGGCCCCTGGTGGTCCGAGGTCGTTCCCGCTTCACAGATTCATGCGCCAGGGCCTCCTACAGACAATGCACATTGATTTATTGCGCTATCTGTAATAGCACCCGAGATATCACCAGATATATATTGGATATTTCCCTCACCCTGAGTGTCCAGCCCCATCAGACGGTGGTTTTCTGGGCCCCTGGTGGACCGAGGTCGTTCCCGCTACACAGATTCATGCGCCTGGGCCTCCTGCAGATAATTCACTTTGATTTATTTCGCTATCTGTAATAGGACCCGAGATATCACCGGATATATATTGGATTTTCCCCAGACCCTGAGTGTTCGGCGCCATGTGACTGTAGTTTTCTCGGCCCCTGGTGGTCCGAGGTCGTTCCCGCTGCACAGATGCATGCGCCAGGGCCTCCTACAGACAATTTACTTTGGTTTATTGCGCTATCTGTAATAGCACCCGTGATATCACCAGATATATGCTGGATTTTTACATGACTTTGGGTGACGGTTTCCGAATATCTGTAATTTTCTCGGCCACTGGTGGTCCGAGGTCGTTCCTGCGGCACAGATTCATTCGCCAGGGCCTCCTACAGACAAAGCACTTTGATTTATTGCTCTATCTGTAATAGCACCCGAGATATCACCAGATATGTATAGGATTTTCCCCTGACCCTGAGTGTCCGGCCCCATGAGACTGTGGTTTTCTCGGCCCCTGGTGGTCCGAGGTCGTTCCCGCTGCACAGATACATGCGCCAGAGCCGCCTACAAACAATGCACTTTGATTTATTGCGCTATCTGTAATAGCACCCGAGATATCACCAGATATATATTGGATTTTCCCCTGACCCTGAGTGTCCGGCCCCATGAGACTGTCGTTTTCTCGGCCGCTGGTGGTCCGAGGTCGTTCCCGCTGCACAGATACATGCGCCAGGGCCTCCTACAGACAATTCACTTTGATTTATTGCGCTATCTCTAATAGCACCCGAGATATCACCAGATATATATTGGATTTTCCCCAGACCCTGAGTGTTCGGCGCCATGTGACTGTAGTTTTCTCGGCCCCTGGTGGTCCGAGGTCGTTCCCGCTGCACAGATTCATGCGACAGAGCCTCCTACAGACAATGCACTTTGATTTATTGCGCTATCTGTAATAGCACGCGAGATATCACCACATATATATTGGATTTTTCAATGACCCAGAGTGACCGGCCCCATGAGACGGTGGTTTTCTCGGCCCCTGGCGGTCCGAGGTCGTTCCCGCTGCACAGATGCATGCGCCAGGGCCTCCTGCAGATAATTCACTTTGGTTTATTGCGCTATCTCTAATAGCTCCCGAGATATCACCAGATATATATTGGATTTTGCCCTGACCATGAGTGTGCGGCCCCATGAGACTGTGGTTTTCTCGGCCCCTGGTGGTCCGAGGTTATTCCCGCTGCACAGATTCATGCGCCAGGGCCTCCTACAGACAAAGCACTTTGATTTATTGCTCTATCTGTAATAGCACCCGAGATATCACCAGATATGTATAGGATTTTCCCCTGACCCTGAGTGTCCGGCCCCATGAGACTGTGGTTTTCTCGGCCCCTGGTGGTCCGAGGTCGTTCCCGCTGCACAGATACATGCGCCAGGGCCGCCTACAAACAATGCACTTTGATTTATTGCGCTATCTGTAATAGCACCCGAGATATCACCAGATATATATTGGATTTTCCCCTGACCCTGAGTGTCCGGCCCCATGAGACTGTGGTTTTCTCGGCCCCTGGTGGTCCGAGGTCGTTCCCGCTGCACAGATACATGCGCCAGGGCCTCCTACAGACAATGCACTTTGATTTATTGCGCTATCTGTAGTAGCACCCGAGATATCACCAGTTATATATTGGATTTTCCCCTGACCCTGAGTGTCCGGCCCCATGAGACTGTGGTTTTCTCGGCCCCTGGTGGTCCGAGGTCGTTCCGTTGCACAGATTCATGCGCCAGGGCCTCCTACAAGTAATGCACTTTGATTTATTGCGCTATCTGTAGTAGCACCCGAGATATCACCAGTTATATATTGGATTTTCCCCTGACCCTGAGTGTCCGGCCCCATGAGACTGTGGTTTTCTCGGCCCCTGGTGGTCCGAGGTCGTTCCCGCTGCACAGATGCATGCGCCAGGGCCTCCTGCAGATAATTCACTTTGGTTTATTGCGCTATCTCTAATAGCACCCGAGATATCACCAGATATATATTGGATTTTCCCCTGACCCTGAGTGTCCGGCCCCATGAGACTGTGGTTTTCTCGGCCCCTGGACGTCCGTGGTCGTTCCCGCTGCACAGATTCATGCGCCAGGGCCTCCTACAAGTAATGCACTTTGATTTATTGCGCTATCTGTAATAGCACCCGAGATATCACCAGATATATATTGGATTTTTCCCTGACCCTGAGTGTCCGGCCCCATGAGACGGTGGTTGTCTCGCCCCTGGTGGTCCGAGGTCGTTCCCGCTGCACAGATTCATGCGCCAGTGCCTTCTACAGACAATGCACTTTGATTTATTGCGCTATCTGTAATAGCAGCCGAGATATCACCAGATATATATTGGATTTTTCACTGACCCTGAGTGTCCGGCCCCATGGGACAGTTGTTTTCTCGGCCCCTGGTGGTCCGCGGTCGTTCCCGCTGCACAGATTCATGCGCCAGGGCCTCCTACAGACAATGCACTTTGATTTATTGCGCTATCTCTAATAGCACCCAAGATATCACCAGATATATATAGGATTTTTCCCTGACCCTGACTGTCCGGCCCCATGAGACGGTGATTATCTCGGCCCCTACGGGTCCGAGGTCGTTCCCGCTGCACAGATTCATGCGCCAGGGCCTCCTGCAGATAACTCACTTTGGTTTATTGCGCTATCTCTAATAGCACCCGAGATATCACCAGATATATATTGGATTTTTCCCTGACCCTGAGTGTCCGGCCCCATGAGACGGTGGTTTTCTCTGCTCCTGGTGGTCCGAGGTCGTTCCCGCTGCACAGATTCATGCGCCAGGGCCTCCTGAAGATAATTCGCTTTGGTTTATTTCGCTATCTGTAATAGGACCCGAGATATCACCAGATATATATTGGATTTTCCCCAGACCCTGAGTGTCCGGCCGCATGAGACTGTAGTTTTCTCGGCCCCTGGTGGTCCGAGGTCGTTCCCGCTGCACAGATTCATGCGCCAGGGCCTCCTACAGACAATGCACTTTGATTTATTGCGCTATCTGTAATAGCACCCGAGATATCACCACATATATATTGGATTTTTCAATGACCCAGAGTGACCGGCCCCATGAGACGGTGGTTTTCTCGGCCCCTGGCGGTCCGAGGTCGTTCCCGCTGCACAGATGCATGCGCCAGGGCCTCCTGCAGATAATTCACTTTGGTTTATTGCGCTATCTCTAATAGCTCCCGAGATATCACCAGATATATATTGGATTTTGCCCTGACCATGAGTGTGCGGCCCCATGAGACTGTGGTTTTCTCGGCCCCTGGTGGTCCGAGGTTGTTCCCGCTGCACAGATTCATGCGCCAGGGCCTCCTACAGACAAAGCACTTTGATTTATTGCTCTATCTGTAATAGCACCCGAGATATCACCAGATATGTATAGGATTTTCCCCTGACCCTGAGTGTCCGGCCCCATGAGACTGTGGTTTTCTCGGCCCCTGGTGGTCCGAGGTCGTTCCCGCTGCACAGATACATGCGCCAGAGCCGCCTACAAACAATGCACTTTGATTTATTGCGCTATCTGTAATAGCACCCGAGATATCACCAGATATATATTGGATTTTCCCCTGACCCTGAGTGTCCGGCCCCATGAGACTGTGGTTTTCTCGGCCGCTGGTGGTCCGAGGTCGTTCCCGCTGCACAGATACATGCGCCAGGGCCTCCTACAGACAATTCACTTTGATTTATTGCGCTATCTCTAATAGCACCCGAGATATCACCAGATATATATTGGATTTTCCCCAGACCCTGAGTGTTCGGCGCCATGTGACTGTAGTTTTCTCGGCCCCTGGTGGTCCGAGGTCGTTCCCGCTGCACAGATACCTGCGCCAGGGCCGCGTACAAACAATGCACTTTGATTTATTGCGCTATCTGTAATAGCACCCGAGATATCACCAGATATATATTGGATTTTCCCATGACCCTGAGTGTCCGGCCCCATGAGACTGTGGTTTTCTCGGCCCCTGGTGGTCCGAGGTCGTTCCCGCTGCACAGATACATGTGGCAGGGCCTCCTACAGACAATGCACTTTGATTTATTGCGCTATCTGTAGTAGCACCCGAGATATCACCAGTTATATATTGGATTTTCCCCTGACCCTGAGTGTCCGGCCCCATGAGACTGTGGTTTTCTCGGCCCCTGGTGGTCCGAGGTCGTTCCGTTGCACAGATTCATGCGCCACGACCTCCTGCAGATAATTCACTTTGGTTTATTGCGCTATCTCTAATAGCACCCGAGATATCACCAGATATATATTGGATTTTCCCCTGACCCTGAGTGTCCGGCCCCATGAGACTGTGGTTTTCTCGGCCCCTGGACGTCCGAGGTCGTTCCCGCTGCACAGATTCATGCGCCAGGGCCTCCTACAAGTAATGCACTTTGATTTATTGCGCTATCTGTAATAGCACCCGAGATATCACCAGATATATATTGGATTTTTCCCTGACCCTGAGTGTCCGGCCCCATGAGACTGCGGTTTTCTCGGCCCCTGGTGGTCCGCGGTCGTTCCCGCTGCACAGATTCATGCGCCAGGGCCTCCTACAGACAATGCACTTTGATTTATTGCGCTATCTCTAATAGCACCCAAGATATCACCAGATATATATAGGATTTTTCCCTGACCCTGACTGTCCGGCCCCATGAGACGGTGATTATCTCGGCCCCTACGGGTCCGAGGTCGTTCCCGCTGCACAGATTCATGCGCCAGGGCCTCCTGCAGATAACTCACTTTGGTTTATTGCGCTATCTCTAATAGCACCCGTGATATCACCAGATATATGCTGGATTTTTACATGACCTTGGGTGACGGTTTCCGAATATCTGTAATTTTCTCGGCCACTGGTGGTCCGAGGTCGTTCCTGCGGCACAGATTCATTCGCCAGGGCCTCCTACAGACAAAGCACTTTGATTTATTGCTCTATCTGTAATAGCACCCGAGATATCACCAGATATATATTGGATTTTCCCCTGACCCTGAGTGTCCGGCCCCATGAGACTGTCGTTTTCTCGGCCGCTGGTGGTCCGAGGTCGTTCCCGCTGCACAGATACATGCGCCAGGGCCTCCTACAGACAATTCACTTTGATTTATTGCGCTATCTCTAATAGCACCCGAGATATCACCAGATATATATTGGATTTTCCCCAGACCCTGAGTGTTCGGCGCCATGTGACTGTAGTTTTCTCGGCCCCTGGTGGTCCGAGGTCGTTCCCGCTGCACAGATTCATGCGACAGAGCCTCCTACAGACAATGCACTTTGATTTATTGCGCTATCTGTAATAGCACGCGAGATATCACCACATATATATTGGATTTTTCAATGACCCAGAGTGACCGGCCCCATGAGACGGTGGTTTTCTCGGCCCCTGGCGGTCCGAGGTCGTTCCCGCTGCACAGATGCATGCGCCAGGGCCTCCTGCAGATAATTCACTTTGGTTTATTGCGCTATCTCTAATAGCTCCCGAGATATCACCAGATATATATTGGATTTTGCCCTGACCATGAGTGTGCGGCCCCATGAGACTGTGGTTTTCTCGGCCCCTGGTGGTCCGAGGTTATTCCCGCTGCACAGATTCATGCGCCAGGGCCTCCTACAGACAAAGCACTTTGATTTATTGCTCTATCTGTAATAGCACCCGAGATATCACCAGATATGTATAGGATTTTCCCCTGACCCTGAGTGTCCGGCCCCATGAGACTGTGGTTTTCTCGGCCCCTGGTGGTCCGAGGTCGTTCCCGCTGCACAGATACATGCGCCAGGGCCGCCTACAAACAATGCACTTTGATTTATTGCGCTATCTGTAATAGCACCCGAGATATCACCAGATATATATTGGATTTTCCCCTGACCCTGAGTGTCCGGCCCCATGAGACTGTGGTTTTCTCGGCCCCTGGTGGTCCGAGGTCGTTCCCGCTGCACAGATACATGCGCCAGGGCCTCCTACAGACAATGCACTTTGATTTATTTCGCTATCTGTAATAGGAACCGAGATATCACCAGATATATATTGGATTTTACCCAGACCCTGAGTGTCCGGCCGCATGAGACTGTAGTTTTCTCGGCCCCTGGTGGTCCGAGGTCGTTCCCGCTGCACAGGTTCATGCGCCAGGGCCTCCTACAGACAATGCACTTTGATTCATTGCGCTATCTGTAATAGCACCCGAGATATCACCAGATATATATTGGATATTTCCCTCACCCTGAGTGTCCAACCCCATGAGACGGTGGTTTTCTCGGCCCCTGGTGGACCGAGGTCGTTCCCGCTGCACAGATTCATGCGCCAGGGCCTCCTGCACATAATTCACTTTCGTTTATTGCGCTATCTCTGATTGCACCCGAGATATCACCAGATATATATTGGATTTTCCCCTGACTCTGAGTGTCCGGCCCCATGAGACGGTGGTTTTCTCGGCCCCTGGTGGTCCGAGGTCGTTCCCGCTGCACTGATTCATGCGCCAGGGCCTCCTGCAGATAATTCACTTTCGTTTATTGCGCTATCTCTAATAGCACCCGAGATATCACCAGATATATATTGGATTTTCCCCTGACTCTGAGTGTCCGGCCCCATGAGACGGTGGTTTTCTCGGACCCTGGTGGTCCGAGGTCGTTCCCGCTGCACAGATTCAGGCGCCAGGGCCTCCTGCAGATAACTCACTTGGTTTCTTGCGCTATCTCTAATAGCATCCGAGATATCACCAGATATATATTGGATTTTCCCCTGACCCTGAGTGTCCGGCCCCATGAGACGGTGGTTTTCTCGGCCCCTGGTGGTCCGAGGTCGTTCCCGCTGCACAGATTCATGCGCCAGGGCCTCCTACAGACAATGCACTTTGATTCATTGCGCTATCTGTAATAGCACCCGAGATATCACCAGATATATATTGGATATTTCCCTCACCCTGAGTGTCCAGCACCATGAACACGGTGGTTTTCTCGGCCCCTGGTGGACCGAGGTCGTTCCCGCTGCACAGATTCATGCGCCAGGGCCTCCTGCAGATAATTCGCTTTGGTTTATTTCGCTATCTGTAATAGGAACCGAGATATCACCAGATATATATTGGATTTTCCCCAGACCCTGAGTGTCCGCCCCCATGAGACTGCAGTTTTCTCGGCCCCTGGTGGTCCGAGGTCGTTCCCGCTGCACAGGTTCATGCGCCAGGGCCTCCTACAGACAATGCACTTTCGTTTATTGCGCTATCTCTAATAGCACCCGAGATATCACCAGATATATATTGGATTTTCCCCTGACTCTGAGTGTCCAGCCCCATGAGACGGTGGTTTTCTCGGCCCTGGTGGACCGAGGTCGTTCCCGCTGCACAGATTCATGCGCCAGGGCCTCCTGCAGATAATTCGCTTTGGTTTATTTCGCTATCTGTAATAGGAACCGAGATATCACCAGATATACATTGGATTTTCCCCAGACCCTGAGTGTCCGCCCCCATGAGACTGTAGTTTTCTCGGCCCCTGGTGGTCCGAGGTCGTTCCCGCTGCACAGATTCAGGCGCCAGGGCCTCCTGCAGATAACTCACTTTGGTTTATTGCGCTATCTCTAATAGCACCCGAGATATCACCAGATATATATTGGATTTTTCCCTGACCCTGAGTGTCCGGCCCCATGAGACGGTGGTTTTCTCGGCTCCTGGTGGTCCGAGGTCGTTCCCGCTGCACAGATTCATGCGCCAGGGCCTCCCACAGACAATGCACTTTGATTTATTTCGCTATCTGTAATAGGAACCGAGATATCACCAGATATATATTGGATTTTCCCCAGACCCTGAGTGTGCGGCCGCATATGACTGTAGTTTTCTCGGCCCCTGGTGGTCCGAGGTCGTTCCCGCTGCACAGATTCATGCGCCAGGGACTCCTACAGACAATGCACTTTGATTTATTGCGCTATCTGTAATAGCACCCGAGATATCACCAGATATATATTGGATATTTCCCTCACCCTGAGTGTCCAGCCCCATGAGACTGCGGTTTTCTCGGCCCCTTGTGGTCCGAGGTCGTTCCGGTTGCACAGATTCATGCGCCAGGGCCTCCTGCAGATAATTCACTTTGGTTTATTGCGCTGTATCTAATAGCACCCGAGATATCACCAGATATATATTGGATTTTCCCCTGACCCTGAGTGTCCGGCCCCATGAGACTGTGGTTTTTTCGGACCCTGGTGGTCCGAGGTCGTTCCCGCTGCACAGATTCAGGCGCCAGGGCCTCCTGCAGATAACTCACTTGGTTTATTGCGCTATCTCTAATAGCACCCGAGATATCACCAGATATATATTGGATATTTCCCTCACCCTAAGTGTCCAGCCCCATGAGACGGTGGTTTTCTCGGCCCCTGGTGGTCCGAGGTCGTTCCCGCTGCACAGATTCAGGCGCCAGGGCCTCCTGCAGATAACTCACTTGGTTTCTTGCGCTATCTCTAATAGCATCCGAGATATCACCAGATATATATTGGATTTTCCCCTGACCCTGAGTGTCCGGCCCCATGAGACGGTGGTTTTCTCTGCCCCTGGTGGTCCGAGGTCGTTCCCGCTGCACAGATTCATGCACCAGGGACTCCTACAGACAATGCACTTTGATTTATTGCGCTATCTGTAATAGCACCCGAGATATCACCAGATATATATTGAATATTTCCCTCACCCTGAGTGTCCAGCCCCATGAGACGGTGGTTTTCTCGGCCCTGGTGGACCGAGGTCGTTCCCGCTGCACAGATTCATGCGCCAGGGCCTTCTGCAGATAACTCACTTTGGTTTATTGCGCTATCTCTAATAGCACCCGAGATATCACCAGATATATATTGGATTTTTCCCTGACCCTGAGTGTCCGGCCCCATGAGACTGCGGTTTTCTCGGCCCCTGGTGGTCCGAGGTCGTTCCCGTTGCACAGATTCATGCGACAGGGCCTCCTGCAGATAATTCACTTTGGTTTATTGCGCTATCACTAATAGCACCCGAGATATCACCAGATATATATTGGATTTTCCCCTGACCCTGAGTGTCCGTCCCCATGAGATGGTGGTTTTCTCGGCCCCTGGTGATCCGAGGTCGTTCCCGCTGCACAGATTCATGCACCAGGGCCTCTTGCAGACAAATCACTTTGGTTTATTGCGCTATCACTAATAGCACCCGAGATATCACCAGATATATATTGGATTTTCCCCTGACCCTGAGTGTCCGGCCCCATGTGACTGTGGTTTTTTCGGCCCCTGGTGGTCCGAGGTCGTTCCCGCTGCACAGATTCAGGCGCCAGGGCCTCCTGCAGATAACTCACTTGGTTTCTTGCGCTATCTCTAATAGCATCCGAGATATCACCAGATATATATTGGATTTTCCCCTGACCCTGAGTGTCCGGCCCCATGAGACGGTGGTTTTCTCGGCCCCTGGTGGTCCGAGGTCGTTCCCGCTGCACAGATTCATGCGCCAGGGCCTCCTACAGACAATGCACTTTGATTTATTTCGCTGTCTGTAATAGGAACCGAGATATCACCAGATATATATTGGATTTTCCCCAGACCCTGAGTGTCCGGCCGCATGAGACTGTAGTTTTCTCGGCCCCTGGTGGTCCGAGGTCGTTCCCGCTGCACAGATTCATGCGCCAGGGCCTCCTACAGACAATGCACTTTGATTCATTGCGCTATCTCTAATAGCACCCGAGATATCACCAGATATATATTGGATATTTCCCTCACCCTGAGTGTCCAGCCCCATGAGACGGTGGTTTTCTCGGCCCCTGGTGGACCGAGGTCGTTCCCGCTGCACAGATTCATGCGCCAGGGCCTCCTGCAGATAATTCACTTTCGTTTTTTGCGCTATCTCTAATAGCACCCGAGATATCACCAGATATATATTGGATTTTCCCCTGACTCTGAGTGTCCGGCCCCATGAGACGGTGGTTTTCTCGGCTCCTGGTGGTCCGAGGTCGTTCCCGCAGCACAGATTCATGCGCCAGGGCCTCCTGCAGATAATTCACTTTCGTTTATTGCGCTATCTCTAATAGCACCCGAGATATCACCAGATATATATTGGATTTTCCCCTGACTCTGAGTGTCCGGCCCCATGAGACGGTGGTTTTCTCGGCCCCTGGTGGTCCGAGGTCGTTCCCGCTTCCCAGATTCATGCGCCAGGGCCTCCTGCAGATAATTCACTTTGGTTTATTGCGCTGTATCTAATAGCACCCGAGATATCACCAGATATATATTGGATTTTCCCCTGACCCTGAGTGTGCGGCCGCATAAGACTGTAGTTTTCTCGGCCCCTGGTGGTCCGAGGTCGTTCCCGCTGCACAGATTCATGCGCCCGGGCCTCCTACAGACAATGCACTTTGATGTATTGCGCTATCTGTAATAGCACCCGAGATATCACCAGATATATATTGGATTTTGCCCTGACCATGAGTGTCCGGCCCCATGAGACTGTGGTTTTCTCGGCCCCTGGTGGTCCGAGGTTGTTCCCGCTGCACAGATTCATGCGCCAGGGCCTCCTACAGACAATGCACTTTGATTTATTGCTCTATCTGTAATAGCACCCGAGATATCACCAGATATATATAGGATTTTCCCCTGACCCTGAGTGTCCGGCCCCATGAGACTGTGGTTTTCTCGGCCCCTGGTGGTCCGAGGTCGTTCCCGCTGCACAGATTCATGCGCCAGGGCCTTCTGCAGATAACTCACTTTGGTTTATTGCGCTATCTCTAATAGCACCCGAGATATCACCAGATATATATTGGATTTTTCCCTGACCCTGAGTGTCCGGCCCCATGAGACGGTGGTTTTCTCTGCTCCTGGTGGTCCGAGGTCGTTCCCGCTGCACAGATTCATGCGCCAGGGCCTCCTGAAGATAATTCGCTTTGGTTTATTTCGCTATCTGTAATAGGAACCGAGATATCACCAGATATATATTGGATTTTCCCCAGACCCTGAGTGTCCGCCCCCATGAGACTGTAGTTTTCTCGGCCCCTGGTGGTCCGAGGTCGTTCCCGCTGCACAGGTTCATGCGCCAGGGCCTCCTACAGACAATTCACTTTGATTTATTGCGCTATCTCTAATAGCACCCGAGATATCACCAGATATATATTGGATTTTCCCCTGACCCTGAGTGTCCGGCCCCATGAGACTGTGGTTTTTTCGGACCCTGGTGGTCCGAGGTCGTTCCCGCTGCACAGATTCATGCGCCCGGGCCTCCTACAGACAATGCACTTTGATTTATTGCGCTATCTGTAATAGCACCCGAGATATCACCAGATATATATTGGATATTTCCCTCACCCTGAGTGTCCAGCCCCATGAGACGGTGGTTTTTTCGGCCCCTGGTGGTCCGAGGTCGTTCCCGCTTCACAGATTCATGCGCCAGGGCCTCCTACAGACAATGCACATTGATTTATTGCGCTATCTGTAATAGCACCCGAGATATCACCAGATATATATTGGATATTTCCCTCACCCTGAGTGTCCAGCCCCATCAGACGGTGGTTTTCTGGGCCCCTGGTGGACCGAGGTCGTTCCCGCTACACAGATTCATGCGCCTGGGCCTCCTGCAGATAATTCACTTTGATTTATTTCGCTATCTGTAATAGGACCCGAGATATCACCGGATATATATTGGATTTTCCCCAGACCCTGAGTGTTCGGCGCCATGTGACTGTAGTTTTCTCGGCCCCTGGTGGTCCGAGGTCGTTCCCGCTGCACAGATGCATGCGCCAGGGCCTCCTACAGACAATTTACTTTGGTTTATTGCGCTATCTGTAATAGCACCCGTGATATCACCAGATATATGCTGGATTTTTACATGACCTTGGGTGACGGTTTCCGAATATCTGTAATTTTCTCGGCCACTGGTGGTCCGAGGTCGTTCCTGCGGCACAGATTCATTCGCCAGGGCCTCCTACAGACAAAGCACTTTGATTTATTGCTCTATCTGTAATAGCACCCGAGATATCACCAGATATGTATAGGATTTTCCCCTGACCCTGAGTGTCCGGCCCCATGAGACTGAGGTTTTCTCGGCCCCTGGTGGTCCGAGGTCGTTCCCGCTGCACAGATACATGCGCCAGAGCCGCCTACAAACAATGCACTTTGATTTATTGCGCTATCTGTAATAGCACCCGAGATATCACCAGATATATATTGGATTTTCCCCTGACCCTGAGTGTCCGGCCCCATGAGACTGTCGTTTTCTCGGCCGCTGGTGGTCCGAGGTCGTTCCCGCTGCACAGATACATGCGCCAGGGCCTCCTACAGACAATTCACTTTGATTTATTGCGCTATCTCTAATAGCACCCGAGATATCACCAGATATATATTGGATTTTCCCCAGACCCTGAGTGTTCGGCGCCATGTGACTGTAGTTTTCTCGGCCCCTGGTGGTCCGAGGTCGTTCCCGCTGCACAGATTCATGCGACAGAGCCTCCTACAGACAATGCACTTTGATTTATTGCGCTATCTGTAATAGCACGCGAGATATCACCACATATATATTGGATTTTTCAATGACCCAGAGTGACCGGCCCCATGAGACGGTGGTTTTCTCGGCCCCTGGCGGTCCGAGGTCGTTCCCGCTGCACAGATGCATGCGCCAGGGCCTCCTGCAGATAATTCACTTTGGTTTATTGCGCTATCTCTAATAGCTCCCGAGATATCACCAGATATATATTGGATTTTGCCCTGACCATGAGTGTGCGGCCCCATGAGACTGTGGTTTTCTCGGCCCCTGGTGGTCCGAGGTTATTCCCGCTGCACAGATTCATGCGCCAGGGCCTCCTACAGACAAAGCACTTTGATTTATTGCTCTATCTGTAATAGCACCCGAGATATCACCAGATATGTATAGGATTTTCCCCTGACCCTGAGTGTCCGGCCCCATGAGACTGTGGTTTTCTCGGCCCCTGGTGGTCCGAGGTCGTTCCCGCTGCACAGATACATGCGCCAGGGCCGCCTACAAACAATGCACTTTGATTTATTGCGCTATCTGTAATAGCACCCGAGATATCACCAGATATATATTGGATTTTCCCCTGACCCTGAGTGTCCGGCCCCATGAGACTGTGGTTTTCTCGGCCCCTGGTGGTCCGAGGTCGTTCCCGCTGCACAGATACATGCGCCAGGGCCTCCTACAGACAATGCACTTTGATTTATTGCGCTATCTGTAGTAGCACCCGAGATATCACCAGTTATATATTGCATTTTCCCCTGACCCTGAGTGTCCGGCCCCATGAGACTGTGGTTTTCTCGGCCCCTGGTGGTCCGAGGTCGTTCCGTTGCACAGATTCATGCGCCACGGCCTCCTGCAGATAATTCACTTTGGTTTATTGCGCTATCTCTAATAGCACCCGAGATATCACCAGATATATATTGGATTTTCCCCTGACCCTGAGTGTCCGGCCCCATGAGACTGTGGTTTTCTCGGCCCCTGGACGTCCGTGGTCGTTCCCGCTGCACAGATTCATGCGCCAGGGCCTCCTACAAGTAATGCACTTTGATTTATTGCGCTATCTGTAATAGCACCCGAGATATCACCAGATATATATTGGATTTTTCCCTGACCCTGAGTGTCCGGCCCCATGAGACGGTGGTTGTCTCGCCCCTGGTGGTCCGAGGTCGTTCCCGCTGCACAGATTCATGCGCCAGTGCCTTCTACAGACAATGCACTTTGATTTATTGCGCTATCTGTAATAGCAGCCGAGATATCACCAGATATATATTGGATTTTTCACTGACCCTGAGTGTCCGGCCCCATGGGACAGTTGTTTTCTCGGCCCCTGGTGGTCCGCGGTCGTTCCCGCTGCACAGATTCATGCGCCAGGGCCTCCTACAGACAATGCACTTTGATTTATTGCGCTATCTCTAATAGCACCCAAGATATCACCAGATATATATAGGATTTTTCCCTGACCCTGACTGTCCGGCCCCATGAGACGGTGATTATCTCGGCCCCTACGGGTCCGAGGTCGTTCCCGCTGCACAGATTCATGCGCCAGGGCCTCCTGCAGATAACTCACTTTGGTTTATTGCGCTATCTCTAATAGCACCCGAGATATCACCAGATATATATTGGATTTTTCCCTGACCCTGAGTGTCCGGCCCCATGAGACGGTGGTTTTCTCTGCTCCTGGTGGTCCGAGGTCGTTCCCGCTGCACAGATTCATGCGCCAGGGCCTCCTGAAGATAATTCGCTTTGGTTTATTTCGCTATCTGTAATAGGACCCGAGATATCACCAGATATATATTGGATTTTCCCCAGACCCTGAGTGTCCGGCCGCATGAGACTGTAGTTTTCTCGGCCCCTGGTGGTCCGAGGTCGTTCCCGCTGCACAGATTCATGCGCCAGGGCCTCCTACAGACAATGCACTTTGATTTATTGCGCTATCTGTAATAGCACCCGAGATATCACCACATATATATTGGATTTTTCAATGACCCAGAGTGACCGGCCCCATGAGACGGTGGTTTTCTCGGCCCCTGGCGGTCCGAGGTCGTTCCCGCTGCACAGATGCATGCGCCAGGGCCTCCTGCAGATAATTCACTTTGGTTTATTGCGCTATCTCTAATAGCTCCCGAGATATCACCAGATATATATTGGATTTTGCCCTGACCATGAGTGTGCGGCCCCATGAGACTGTGGTTTTCTCGGCCCCTGGTGGTCCGAGGTTGTTCCCGCTGCACAGATTCATGCGCCAGGGCCTCCTACAGACAAAGCACTTTGATTTATTGCTCTATCTGTAATAGCACCCGAGATATCACCAGATATGTATAGGATTTTCCCCTGACCCTGAGTGTCCGGCCCCATGAGACTGTGGTTTTCTCGGCCCCTGGTGGTCCGAGGTCGTTCCCGCTGCACAGATACATGCGCCAGAGCCGCCTACAAACAATGCACTTTGATTTATTGCGCTATCTGTAATAGCACCCGAGATATCACCAGATATATATTGGATTTTCCCCTGACCCTGAGTGTCCGGCCCCATGAGACTGTGGTTTTCTCGGCCGCTGGTGGTCCGAGGTCGTTCCCGCTGCACAGATACATGCGCCAGGGCCTCCTACAGACAATTCACTTTGATTTATTGCGCTATCTCTAATAGCACCCGAGATATCACCAGATATATATTGGATTTTCCCCAGACCCTGAGTGTTCGGCGCCATGTGACTGTAGTTTTCTCGGCCCCTGGTGGTCCGAGGTCGTTCCCGCTGCACAGATACCTGCGCCAGGGCCGCGTACAAACAATGCACTTGGATTTATTGCGCTATCTGTAATAGCACCCGAGATATCACCAGATATATATTGGATTTTCCCATGACCCTGAGTGTCCGGCCCCATGAGACTGTGGTTTTCTCGGCCCCTGGTGGTCCGAGGTCGTTCCCGCTGCACAGATACATGTGGCAGGGCCTCCTACAGACAATGCACTTTGATTTATTGCGCTATCTGTAGTAGCACCCGAGATATCACCAGTTATATATTGGATTTTCCCCTGACCCTGAGTGTCCGGCCCCATGAGACTGTGGTTTTCTCGGCCCCTGGTGGTCCGAGGTCGTTCCGTTGCACAGATTCATGCGCCACGACCTCCTGCAGATAATTCACTTTGGTTTATTGCGCTATCTCTAATAGCACCCGAGATATCACCAGATATATATTGGATTTTCCCCTGACCCTGAGTGTCCGGCCCCATGAGACTGTGGTTTCCTCGGCCCCTGGACGTCCGAGGTCGTTCCCGCTGCACAGATTCATGCGCCAGGGCCTCCTACAAGTAATGCACTTTGATTTATTGCGCTATCTGTAATAGCACCCGAGATATCACCAGATATATATTGGATTTTTCCCTGACCCTGAGTGTCCGGCCCCATGAGACTGCGGTTTTCTCGGCCCCTGGTGGTCCGCGGTCGTTCCCGCTGCACAGATTCATGCGCCAGGGCCTCCTACAGACAATGCACTTTGATTTATTGCGCTATCTCTAATAGCACCCAAGATATCACCAGATATATATAGGATTTTTCCCTGACCCTGACTGTCCGGCCCCATGAGACGGTGATTATCTCGGCCCCTACGGGTCCGAGGTCGTTCCCGCTGCACAGATTCATGCGCCAGGGCCTCCTGCAGATAACTCACTTTGGTTTATTGCGCTATCTCTAATAGCACCCGTGATATCACCAGATATATGCTGGATTTTTACATGACCTTGGGTGACGGTTTCCGAATATCTGTAATTTTCTCGGCCACTGGTGGTCCGAGGTCGTTCCTGCGGCACAGATTCATTCGCCAGGGCCTCCTACAGACAAAGCACTTTGATTTATTGCTCTATCTGTAATAGCACCCGAGATATCACCAGATATGTATAGGATTTTCCCCTGACCCTGAGTGTCCGGCCCCATGAGACTGTGGTTTTCTCGGCCCCTGGTGGTCCGAGGTCGTTCCCGCTGCACAGATACATGCGCCAGAGCCGCCTACAAACAATGCACTTTGATTTATTGCGCTATCTGTAATAGCACCCGAGATATCACCAGATATATATTGGATTTTCCCCTGACCCTGAGTGTTCGGCCCCATGAGACTGTCGTTTTCTCGGCCGCTGGTGGTCCGAGGTCGTTCCCGCTGCACAGATACATGCGCCAGGGCCTCCTACAGACAATTCACTTTGATTTATTGCGCTATCTCTAATAGCACCCGAGATATCACCAGATATATATTGGATTTTCCCCAGACCCTGAGTGTTCGGCGCCATGTGACTGTAGTTTTCTCGGCCCCTGGTGGTCCGAGGTCGTTCCCGCTGCACAGATTCATGCGACAGAGCCTCCTACAGACAATGCACTTTGATTTATTGCGCTATCTGTAATAGCACGCGAGATATCACCACATATATATTGGATTTTTCAATGACCCAGAGTGACCGGCCCCATGAGACGGTGGTTTTCTCGGCCCCTGGCGGTCCGAGGTCGTTCCCGCTGCACAGATGCATGCGCCAGGGCCTCCTGCAGATAATTCACTTTGGTTTATTGCGCTATCTCTAATAGCTCCCGAGATATCACCAGATATATATTGGATTTTGCCCTGACCATGAGTGTGCGGCCCCATGAGACTGTGGTTTTCTCGGCCCCTGGTGGTCCGAGGTTATTCCCGCTGCACAGATTCATGCGCCAGGGCCTCCTACAGACAAAGCACTTTGATTTATTGCTCTATCTGTAATAGCACCCGAGATATCACCAGATATGTATAGGATTTTCCCCTGACCCTGAGTGTCCGGCCCCATGAGACTGTGGTTTTCTTGGCCCCTGGTGGTCCGAGGTCGTTCCCGCTGCACAGATACATGCGCCAGGGCCGCCTACAAACAATGCACTTTGATTTATTGCGCTATCTGTAATAGCACCCGAGATATCACCAGATATATATTGGATTTTCCCCTGACCCTGAGTGTCCGGCCCCATGAGACTGTGGTTTTCTCGGCCCCTGGTGGTCCGAGGTCGTTCCCGCTGCACAGATACATGCGCCAGGGCCTCCTACAGACAATGCACTTTGATTTATTGCGCTATCTGTAGTAGCACCCGAGATATCACCAGTTATATATTGGATTTTCCCCTGACCCTGAGTGTCCGGCACCATGAGACTGTGGTTTTCTCGGCCCCTGGTGGTCCGAGGTCGTTCCGTTGCACAGATTCATGCGCCACGGCCTCCTGCAGATAATTCACTTTGGTTTATTGCGCTATCTCTAATAGCACCCGAGATATCACCAGATATATATTGGATTTTCCCCTGACCCTGAGTGTCCGGCCCCATGAGACTGTGGTTTTCTCGGCCCCTGGACGTCCGTGGTCGTTCCCGCTGCACAGATTCATGCGCCAGGGCCTCCTACAAGTAATGCACTTTGATTTATTGCGCTATCTGTAATAGCACCCGAGATATCACCAGATATATATTGGATTTTTCCCTGACCCTGAGTGTCCGGCCCCATGAGACGGTGGTTGTCTCGCCCCTGGTGGTCCGAGGTCGTTCCCGCTGCACAGATTCATGCGCCAGTGCCTTCTACAGACAATGCACTTTGATTTATTGCGCTATCTGTAATAGCAGCCGAGATATCACCAGATATATATTGGATTTTTCACTGACCCTGAGTGTCCGGCCCCATGGGACAGTTGTTTTCTCGGCCCCTGGTGGTCCGCGGTCGTTCCCGCTGCACAGATTCATGCGCCAGGGCCTCCTACAGACAATGCACTTTGATTTATTGCGCTATCTCTAATAGCACCCAAGATATCACCAGATATATATAGGATTTTTCCCTGACCCTGACTGTCCGGCCCCATGAGACGGTGATTATCTCGGCCCCTACGGGTCCGAGGTCGTTCCCGCTGCACAGATTCATGCGCCAGGGCCTCCTGCAGATAACTCACTTTGGTTTATTGCGCTATCTCTAATAGCACCCGAGATATCACCAGATATATATTGGATTTTTCCCTGACCCTGAGTGTCCGGCCCCATGAGACGGTGGTTTTCTCTGCTCCTGGTGGTCCGAGGTCGTTCCCGCTGCACAGATTCATGCGCCAGGGCCTCCTGAAGATAATTCGCTTTGGATTAGTTCGCTATCTGTAATAGGACCCGAGATATCACCAGATATATATTGGATTTTCCCCAGACCCTGAGTGTCCGGCCGCATGAGACTGTAGTTTTCTCGGCCCCTGGTGGTCCGAGGTCGTTCCCGCTGCACAGATTCATGCGCCAGGGCCTCCTACAGACAATGCACTTTGATTTATTGCGCTATCTGTAATAGCACCCGAGATATCACCACATATATATTGGATTTTTCAATGACCCAGAGTGACCGGCCCCATGAGACGGTGGTTTTCTCGGCCCCTGGCGGTCCGAGGTCGTTCCCGCTGCACAGATGCATACGCCAGGGCCTCCTGCAGATAATTCACTTTGGTTTATTGCGCTATCTCTAATAGCTCCCGAGATATCACCAGATATATATTGGATTTTGCCCTGACCATGAGTGTGCGGCCCCATGAGACTGTGGTTTTCTCGGCCCCTGGTGGTCCGAGGTTGTTCCCGCTGCACAGATTCATGCGCCAGGGCCTCCTACAGACAAAGCACTTTGATTTATTGCTCTATCTGTAATAGCACCCGAGATATCACCAGATATGTATAGGATTTTCCCCTGACCCTGAGTGTCCGGCCCCATGAGACTGTGGTTTTCTCGGCCCCTGGTGGTCCGAGGTCGTTCCCGCTGCACAGATACATGCGCCAGAGCCGCCTACAAACAATGCACTTTGATTTATTGCGCTATGTGTAATAGCACCCGAGATATCACCAGATATATATTGGATTTTCCCCTGACCCTGAGTGTCCGGCCCCATGAGACTGTGGTTTTCTCGGCCGCTGGTGGTCCGAGGTCGTTCCCGCTGCACAGATACATGCGCCAGGGCCTCCTACAGACAATTCACTTTGATTTATTGCGCTATCTCTAATAGCACCCGAGATATCACCAGATATATATTGGATTTTCCCCAGACCCTGAGTGTTCGGCGCCATGTGACTGTAGTTTTCTCGGCCCCTGGTGGTCCGAGGTCGTTCCCGCTGCACAGATACCTGCGCCAGGGCCGCGTACAAACAATGCACTTTGATTTATTGCGCTATCTGTAATAGCACCCGAGATATCACCAGATATATATTGGATTTTCCCATGACCCTGAGTGTCCGGCCCCATGAGACTGTGGTTTTCTCGGCCCCTGGTGGTCCGAGGTCGTTCCCGCTGCACAGATACATGTGGCAGGGCCTCCTACAGACAATGCACTTTGATTTATTGCGCTATCTGTAGTAGCACCCGAGATATCACCAGTTATATATTGGATTTTCCCCTGACCCTGAGTGTCCGGCCCCATGAGACTGTGGTTTTCTCGGCCCCTGGTGGTCCGAGGTCGTTCCGTTGCACAGATTCATGCGCCACGACCTCCTGCAGATAATTCACTTTGGTTTATTGCGCTATCTCTAATAGCACCCGAGATATCACCAGATATATATTGGATTTTCCCCTGACCCTGAGTGTCCGGCCCCATGAGACTGTGGTTTTCTCGGCCCCTGGACGTCCGAGGTCGTTCCCGCTGCACAGATTCATGCGCCAGGGCCTCCTACAAGTAATGCACTTTGATTTATTGCGCTATCTGTAATAGCACCCGAGATATCACCAGATATATATTGGATTTTTCCCTGACCCTGAGTGTCCGGCCCCATGAGACTGCGGTTTTCTCGGCCCCTGGTGGTCCGCGGTCGTTCCCGCTGCACAGATTCATGCGCCAGGGCCTCCTACAGACAATGCACTTTGATTTATTGCGCTATCTCTAATAGCACCCAAGATATCACCAGATATATATAGGATTTTTCCCTGACCCTGACTGTCCGGCCCCATGAGACGGTGATTATCCCGGCCCCTACGGGTCCGAGGTCGTTCCCGCTGCACAGATTCATGCGCCAGGGCCTCCTGCAGATAACTCACTTTGGTTTATTGCGCTATCTCTAATAGCACCCGAGATATCACCAGATATATATTGGATTTTTCCCTGACCCTGAGTGTCCGGCCCCATGAGACGGTGGTTTTCTCTGCTCCTGGTGGTCCGAGGTCGTTCCCGCTGCACAGATTCATGCGCCAGGGCCTCCTGAAGATAATTCGCTTTGGTTTATTTCGCTATCTGTAATAGGACCCGAGATATCACCAGATATATATTGGATTTTCCCCAGACCCTGAGTGTCCGGCCGCATGAGACTGTAGTTTTCTCGGCCCCTGGTGGTCCGAGGTCGTTCCCGCTGCACAGATTCATGCGCCAGGGCCTCCTACAGACAATGCACTTTGATTTATTGCGCTATCTGTAATAGCACCCGAGATATCACCACATATATATTGGATTTTTCCCTGACCCAGAGTGTCCGGCCCCATGAGACGGTGGTTTTTTCGGCCCCTGGTGGTCCCAGGTCGTTCCCGCTTCACAGATTCATGCGCCAGGGCCTCCTACAGACAATGCACTTTGATTTATTGCGCTATCTGTAATAGCACCCGAGATATCACCAGATATATATTGGATATTTCCCTCACCCTGAGTGTCCAGCCCCATCAGACGGTGGTTTTCTCGGCCCCTGGTGATCCAAGGTTGTTCCCGCTGCACAGATTCATGCGCCAGGGCCTCCTACAAGTAATGCACTTTGATTTATTGCGCTATCTGTAATAGCACCCGAGATATCACCAGATATGTATAGGATTTTCCCCTGACCCTGAGTGTCCGGCCCCATGAGACTGTGGTTTTCTCGGCCCCTGGTGGTCCGAGGTCGCGTCCGCTGCACAGATACATGCGCCAGAGCCGCCTACAAACAATGCACTTTGATTTATTGCGCTATCTGTAATAGCACCCGAGATATCACCAGATATATATAGGATTTTCCCCTGACCCTGAGTGTCCGGCCCCATGAGACTGTGGATTTCTCGGCCGCTGGTGGTCCGAGGTCGTTCCCGCTGCACAGATACATGCGCCAGGGCCTCCTACAGACAATTCACTTTGATTTATTGCGCTATCTCTAATAGCACCCGAGATATCACCAGATATATATTGGATTTTCCCCAGACCCTGAGTGTTCGGCGCCATGTGACTGTAGTTTTCTCGGCCCCTGGTGGTCCGAGGTCGTTCCCGCTGCACAGATTCATGCGACAGAGCCTCCTACAGACAACGCACTTTGATTTATTGCGCTATCTGTAATAGCACGCGAGATATCACCACATATATATTGGATTTTTCAATGACCCAGAGTGACCGGCCCCATGAGACGGTGGTTTTCTCGGCCCCTGGCGGTCCGAGGTCGTTCCCGCTGCACAGATGCATGCGCCAGGGCCTCCTGCAGATAATTCACTTTGCATTATTGCGCTATCTCTAATAGCTCCCGAGATATCACCAGATATATATTGGATTTTGCCCTGACCATGAGTGTGCGGCCCCATGAGACTGTGGTTTTCTCGGCCCCTGGTGGTCCGAGGTTGTTCCCGCTGCACAGATTCATGCGCCAGGGCCTCCTACAGACAAAGCACTTTGATTTATTGCTCTATCTGTAATAGCACCCGAGATATCACCAGATATGTATAGGATTTTCCCCTGACCCTGAGTGTCCGGCCCCATGAGACTGTGGTTTTCTCGGCCCCTGGTGGTCCGAGGTCGTTCCCGCTGCACAGATACATGCGCCAGGGCCGCCTACAAACAATGCACTTTGATTTATTGCGCTATCTGTAATAGCACCCGAGATATCACCAGATATATATTGGATTTTCCCCTGACCCTGAGTGTCCGGCCCCATGAGACTGTGGTTTTCTCGGCCCCTGGTGGTCCGAGGTCGTTCCGTTACACAGATTCATGCGCCACGGCCTCCTGCAGATAATTCACTTTGGTTTATTGCGCTATCTCTAATAGCACCCGAGATATCACCAGATATATATTGGATTTTCCCCTGACCCTGAGTGTCCGGCCCCATGAGACTGTGGTTTTCTCGGCCCCTGGACGTCCGAGGTCGTTCCCGCTGCACAGATTCATGCGCCAGGGCCTCCTACAAGTAATGCACTTTGATTTATTGCGCTATCTGTAATAGCACCCGAGATATCACCAGATATATATTGGATTTTTCCCTGACCCTGAGTGTCCGGCCCCATGAGACGGTGGTTGTCTCGCCCCTGGTGGTCCGAGGTCGTTCCCGCTGCACAGATTCATGCGCCAGTGCCTTCTACAGACAATGCACTTTGATTTATTGCGCTATCTGTAATAGCAGCCGAGATATCACCAGATATATATTGGATTTTTCACTGACCCTGAGTGTCCGGCCCCATGGGACGGTTGTTTTCTCGGCCCCTGGTGGTCCGCGGTCGTTCCCGCTGCACAGATTCATGCGCTAGGGCCTCCTACAGACAATGCACTTTGATTTATTGCGCTATCTGTAATAGCACCCGAGATATCACCAGATATATATTGGATTTTTCCCTGACCCTGAGTGTCCGGCCCCATGAGACTGTGGTTTTCTCGGCCCCTGGTGGTCCGAGGTCGTTCCCGTTGCACCGATTCATGCGGCAGGGCCTCCTGCAGATAATTCACTTTGGTTTATTGCGCTATCTCTAATAGCGCCCGAGATATCACCAGATATATATTGGATTGTCCCCTGACCCTGAGTGTCCGGCCCCATGAGACTGTGGTTTTCTCGGCCCCTGGTCGTCCGAGGTCGTTCCCGCTGCACAGATTCATGCGCCAGGGCCTCCTACAAGTAATGCACTTTGATTTATTGCGCTATCTGTAATAGCACCCGAGATATCACCAGATATATATTGGATTTTTCCCTGACCCTGAGTGTCCGGCCCCATGAGACGGTGGTTGTCTCGTCCCTGGTGGTCCGAGGTCGTTCCCGCTGCACAGATTCATGCGCCAGTGCCTTCTACAGAAAATGCACTTTGGTTTATTGCGCTATCTCTAATAGCACCCGAGATATCACCAGATATATATTGGATTTTTCACTGACCCTGAGTGTCCGGCCCCATGAGACGGTTGTTTTCTCGGCCCCTGGTGGTCCGAGGTCGTTCCCGCTGCACAGATTCATGCGCCAGGGCCTCCTACAGACAATGCACTTTGATTTATTGCGCTATCGCTAATAGCACACAAGAAATCACCAGATATATATAGGATTTTTCCCTGACCCTGACTGTCCGGCCCCATGAGACGGTGATTTTCTCGGCCCCTACGGGTCCGAGGTCGTTCCCGCTGCACAGATTCATGCGCCAGGGCCTCCTGCAGATAATTCCCTTTGGCTTATTGCGCTATCTCTAATAGCACCCGAGATATCACCAGATATGTATTGAATTTTTCCCTGACCCTGAGTGTCCGGCCCCATGAGACTGCGGTTTTCTCGGCCCCTGGTGGTCCGAGGTCGTTCCCGCTGCACACATTCATGCGCCAGGGCCTCCTGCAGATAATTCACGTTGGTTTATTGCGCTATCTCTAATAGCACCCGAGATATCACCAGTTATATATTGGATTTTGCCCTGTCCCTGAGTGTCCTGCCCCATGAGACTGTGGTTTTCTCGGCTCCTGGTGGTCCGAGGTCGTCCCCGTTGCACAGATTCATGCGCCAGGGCCTCCTGCAGATAATTCACTTTGGTTTATTGCGCTATCTCTAATAGCACCCGAGATATCACCAGATATATATTGGATTTTCCCCTGACCCTGAGTGTCCGGCCCCATGAGACTGGTTTTCTCGGCCCCTGCTGGTCCGAGGTCGTTCCCGCTGCACAGATTCATGCGCCAGGGCCTCCTACAAGTAATGCACTTTGATTTATTGCGCTATCTTTAATAGCACCCGAGATATCACCAGATATATATTGGATTTTTCCCTGACCCTGAGTGTCCGGCCCCATGAGACGGTTGTTTTCTCGGCCCCTGGTGGTCCGAGGTCGTTCCCGCTGCACAGATTCATGCGCCAGGGCCTCCTACAGACAACGCACTTTGATTTATTGCGCTATCTCTAATAGCACTCAAGATATCACCAGATATATATAGGATTTTTCCCTGACCCTGACTGTCCGGCCCCATGAGACGGTGATTTTCTCGGCCCCTACGGGTCCGAGGTCGTTCCCGCTGCACAGATTCATGCGCCAGGGCCTCCTGCAGATAATTCACTTTGGTTTATTGCGCTATCTCTAACAGCACCCAAGATATCACCAGATATATATTGGATTTTTCCCTGACCCTGAGTGTCCGGCCCCATGAGACGGTGGTCTCCTCGGCCCCTGGTGGTCTGAGGTCGTTCCAGTTGCACAGATTCATGCGCCAGGGCCTCCTACTAAAAATGCACTTTGATTTACTGCGCTATCTGTAATAGCACCCGAGATATCACCAGATATATATTGGATATTTCCCTCAACCTGAGTGTCCAGCCCCATGAGACGGTGGTTTTCTCGGCCCCTGGTGGACCGAGGTCGTTCCCGCTGCACAGATTCATGCGCCAGGGCCTCCTGCAGATAATTCACTTTGGTTTATTGCGATATCTCTAATAGCGCCCGAGATATCACCAGATATGTATTGGATTTTTCCCTGACCCTGAGTGTCCGGCCCCATGAGACTGCGGTTTTCTCGGCCCCTGGTGGTCCGAGGTCGTTCCCGCTGCCCAGATTCATGCGCCACGGCCTCCTACTTACAATGCACTTTGATTTATTGCGCTATCTGTAATAGCACCCGAGATATCACCAGATATATATTGGATATTTCCCTCACCCTGAGTGTCCAGCCCCATGAGACGGTGGTTTTCTCGGCCCCTGGTGGACCGAGGTCGTTCCCGCTGCACAGATTCATGCGCCAGGGCCTCCTGCAGATAATTCACTTTGGTTTATTGCGCTATCTCTAATAGCGCCCGAGATATCACCAGATATATATTGGATTTTCCCCTGAACCTGAGTGTCCGGCCCCATGAGATGGTGGTTTTCTCGGCCCCTGGTGATCCGAGGTCGTTCCCGCTGCACAGATTCATGCACCAGGGCCTCTTGCAGACAATTCACTTTGGTTTATTGCGCTATCTGTAATAGGACCCAAGATATCACCAGATATATATTGGATTTTCCCCTGACCCTGAGTGTCCGGCCCCATGAGACTGTGGTTTTCTCGGCCCCTGGTGGTCCGAGGTCGTTCCCGCTGCACAGATTCATGCGCCAGGGCCTCCTACAGATAACTCACTTTGGTTTATTGCGCTATCTATAATAGCACCCAAGATATCACCAGATATATATTGGCTTTTTCCCTGACCCTGAGTGTCCGGCCCCATGAGACGGTAGTTTTCTCGGCCCCTGGTGGTCCGAGGTCGTTCCCACTGCACAGATTCATGCGCCAGGGCCTCCTACAGACAATGCACTTTGATTTATTGCGCTATCTGTAATAGCACCCGAGATATCACCACATATATATTGGATTTTTCAATGACCCAGAGTGTCCGGCCCCATGAGACGGTGGTTTTCTCGGCCCCTGGTGGTCCGAGGTCGTTCCCGCTGCACACATTCATGCGCCAGGGCCTCCTGCAGATAATTCCCTTTGGCTTATTGCGCTATCTCTAATAGCACCTGAGATATCACCAGATATATATTGGATTTTCCCCTGACCCTGAGTGGCCGGCCCCATGAGACGGTGGTCTTCTCGGCCCCTGGTGGTCCGAGGTCGTTCCCGCTGCCCAGATTCATGCGCCACGGCCTCCTACTGACAATGCACTTTGATTTATTGCGCTATCTGTAATAGCACCCGAGATATCACCAGATATATATTGGATATTTCCCTCACCCTGAGTGTCCAGCCCCATGAGACGGTGGTTTTCTCGGCGCCTGGTGGACCGAGGTCGTTCCCGCTGCACAGATTCATGTGCCAGGGCCTCCTGCAGATAATTCAATTCGGTTTATTGCGCTATCTCTAATAGCGCCCGAGATATCACCAGATATGTATTGGATTTTTCCCTGACCCTGAGTGTCCGGCCCCATGAGACTGTGGTTTTCTCGGCTCCTGGTGGTCCGAGGTCGTTCCCGTTGCACAGATTCATGCGCCAGGGCCTCCTGCAGATAATTCACTTTGGTTTATTGCGCTATCTCTAATAGCACCCGAGATATCACCAGATATATATTGGATTTTCCCCTGACCCTGAGTGTCCGGCCCCATGAGACTGTGGTTTTCTCGGCCCCTGGTTGTCCGAGGTCGTTCCCGTTGCACAGATTCATGCGCCAGGGCCTCCTGCAGATAATTCACTTTGGTTTATTGCGCTATCTCTAATAGCACCCGAGATATCACCAGATATATATTGGATTTTTCCCTGACCCAGAGTGTCCGGCCCCATGAGACGGTGGTTGTCTCGGCCCCTGGTGGTCCGAGGTCGTTCCCGCTGCACAGATTCGTGCGCCAGGACCTTCTACAGACAATGCACTTTGATTTATTGCGCTATCTGTAATAGCACCCGAGATATCACCAGATAAATATTGGATTTTCCCCTGACCCTGAGTGTCCGGCCCCAGGAGACGGTGGTTTTCTCGGCCCCTGGTGGTGCGAGGTCGTTCCCGCTGGCCACATTTATGCGCCAGGGCCTCCTACATACAATGCACTTTGATTTATTGCGCTATCTGTAATAGCACCCGAGATATCACCAGATATATATTGGATTTTCCCCTGACCCTGACTGTCCGGCCCCTTGAGACTGTCGTTTTCTCGGCCCCTGGTGGTCCGAGGTCGTTCCCGTTGCACAGATTCATGCGCCAGGGCCTCCTGCAGATAATTCACTTTGGTTTATTGCTCTATCTCTAATAGCACCCGAGATATCACCAGATATATATTGGATTTTTCACTGACCCTAAGTGTCCGGCCCCTCGGGACGGTGGTTTTCTCGGCCCCTGGTGGTCCGAGGTCGTTCCCGCTGCACAGATTCATGCGCCAGGGCCTCCTACAGACAATGCACTTTGATTTATTGCGCTATCTGTAATAGCACCCGAGATATCACCAGATATATATTGGATTTTTCCCTGACCCAGAGTGTCCGGCCCCATGAGACGGTGGTTGTCTCGGCCCCTGGTGGTCCGAGGTCGTTCCCGCTGCACAGATTCATGCGCCAGGGCCTCCTGCAGATAATTCACTTTGGTTTATTGCGCTATCTCTAATAGCGCCCGAGATATCACCAGATATATATTGGATTTTTCCCTTACCCTGAGTGTCCGGCCCCATGAGACGGTGGTTTTCTCGGACCCTGGTGGTCCTAGGTCGTTCCCGCTGCACAGATGCATGCGCCAGGGCCTCCTGCAGATAATTACCTTTGATTTATTGCGCTATCTGTAATAGCACCCGAGATATCACCAGATAAATATTGGATTTTCCCCTGACCCTGAGTGTCCGGCCCCATGAGACGGTGGTTTTCTCGGCCCCTGGTGGTGCGAGGTCGTTCCCGCTGGCCACATTTATGCGCGAGGGCCTCCTACAGACAATGCACTTTGATTTATTGCGCTATCTGTAATAGCACCCGAGATATCACCAGATATATATTGGATTTTCCCCTGACCCTGACTGTCCGGCCCCTTGAGACTGTCGTTTTCTCGGCCCCTGGTGGTCCGAGGACGTTCCCGTTGCACAGATTCATGCGCCAGGGCCTCCTGCAGATAATTCACTTTGGTTTATTGCGCTATCTCTAATAGCACCCGAGATATCTCCAGATATATATTGGATTTTCCCCTGACCCTGAGTGTCCGGCCCAATGAGACTGTGGTTTCCACGGCCCCTGGTGGTCCGAGGTCGTTCCCGCTGCACAGATCCATGCGCCAGGGCCTCCTGCAGATAATTCACTTTCGTTTATTGCGCTATCTCTAATAGCAACCGAGATATCACCAGATATATATTGGATTTTTCCCTTACCCTGAGTGTCCGGCCCCATGAGACGGTGGTTTTCTCGGCCTCTGGTGATCCGAGGTCGTTCCCGCTGAACAGATTCATTCGCAAGGGTCTCCTTCGGACAATGCATTTTGATTTATTGCGCTATCTCTAATAGCACCCGAGATATCACCAGATATATATTGGATTTTTCCCTGACCCTGAGTGTCCGGCCCCATGAGACGGTGGTTTTCTCGGCCCCTGGTAGTCCGAGGTCGTTCCCCTTGCACAGATTCATGCGCCAGGGCCTCCTGCAGATAATTCACTTTGGTTTATTGCTCTATCTCTAATAGCACCCGAGATATCACCAGATATATATTGGATTTTTCACTGACCCTAAGTGTCCGGACCCTCGGGACGGTGGTTTTCTCGGCCCCTGGTGGTCCGAGGTCGTTCCCGCTGCACAGATTCATGCGCCAGGGCCTCCTACAGACAATGCACTTTGATTTATTGCGCTATCTGTAATAGTAGCCGAGATATCACCAGATATATATTGGATTTTCCCCTGACCCTGAGTGTCCGGCCCCATGAGACTGTGGTTTTCTCGGCCCCTGGTGTTCCGAGGTCATTCCCGCTGGCCCGATTCATGCGCCAGGGCCTCCTACAGACAATGCACTTTGATTTATTGCGCTATCTCTAATAGCACCCGAGATATCACCAGATATATATTGGATTTTTCCCTGACCCTGAGTGTCCAGCCCCATGAAACGGTGGTTTTCTTGGCCCCTGGTGGTCCGAGGTCGTTCCCTCTGCACAGCTGCATGCGCCAGGGCCTCCTGCAGATAATAGACTTTGGTTTATTGCGCTATCTCTAATAGCACCCGAGATATCACCAGATATATATTGGATTTTCCCCTGACCCTGAGTGTCCGGTCCCATGAGACGGTGGTTTTCTCGGGTCCTGGTGGTCCGAGGTCGTTGGAGCTGCACCGATTCATGCGCCAGGGACTCCTACAGACAATGCACTTTGATTTATTGTGCTATCTGTAATAGCACCCGAGATATCACCAGATGTATATTGGATTTTCCCCTGACCCTGAGTGTCCGGCCCCATGAGACGGTGGTTTTCTTGTCCCCTGGTGGTCCGAGGTCGTTCCCTCTGCACAGATGCATGCGCCAGGGCCTCCTGCAGATAATCCACTTTGGTTTATTGCGCTATCTCTAATAGCACCCCAGATATCACCAGATATATATTGGATTTTCCCCTCACCCTGAGAGTCCGGCCCCATGAGACTGTGGTTTTCTCGGCCCCTGGTGGTCCGAGGTCGTTCCCGCTGGCCAGATTCATGCGCCAGGGCCTATTACAGATAATGCACTTCGATTTATTGCGCTATCTGTAATAGCACCCGAGATATCACCGGATATGTATTTGATTGTTCCCCGACCCTGAACGTCCGGCCCCATGAGATGATGGTTTTCTGGTCCCCTGGTGGCCCGAGGCCGTTCCCGCTGCACAGATGCATGCGCCAGGGCCTCCTGCAAATAATTCACTTTGGTTTATTGCGCTATCTCTTATAACACCCGTGATTTCACCAGATATATATTGGATTTTTCCCTGACCCTGAGTGTCCGGCCCCATGAGACTGTGGTTGTCTCGGCCCCTGGTGGTCCGAGGTCGCTCTCACTGCACAGATTCATGCGCCAGGGCCTCCTACAGACAACGCACTTTGATTTATTGCGCTATCTGTAATAGCACCCGAGATATCACCAGATATATATTGGATTTTTCCCTGACCCTGTGTGTCCGGCCCCATGTGTCGTTGGTTTTCTCGGCCCCTGGTGATCCGAGGTCGTTCCCGCTGCACAGGTTCATGCGCCAGGGCCTCCTACATACAATGCACTTTGATTTATTGCCCTATCTGTAATAGCACCCGAGATATCACCGGATATGTATTTGTTTTTTCCCCGACCCTGAGTGTCCGGCCCCATGAGATGATGGTTTTCTCGTCCCCTGGTGGTCCGAGGTCGTTCCCGCTGCACTGATTCATGCGCCAGGGCCTCCTGCAGATAATTCACTTTGGTTTATTGCGCTATCTATAATAGCACCCGAGATATCACCAGTTATATATTGGATTTTGCCCTGACCCTGTGTGTCCGGCCCCATGAGACGGTGGGTGTCCCGGCCCCTAGTGGTCCGAGGTCGTTCCAGCTGCACAGATTCATGCGCCAGGGCCTCGTACAGACAATGCACTTTGGTTTATTGCGCTATCTCTAATAGCACCCGAGATATCACCTGATATATATTGGATTCTTCCCTGTCCCTGTGTGTCCGGCCCCATGTGTCGGTGGTTTTCTCGGCCCCTGGTGGTCCGAGGTCGTTGCCGCTGCACAGATTCATGCGACCGGGCCTCCCGCAGAGAAAGCACTATGATTTATCGCGCTATCTCTAATAGCACCCGAGATATCACCAGATATATATTGGATTTTTCCCTGACCCTGAGTGTCCGGCCCCATGAGACTGTGGTTTTCTCGGCCCCTGGTGGTCCGAGGTCGTTCCCGCTGGCCAGATTCATGCGCCAGGGCCTCCTACAGACAATGCACTTTGATTTATTGCGCTATCTGTAATAGCACCCGCGATATAACCAGATATATATTGGATTATTCCCTGACCCTGAGTGTCCGGCCCCATGAGACGGTGGTTTTCTCGGCCCGTGGTGGTCCGAGGTCGTTCCCGCTGCGCAGATTCATGCGCCAGGGCCTCCTGCAGATAAGTCACTTTGGTTTATTCCGCTATCTCTAACAGCACCCGAGATATCACCAGATATATATTGGATTTTCCCCTGACCCTGAGTGTCCGGCCCCATGAGACGGTGGTTTTCTCGGCCCCTGGTGGTCCGAGGTCGTTCCCGCTGCACAGATGCATGCGCCAGGGCCTCCTGCAGATAATTCACTTTGATTTATTGCGCTATCTGTAATAGCAGCCGAGATATCACCAGATATATATTGGATTTTTCACTGACCCTGAGTGTCCGGCCCCATGAGACTGTGGTTTTTTCGGCCCCTGGTGGTCCGAGGTCGTTCCCGTTGCACAGATTCATGCGCCAGGGCCTCCTGCAGATAATTCACTTTGATTTATTGCGCTATCTGTAATAGCACCCGAGATATCACCAGATATATATTGGATTTTTCACTGACCCTAAGTGTCCGGCCCCTCGGGACGGTGGTTTTCTCGGCTCCTGGTGGACCGAGGTCGTTCCCGCTGCACAGATTCATGCGCCAGGGCCTCCTACAGATAACTCACTTTGGTTTATTGCGCTATCTATAATAGCACCCAAGATATCACCAGATATATATTGGCTTTTTCCCTGACCCTGAGTGTCCGGCCCCATGAGACGGTAGTTTTCTCGGCCCCTGGTGGTCCGAGGTCGTTCCCGCTGCACAGATTCATGCGCCAGGGCCTCCTACAGACAATGCACTTTGATTTATTGCGCTATCTGTAATAGCACCCGAGATATCACCACATATATATTGGATTTTTCAATGACCCAGAGTGTCCGGCCCCATGAGACGGTGGTTTTCTCGGCCCCTGGTGGTCCGAGGTCGTTCCCGCTGCACACATTCATGCGCCAGGGCCTCCTGCAGATAATTCCCTTTGATTTATTGCGCTATCTCTAATAGCACCTGAGATATCACCAGATATATATTGGATATTTCCCTCACCCTGAGTGTCCAGCCCCATGAGACGGTGGTTTTCTCGGCGCCTGGTGGACCGAGGTCGTTCCCGCTGCACAGATTCATGCGCCACGGCCTCCTGCAGATAATTCAATTTGGTTTATTGCGCTATCTCTAATAGCGCCCGAGATATCACCAGATATGTATTGGATTTTTCCCTGACCCTGAGTGACCGGCCCCATGACACTGTGGTTTTCTCGGCTCCTGGTGGTCCGAGGTCGTTCCCGTTGCACAGATTCATGCGCCAGGGCCTCCTGCAGATAATTCACTTTGGTTTATTGCGCTATCTCTAATAGCACCCGAGATATCACCAGATATATATTGGATTTTCCCCTGACCCTGAGTGTCCGGCCCCATGAGACTGTGGTTTTCTCGGCCCCTGGTTGTCCGAGGTCGTTCCCGTTGCACAGATTCATGCGCCAGGGCCTCCTGCAGATAATTCACTTTGGTTTATTGCGCTATCTCTAATAGCACCCGAGATATCACCAGATATATATTGGATTTTTCCCTGACCCAGAGTGTCCGGCCCCATGAGACGGTGGTTGTCTCGGCCCCTGGTGGTCCGAGGTCGTTCCCGCTGCACAGATTCGTGCGCCAGGACCTTCTACAGACAATGCACTTTGATTTATTGCGCTATCTGTAATAGCACCCGAGATATCACCAGATAAATATTGGATTTTCCCCTGACCCTGAGTGTCCGGCCCAATGAGACTGTGGTTTCCTCGGCCCCTGGTGGTCCGAGGTCGTTCCCGCTGCACAGATCCATGCGCCAGGGCCTCCTGCAGATAATTCACTTTCGTTTATTGCGCTATCTCTAATAGCACCCGAGATATCGCCAGATATATATTGGATTTTCCCCTGACCCTGACTGTCCGGCCCCTTGAGACTGTCGTTTTCTCGGCCCCTGGTGGTCCGAGGTCGTTCCCGTTGCACAGATTCATGCGCCAGGGCCTCCTGCAGATAATTCACTTTGGTTTATTGCGCTATCTCTAATAGCACCCGAGATATCTCCAGATATATATTGGATTTTCCCCTGACCCTGAGTGTCCGGCCCAATGAGACTGTGGTTTCCTCGGCCCCTGGTGGTCCGAGGTCGTTCCCGCTGCACAGATCCATGCGCCAGGGCATCCTGCAGATAATTCACTTTCGTTTATTGCGCTATCTCTAATAGCACCCGAGATATCGCCAGATATATATTGGATTTTTCCCTTACCCTGAGTGTCCGGCCCCATGAGACGGTGGTTTTCTCGGCCTCTGGTGATCCGAGGTCGTTCCCGCTGAAAAGATTCATTCGCAAGGGTCTCCTTCGGACAATGCATTTTAATTTATTGCGCTATCTCTAATAGCACCCGAGATATCACCAGATATATATTGGATTTTTCCCTGACCCTGAGTGTCCGGCCCCATGAGACGGTGGTTTTCTCGGCCCCTGGTGGTCCGAGGTCGTTCCCCTTGCACAGATTCATGCGCCAGGGCCTCCTGCAGATAATTCACTTTGGTTTATTGCTCTATCTCTAATAGCACCCGAGATATCACCAGATATATATTGGATTTTCCCCTGACCCTGAGTGTCCGGTCCCATGAGACGGTGGTTTTCTCGGGTCCTGGTGGTCCGAGGTCGTTGGAGCTGCACCGATTCATGCGCCAGGGACTCCTACAGACAATGCACTTTGATTTATTGCGCTATCTGTAATAGCACCCGCGATATAACCAGATATATATTGGATTATTCCCTGACCCTGAGTGTCCGGCCCCATGAGACGGTGGTTTTCTCGGCCCGTGGTGGTCCGAGGTCGTTCCCGCTGCGCAGATTCATGCGCCAGGGCCTCCTGCAGATAAGTCACTTTGGTTTATTCCGCTATCTGTAACAGCGCCCGAGATATCACCAGATATATATTGGATTTTCCCCTGACCCTGAGTGTCCGGCCCCATGAGACGGTGGTTTTCTCGGCCCCTGGTGGTCCGAGGTCGTTCCCCCTGCACAGATGCATGCGCCAGGGCCTCCTGCAGATAATTCACTTTGATTTATTGTGCTATCTGTAATAGCACCCGAGATATCACCAGATATATATTGGATTTCTCCCTCACCCTGAGTGTCCGGCCCCATGAGACGGTGGTTTTCTCGGCCCCTGGTGGTCCGAGGTCGTTCCCGCGGGCCAGATTCATGCGCCAGGGCCTCCTACAGACAATGCACTTTAATTTATTGCGCTATCTGTAATAGCACCCGAGATATCACCAGATATATATTTGATTTTTCCCAGACCCTGAGTGTCCGGCCCCATGAGCCGGTGGTTTTCTCGGCACCTGGTGGTCCGAGGTCGTTACCGCTGCACAGATGCATGCGCCACGGCCTCCTGCAGATAATTCACTTTGGTTTATTGCGCTATCTCCAATAGCACCCGAGATATCACCAGATACATATTCGATTTTCCCCTGACCCTGAGTGTCCGGCCCCATGTGACTGTGGTTTTCACGGCCTCTGGTGTTCCGAGGTCGTCCGAGCTGCACAGATTCATGCGCCAGGGCCTCCTACAGACAATGCACTTTGATTTATTGTGCTATCTGTAATAGCACCCGAGATATCACCAGACATATATTGGATATTCCCCTGACCCTGAGTGTCCGGCCCCATGAGACGGTGGGTGTCCCGGCCCCTAGTGGTCCGAGGTCGTTCCAGCTGCACAGATTCATGCGCCAGGGCCTCCTACAGACAATGCACTTTGATTTATTGCGCTATCTGTAATAGCACCCGAGATATCACCAGATATATATTGGATTTTTCCCTGACCCTGAGTGTCCGGCCCCATGAGACGGTGGTTTTCTCGGCCCCTGGTGGTCGGAGGTCGTTCCCGCTGTCCAGATTCATGCGCCAGGGCCTCCTACAGACAATGCACTTTGATTTATTGCGCTATCTGTAATAGCAGCCGAGATATCACCAGATATATATTGGATTTTCCCCTGACCCTGAGTGTCCGGCCCCATGAGACTGTGGTTTTCTCGGCCCCTGGTGTTCCGAGGTCATTCCCGCTGGCCAGATTCATGCGCCAGGGCCTCCTACAGACAATGCACTTTGATTTATTGCGCTATCTCTAATAGCACCCGAGATATCACCAGATATATATTGGATTTTCCCCTGACCATGAGTGTCCGGCCCCATGAGACGGTGGTTTTCTCGGGTCCTGGTGGTCCGAGGTCGTTGGAGCTGCACCGATTCATGCGCCAGGGCCTCCTACAGACAATGCACTTTGATTTATTGTGCTATCTGTAATAGCACCCGAGATATCACCAGATATATATTGGATTTTCCCCTGACCCTGAGTGTCCGGCCCCATGAGACGGTGGTTTTCTTGTCCCCTGGTGGTCCGAGGTCGTTCCCTCTGCACAGATGCAAGCGCCAGGGCCTCCCGCAGATAATCCACTTTGGTTTATTGCGCTATCTCTAATAGCACCCGATATATCATCAGATATACATTGGATTTTCCCCTGACCCTGAGTGTCCGGCCCCATGAGACTGTGGTTTTCTCGGCCCCTGGTCGTCCGAGGTCGTTCCCGCTGCACAGATTCATGCGCCAGGGCCTCCTACAGACAATGCACTTTGATTTATTGCGCTATCTGTAATAGCACCCGAGATATCACCGGATATGTATTTGTTTTTTCCCCGACCCTGAGTGTCCGGCCACATGAGATGATGGTTTTCTCGTCCCCTGGTGGTCCGAGGTCGTTCCCGCTGGCCAGATTCATGCGACAGGGCCTCCTACAGACAATGCACTTTGATTTATTGCGCTATCTGTAATAGCACCCGAGTTATCACCAGATCTATATTGGATTTTACCCTGACCCTGAGTGTCCGGCGCTATGTGACGGTGGTTGTCTCGGCCCCTGGAGGTCCGAGGTCGTTCCCGCTGCACAGATTCATGCGCCAGGGCCTCCTGCAGATAATTCACTTTGGTTTATTGCGCTATCTCTGATAGCACCCGAGATATCACCAGATATATATTGGATTTTCCCCTGACCCTGAGTGTCCGGCCCCATGAGACTGCGGTTTTGTCGGCCCCTGGTGGTCCGAGGTCGTTCCCGCTGCACAGATTCATGCGCCAGGGCCTCCTACAGACAATGCACTTTGATTTATTGCGCTATCTGTAATAGCACCCGAGATATCACCGGATATATATTGGATTTTTCCCAGACCCTGAGTGTCCGGCCCCATGAGACGATGGTTGTCTCGGCCTCTGGTGGTCCGAGGTCGTTCCCGCTGCACAGATTCATGCGCCAGGGCCTCCTACAGACAATGCACTTTGATTTATTGCGCTATCTGTAATAGCACCCGAGTTATCACCAGATCTATATTGGATTTTCCCCTGACCCTGAGTGTCCGGCCCCATGAGACTGTGGATTTCTCGGCCCCTTGTGGTCCGAGGTCGTTCCCGCTGCACAGATTCATGCGCCAGGGCCTCCTACAGACAATGCACTTTGATTTATTGCGCTATCTGTAATAGCACCCGAGATATCACCAGATATATATTGGATTTTTCCCTGACCCTGACAGTCCCGCCCCATGAGACGGTGGTTTTCTCGGCCCCTGGTGTTCCGAGGTTGTTCCCGCTGCACAGATTCATGCGCCAGGGCCTCGTACAGACAATGCACTTTGGTTTATTGCGCTATCTCTAATAGCACCCGAGATATCACCTGATATATATTGGATTCTTCCCTGTCCCTGTGTGTCCGGCCCCATGTGTCGGTGGTTTTCTCGGCCCCTGGTGGTCCGAGGTCGTTGCCGCTGCACAGATTCATGCGACCGGGCCTCCCGCAGAGAAAGCACTATGATTTATCGCGCTATCTCTAATAGCACCCGAGATATCACCAGATATATATTGGATTTTTCCCTGACCCTGAGTGTCCGGCCCCATGAGACTGTGGTTTTCTCGGCCCCTGGTGGTCCGAGGTCTTTCCCGCTGGCCACATTCATGCGCCAGGGCCTCCTATAGACAATGCACTTTGATTTATTGCGCTATCTGTAATAGCACCCACGATATAACCAGATATATATTGGATTATTCCCTGACCCTGAGTGTCCGGCCCCATGAGACGGTGGTTTTCTCGGCCCGTGGTGGTCCGAGGTCGTTCCCGCTGCGCAGATTCATGCGCCAGGGCCTCCTGCAGATAAGTCACTTTGGTTTATTCCGCTATCTCTAACAGCACCCGAGATATCACCAGATATATATTGGATTTTCCCCTGACCCTGAGTGTCCGGCCCCATGAGACGGTGGTTTTCTCGGCCCCTGGTGGTCCGAGGTCGTTCCCGCTGCACAGATGCATGCGCCAGGGCCTCCTGCAGATAATTCACTTTGGTTTATTGCGCTATCTCTAATAGTACCCGATATATCATCAGATATACATTGGATTTTCCCCTGACCCTGAGTGTCCGGCCCCATGAGACTGTGGTTTTCTCGGCCCCTGGTCGTCCGAGGTCGTTCCCGCTGCACAGATTCATGCGCCAGGGCCTCCTACAAACAATGCACTTTGATTTATTGCGCTATCTGTAATAGCACCCGAGATATCACCAGATATATATTGGATTTTACCCTGACCCTGAGTGTCCGGCCCTATGTGACGGTGGTTGTCTCGGCCCCTGGAGGTCCGAGGTCGTTTCCGCTGCACAGATTCATGCGCCAGGGCCTCCTGCAGATAATTCACTTTGGTTTATTGCGCTACCTCTGATAGCACCCGAGATATCACCAGATATATATTGGATATTCCCCTGACCCTGAGTGTCCGGCCCCATGAGACTGTGGTTTTCTCGGCCCCTGGTGGTCCGAGGTCGTTCCCGCTGCACAGATTCATGCGCCAGGGCCTCCTACAGACAATGCACTTTGATTTATTGCGCTATCTGTAATAGCACCCGAGTTATCACCAGATCTATATTGGATTTTCCCCTGACCCTGAGTGTCCGGCCCCATGAGACTGTGGTTTTCTCGGCCCCTTGTGGTCCGAGGTCGTTCCCGTTGCACAGATTCATGCGCCAGGGCCTCCTGCAGATAATTCACTTTGGTTTATTGCGCTATCTCTAATAGCACCCGATATATCATCAGATATACATTGGATTTTCCCCTGACCCTGAGTGTTCGGCCCCATGAGACTGTGGTTTTCTCGGCCCCTGGTCGTCCGAGGTCGTTCCCGCTGCACAGATTCATGCGCCAGGGCCTCCTACAGACAATGCACTTTGATTTATTGCGCTATCTGTAATAGCACCCGAGATATCACCGGATATGTATTTGTTTTTTCCCCGACCCTGAGTGTCCGGCCCCATGAGATGATGGTTTTCTCGTCCCCTGGTGGTCCGAGGTCGTTCCCGCTGCACAGATTCATGCGCCAGGGCCTCCTGCAGATAATTCACTTTGGTTTATTGCGCTATCTATAATAGCACCCGAGATATCACCAGTTATATATTGGATTTTGCCCTGACCCTGTGTGTCCGGCCCCATGAGACGGTGGGTGTCCCGGCCCCTAGTGGTCCGAGGTCGTTCCAGCTGCACAGATTCATGCGCCAGGGCCTCCTACAGACAATGCACTTTGATTTATTGCGCTATCTGTAATAGCACCCGAGATATCACCAGATATATATCGGATTTTTCCCTGACCCTGAGTGTCCGGCCCCATGAGACGGTGGTTTTCTCGGCCCTTGGTGGTCCGAGGTCGTTCCCGCTGGCCAGATTCATGCGACAGGGCCTCCTACAGACAATGCACTTTGATTTATTGCGCTATCTGTAATAGCACCCGAGATATCACCAGATCTATATTGGATTTTCCCCTGACCCTGAGTATCCGGCCCCATGAGACTGTGGTTTTCTCGGACCCTGGTGGTCCGAGAACGTTCCCGCTGCACAGGTTCATGCACCAGGGCCTCCTGCAGATAATTCACTTTGGTTTATTGCGCTATCTCTAATAGCACCCGAGATATCAGCAGATATATATTGGATTTTTCACTGACAGTGAGTGTCCGGCCCCATGAGACGGTCGTTTTCTCGGCCCCTGGTTGTCCGAGGTCGTTCCCGCTGCACAGATTCATGCGCCAGGGCCTCCTAGAGACAATGCACTTTGATTTATTGCGCTATCTGTAATAGCACCCGAGATATCACCAGATATATATTGGATTTTACCCTGACCCTGAGTGTCCGGCCCCATGAGACTGTGGTTTTCTCGGCCCCTGGTGCTCCGAGGTCGTTCCCGCTGCACAGATTCATGCGCCAGGGCCTCCTACAGACAATGCACTTTGATTTATTGCGCTATCTGTAAAAGCAGCCGAGATATCACCAGATATATATTGGATTATTCACTGACTCTGAGTGTCCGGCCCCATGAGGCGGTGGTTTTCTCGGTCCCTGGTGTTCTGAGGTCGTTCCCGCTGCACAGATTCATGCACCAGGGCCTCCTAAAGACAATGCACTTTGATTTATTGCGCTATCTGTAATAGCAGCCAAGATATCACCAGATATATATTGGATTTTTCACTGACCCTGAGTGTCCGGCCCCATGAGACGGTCGTTTTCTCATCTCCTGGTGGTCCGAGGTCGTTCCCGCTGCACAGATTCATGCACCAGGGCCTCCTGCAGATAATTCACTTTGGTTTATTGCGCTATCTCTAATAGCACCCGAGATATCAGCAGATATATATTGGATTTTTCACTGACAGTGAGTGTCCGGCCCCATGAGACGGTCGTTTTCTCGGCCCCTGGTTGTCCGAGGTCGTTCCCGCTGCACAGATTCATGCGCCAGGGCCTCCTGCAGATAATTCACTTTGGTTTATTGCGCTATCTCTAATAGCACCCGAGATATCACCAGATATATATTGGATTTTTACCTGACCCTGAGTGAACGGTCCCATGAGACTGTGGTTTTCTCGGCCCCTGGTGGTCCGAGGTCGTTCCCGCTGCACAGGTTCATGCGCCAGGGTCTCATACCGACAATGCACTTTGACTTATTGCGCTATCTGTAATAGCACCCGAGATATCGCCACCTATATATTGGATTTTTCCCTGACCCTGAGTGTCCGGCCCCATGAGACGGTCGTTTTCTCTGCCCCTGGTGGTCCGAGGTCGTTCCCGCTGCACAGGTTCATGCGCCAGGGCCTCCTACAGACAATGCACTTTGATTTATTGCGCTATCTGTAATAGCACCCGAGATATCACCAGATATATATTGGATTTTACCCTGACCCTGAGTGTCCGGCCCCATGAGACTGCGGTTTTTTCGGCCCCTGGTGGCCCGAGGTCGTTCCCGCTGCACAGATTCATGCGCCAGGGCCTCCTACAGACAATGCACTTTGATTTATTGCGCTATCTGTAATAGCACCCGAGATATCACCGGATATGTATTTGTTTTTTCCCCGACCCTGAGTGTCCGGCCCCATGAGATGATGGTTTTCTCGTCCCCTGGTGGTCCGAGGTCGTTCCCGCTGCACAGATTCATGCGCCAGGGCCTCCTGCAGATAATTCACTTTGGTTTATTGCGCTATCTATAATAGCACCCGAGATATCACCAGTTATATATTGGATTTTGCCCTGACCCTGTGTGTCCGGCCCCATGAGACGGTGGGTGTCCCGGCCCCTAGTGGTCCGAGGTCGTTCCAGCTGCACAGATTCATGCGCCAGGGCCTCCTACAGACAATGCACTTTGATTTATTGCGCTATCTGTAATAGCACCCGAGATATCACCAGATATATATCGGATTTTTCCCTGACCCTGAGTGTCCGGCCCCATGAGCCGGTGGTTTTCTCGGCCCCTGGTGGTCCGAGGTCGTTCCCGCTGCACAGATTCATGCGCCAGGGCCTCCTACAGACAATGCACTTTGATTTATTGCGCTATCTGTAATAGCACCCGAGTTATCACCAGATCTATATTGGATTTTCCCCTGACCCTGAGTGTCCGGCCCCATGAGACTGTGGTTTTCTCGGCCCCTTGTGGTCCGAGGTCGTTCCCGTTGCACAGATTCATGCGCCAGGGCCTCCTGCAGATAATTCACTTTGGTTTATTGCGCTATCTCTAATAGCACCCGATATATCATCAGATATACATTGGATTTTCCCCTGACCCTGAGTGTTCGGCCCCATGAGACTGTGGTTTTCTCGGCCCCTGGTCGTCCGAGGTCGTTCCCGCTGCACAGATTCATGCGCCAGGGCCTCCTACAGAACATGCACTTTGATTTATTGCGCTATCTGTAATAGCACCCGAGATATCACCGGATATGTATTTGTTTTTTCCCCGACCCTGAGTGTCCGGCCCCATGAGATGATGGTTTTCTCGTCCCCTGGTGGTCCGAGGTCGTTCCCGCTGCACAGATTCATGCGCCAGGGCCTCCTGCAGATAATTCACTTTGGTTTATTGCGCTATCTATAATAGCACCCGAGATATCACCAGTTATATATTGGATTTTGCCCTGACCCTGTGTGTCCGGCCCCATGAGACGGTGGGTGTCCCGGCCCCTAGTGGTCCGAGGTCGTTCCAGCTGCACAGATTCATGCGCCAGGGCCTCCTACAGACAATGCACTTTGATTTATTGCGCTATCTGTAATAGCACCCGAGATATCACCAGATATATATCGGATTTTTCCCTGACCCTGAGTGTCCGGCCCCATGAGACGGTGGTTTTCTCGGCCCTTGGTGGTCCGAGGTCGTTCCCGCTGGCCAGATTCATGCGACAGGGCCTCCTACAGACAATGCACTTTGATTTATTGCGCTATCTGTAATAGCACCCGAGATATCACCAGATCTATATTGGATTTTCCCCTGACCCTGAGTATCCGGCCCCATGAGACTGTGGTTTTCTCGGACCCTGGTGGTCCGAGAACGTTCCCGCTGCACAGGTTCATGCACCAGGGCCTCCTGCAGATAATTCACTTTGGTTTATTGCGCTATCTCTAATAGCACCCGAGATATCAGCAGATATATATTGGATTTTTCACTGACAGTGAGTGTCCGGCCCCATGAGACGGTCGTTTTCTCGGCCCCTGGTTGTCCGAGGTCGTTCCCGCTGCACAGATTCATGCGCCAGGGCCTCCTACAGACAATGCACTTTGATTTATTGCGCTATCTGTAATAGCACCCGAGATATCACCAGATATATATTGGATTTTACCCTGACCCTGAGTGTCCGGCCCCATGAGACTGTGGTTTTCTCGGCCCCTGGTGCTCCGAGGTCGTTCCCGCTGCACAGATTCATGCGCCAGGGCCTCCTACAGACAATGCACTTTGATTTATTGCGCTATCTGTAAAAGCAGCCGAGATATCACCAGATATATATTGGATTATTCACTGACTCTGAGTGTCCGGCCCCATGAGGCGGTGGTTTTCTCGGTCCCTGGTGTTCTGAGGTCGTTCCCGCTGCACAGATTCATGCACCAGGGCCTCCTAAAGACAATGCACTTTGATTTATTGCGCTATCTGTAATAGCAGCCAAGATATCACCAGATATATATTGGATTTTTCACTGACCCTGAGTGTCCGGCCCCATGAGACGGTCGTTTTCTCATCTCCTGGTGGTCCGAGGTCGTTCCCGCTGCACAGATTCATGCACCAGGGCCTCCTGCAGATAATTCACTTTGGTTTATTGCGCTATCTCTAATAGCACCCGAGATATCAGCAGATATATATTGGATTTTTCACTGACAGTGAGTGTCCGGCCCCATGAGACGGTCGTTTTCTCGGCCCCTGGTTGTCCGAGGTCGTTCCCGCTGCACAGATTCATGCGCCAGGGCCTCCTGCAGATAATTCACTTTGGTTTATTGCGCTATCTCTAATAGCACCCGAGATATCACCAGATATATATTGGATTTTTACCTGACCCTGAGTGAACGGTCCCATGAGACTGTGGTTTTCTCGGCCCCTGGTGGTCCGAGGTCGTTCCCGCTGCACAGGTTCATGCGCCAGGGTCTCATACCGACAATGCACTTTGACTTATTGCGCTATCTGTAATAGCACCCGAGATATCGCCACCTATATATTGGATTTTTCCCTGACCCTGAGTGTCCGGCCCCATGAGACGGTCGTTTTCTCTGCCCCTGGTGGTCCGAGGTCGTTCCCGCTGCACAGGTTCATGCGCCAGGGCCTCCTACAGACAATGCACTTTGATTTATTGCGCTATCTGTAATAGCACCCGAGATATCACCAGATATATATTGAATATTTCCCTCACCCTGAGTGTCCAGCCCCATGAGACGGTGGTTTTCTCGGCCCTGGTGGACCGAGGTCGTTCCCGCTGCACAGATTCATGCGCCAGGGCCTTCTGCAGATAACTCACTTTGGTTTATTGCGCTATCTCTAATAGCACCCGAGATATCACCAGATATATATTGGATTTTTCCCTGACCCTGAGTGTCCGGCCCCATGAGACTGCGGTTTTCTCGGCCCCTGGTGGTCCGAGGTCGTTCCCGTTGCACAGATTCATGCGACAGGGCCTCCTGCAGATAATTCACTTTGGTTTATTGCGCTATCACTAATAGCACCCGAGATATCACCAGATATATATTGGATTTTCCCCTGACCCTGAGTGTCCGTCCCCATGAGATGGTGGTTTTCTCGGCCCCTGGTGATCCGAGGTCGTTCCCGCTGCACAGATTCATGCGCCAGGGCCTCCTACAGACAATGCACTTTAATTTATTGCGCTATCTCTAATAGCACCCGAGATATGACAAGGTATATATTGGATTTTCCCCTGACCATGAGTGTCCGGCCCCATGAGACTGTGGTTTTCTCGGCCCCTGGTGGACCGAGGACGTTCCCGTTGCACAGATTCATGCGCCAGGGCCTCCTACAGACAGTGCACTTTGATTTATTGCGCTATCTGTAATAGCACCCGAGATATCACCAGATTTATATTGGATTTTACCCTGACCCTGAGTGTCCGGCCCCATGAGACTGTGGTTTTTTCGGCCCCTGATGGTCCGAGGTCGTTCCCGCTGCACAGATTCATGCGCCAGGGCCTCCTGCAGACAATTCACTTTGGTTTATTGCGCTATCTCTAATAGCACCCGAGATATCACCAGATATATATTGGATTTTACCCTGACCCTGAGTGTCCGGCCCCATGAGACGGTCGTTGTCTCGGCCCCTGGAGGTCCGAGGACGTTCCCGCTGCACAGATTCATGCGCCAGGGCCTCCTACAGACAATGCACTTTGATTTATTGCGCTATCTGTAATAGCACCCGAGATATCAGCAGATATATATTGGATTTTTCACTGACCCTGAGTGTCCGGCCCCATGAGACGGTCGTTTTCTCGGCCCCTGGTGGTCCGAGGTCGTTCCCGCTGCACAGATTCATGCGCCAGGGCCTCCTACAGACAATGCACTTTGGTTTATTGCGCTATCTCTAATAGCACCCGAGATATCACCAGGTATATATTGGATTTTCCCCTGACCCTGAGTGTCCGGCCCCATGAGACTGTGGTTTTCTCGGCCCCTGGTGGTCCGAGGTCGTTCCCGTTGCACAGATTCATGCGCCAGGGCCTCCTACAGACAATGCACTTTGATTTATGGCGCTATCTGTAATAGCACCCGAGATATCACCAGATTTATATTGGATTTTACCCTGACCCTGAGTGTCCGGCCCCATGAGACTGTGGTTTTTTCGGCCCCTGGTGGTCCGAGGTCTTTCCCGCTGCACAGATTCATGCGCCAGGGCCTCCTGCAGACAATTCACTTTGGTTTATTGCAGTATCTCTAATAGCACCCGAGATATCACCAGATATATATTGGATTTTCCCCTGACCCTGAGTGTCCGGCCCCATGAGACTGTGGTTTTCTCGGCCCCTGGTTGTCCGAGGTCGTCCCCGCTGCACAGGTTCATGCGCCAGGGTCTTCTACAGACAATGCACATTGATTTATTGCGCTATCTGTAATAGCACCCGAGATATCACCACATATATATTGGATTTTTCACTGACCCTGAGTGTCCGGCCCCATGAGACGGTGGTTTTCTCGGTCCCTGGTGCTCCAAGGTCGTTCCCGCTGCACAGATTCATGCGCCAGGGCCTCCTGCAGATAATTCACTTTGGTTTATTGCGCTACCTCTAATAGCACCCGAGATATCACCAGATATATATTGGATTTTCCCCTGACCCTGAGTGTCCGGCCCCATGAGACTGTGGTTTTCTCGGCCCCTGGTGGTCCGAGGTCGTTCCCGCTGCACAGATTCATGCGCCAGGGCCTCCTACAGACAATGCACTTTGATTTATTGCTCTATCTGTAATAGCACCCGAGATATCAGCAGATATATATTGGATTTTTCACTGACCCTGAGCGTCCGGTCCCATGAGACGGTCGTTTTCTCGGCCTCTGGTGGTCCGAGGTCGTTCCCGCTGCACAGATTCATGCGCCAGGGCCTCCTACAGACAATGCACTTTGATTTATTGCGCTATCTGTAATAGCACCCGAGATATCACCAGATATATATTGGATTTTACCCTGACCCTGAGTGTCCGGCCCCATGAGACTGTGGTTTTTTCGGCCCCTGGTGGTCCGAGTTCGTTCCCGCTGCACAGATTCATGCGCCAGGGCCTCCTGCAGATAATTCACTTTGGTTTATTGCGCTACCTCTAATAGCACCCGAGATATCACCAGATATATATTGGATTTTCCCCTGACCCTGGGTGTCCGGCCCCATGAGACTGTGGTTTTCTCGGCCCCTGGTGGTCCGAGGTCGTTCCCGCTGCACAGATTCATGCGCCAGGGCCTCCTACAGACAATGCACTTTGATTTATTGCGCTATCTGTAATAGCACCCGAGATATCACCAGATATATATTGGATTTTACCCTGACCCTGAGTGTCCGGCCCCATGAGACTGTGGTTTTTTCGGCCCCTGGTGGTCCGAGGTCGTTCCCGCTGCACAGATTCATGCGCCAGGGCCTCCTGCAGATAATTCACTTTGGTTTATTGCGCTACCTCTAATAGCACCCGAGATATCACCAGATATATATTGGATTTTCCCCTGACCCTGAGTGTCCGGCCCCATGAGACTGTGGTTTTTTCGGCCCCTGGTGGTCCGAGGTCGTTCCCGCTGCACAGATTCATGCGCCAGGGCCTCCTGCAGATAATTCACTTTGGTTTATTGCGCTACCTCTAATAGCACCCGAGATATCACCAGATATATATTGGATTTTCCCCTGACCCTGAGTGTCCGGCCCCATGAGACTGTGGTTTTCTCGGCCCCTGGTGGTCCGAGGTCGTTCCCGCTGCACAGATTCATGCGCCAGGGCCTCCTACATACAATGCACTTTGATTTATTGCTCTATCTGTAATAGCACCCGAGATATCAGCAGATATATATTGGATTTTTCACTGACCCTGAGCGTCCGGTCCCATGAGACGGTCGTTGTCTCGGCCCCTGGAGGTCCGAGGACGTTCCCGCTGCACAGATTCATGCGCCAGGGCCTCCTGCAGATAATTCACTTTGGTTTATTGCGCTACCTCTAATAGCACCCGAGATATCACCAGATATATATTGGATTTTCCCCTGACCCTGAGTGTCCGGCCCCATGAGACTGTGGTTTTCTCGGCCCCTGGTGGTCCGAGGTCGTTCCCGCTGCACAGATTCATGCGCCAGGGCCTCCTACAGACAATGCACTTTGATTTATTGCTCTATCTGTAATAGCACCCGAGATATCAGCAGATATATATTGGATTTTTCACTGACCCTGAGCGTCCGGTCCCATGAGACGGTCGTTTTCTCGGCCTCTGGTGGTCCGAGGTCGTTCCCGCTGCACAGATTCATGCGCCAGGGCCTCCTACAGACAATGCACTTTGATTTATTGCGCTATCTGTAATAGCACCCGAGATATCACCAGATATATATTGGATTTTACCCTGACCCTGAGTGTCCGGCCCCATGAGACTGTGGTTTTTTCGGCCCCTGGTGGTCCGAGTTCGTTCCCGCTGCACAGATTCATGCGCCAGGGCCTCCTGCAGATAATTCACTTTGGTTTATTGCGCTACCTCTAATAGCACCCGAGATATCACCAGATATATATTGGATTTTCCCCTGACCCTGGGTGTCCGGCCCCATGAGACTGTGGTTTTCTCGGCCCCTGGTGGTCCGAGGTCGTTCCCGCTGCACAGATTCATGCGCCAGGGCCTCCTACAGACAATGCACTTTGATTTATTGCGCTATCTGTAATAGCACCCGAGATATCACCAGATATATATTGGATTTTACCCTGACCCTGAGTGTCCGGCCCCATGAGACTGTGGTTTTTTCGGCCCCTGGTGGTCCGAGTTCGTTCCCGTTGCACAGATTCATGCGCCAGGGCCTCCTGCAGATAATTCACTTTGGTTTATTGCGCTACCTCTAATAGCACCCGAGATATCACCAGATATATATTGGATTTTCCCCTGACCCTGGGTGTCCGGCCCCATGAGACTGTGGTTTTCTCGGCCCCTGGTGGTCCGAGGTCGTTCCCGCTGCACAGATTCATGCGCCAGGGCCTCCTACAGACAATGCACTTTGATTTATTGCGCTATCTGTAATAGCACCCGAGATATCACCAGATATATATTGGATTTTACCCTGACCCTGAGTGTCCGGCCCCATGAGACTGTGGTTTTTTCGGCCCCTGGTGGTCCGAGGTCTTTCCCGCTGCACAGATTCATGCGCCAGGGCCTCCTGCAGACAATTCACTTTGGTTTATTGCGCTATCTGTAATAGCACCCGAGATATCAGCAGATATATATTGGATTTTTCACTGACCCTGAGTGTCCGGCCCCATGAGACGGTCGTTTTCTCGGCCCCTGGTGGTCCGAGGTCGTTCCCGCTGCACAGATTCATGCGCCAGGGCCTCCTGCAGATAATTCACTTTGGTTTATTGCGCTATCTCTAATAGCACCCGAGATATCAGCAGATATATATTGGATTTTTCACTGACCCTGAGTGACCGGCCCCATGAGACGGTAGTTTTCTCGGCCCCTGGTGGTCCGAGGTCGTTCCCGCTGCACAGATTCATGCGCCAGGGCCTCCTGCAGATAATTCACTTTGGTTTATTGCGCTATCTCTAATAGCACCCGAGATATCACCAGATATATATTGGATTTTCCCCTGACCCTGAGTGACCGGCCCCATGAGACTGTGGTTTTCTCGGCCCCTGGTGGTCCGAGGTCGTTCCCGCTGCACAGATTCATGCGCCAGGGCCTCCTACAGACAATGCACTTTGATTTATTGCGCTATCTGTAATAGCAGCCGAGATATCAGCAGATATATATTGGATTTTTCACTGTCCCTGAGTGTCCGGCCCCATGAGGCGGTCGTTTTCTCGGTCCCTGGTGGTCCGAGGTCGTTCCCGCTGCACAGATTCATGCGCCAGGGCCTCCTACAGACAATGCACTTTGATTTATTGCGCTATCTGTAATAGCACCCGAGATATAACCAGATATATATTGGATTTTACCCTGACCCTGAGTGTCCGGCCCCATGAGACTGTGGTTTTCTCGGCCCCTGGTGGTCCGAGGTCGTTCCCGTTGCACAGATTCATGCGCCAGGGCCTCCTGCAGATAATTCACTTTGGTTTATTGCGCTATCTCTAATAGCACCCGAGATATCACCAGATATATATTGGATTTTCCCCTGACCCTGAGTGTCCGGCCCCATGAGACTGTGGTTTTCTCGGCCCCTGGTGGTCCGAGGTCGTTCCCGTTGCACAGATTCATGCGCCAGTGCCTCCTGCAGATAATTCACTTTGGTTTATTGCGCTATCTCTAATAGCACCCGAGATATCAGCACATATATATTGGATTTTTCACTGACCCTGAGCGTCCGGCCCCATGAGACGGTCGTTTTCTCGGCCCCTGGTGGTCCGAGGTCGTTCCCGCTGCACAGATTCATGCGCCAGGGCCTCCTACAGACAATGCACTTTGATTTATTGCGCTATCTGTAATAGCACCCGAGATATCACCAGATATATATTGGATTTTACCCTGACCCTGAGTGTCCGGCCCCATGAGACGGTCGTTGTCTCGGCCCCTGGAGGTCCGAGGACGTTCCCGCTGCACAGATTCATGCGCCAGTGCCTCCTACAGGTAATGCACTTTGATTTATTGCGCTACCTGTAATAGCACCCGAGATATCACCAGATCTATATTGGATTTTCCACTGACCCTGAGTGTCCGGCCCCATGAGACTGTGGTTTTCTCGGCCCCTGGTGGTCCGAGGTCGTTCCCGTTGCACAGATTCATGCGCCAGGGCCTCCTGCAGATAATTCACTTTGGTTTATTGCGCTATCTCTAATAGCACCCGAGATATCACCAGATATATATTGGATTTTTCACTGACCCTGAGGGTCCGGCCCAATGAGGCGGTCGTTTTCTCGGCCCCTGGTGGTCCGAGGTCGTTCCCGCTGCACAGATTCATGCGCCAGGGCCTCCTACAGACAATGCACTTTGATTTATTGCGCTATCTGTAATAGCACCCGAGATATCAGCAGATATATATTGGATTTTTCACTGACCCTGAGTGTCCGGCCCCATGAGACGGTCGTTTTCTCGGCCCCTGGTGGTCCGAGGTCGTTCCCGCTGCACAGATTCATGCTCCAGGGCCTCCTGCAGATAATTCACTTTGGTTTATTGCGCTATCTCTAATAGCACCCGAGATATCAGCAGATATATATTGGATTTTTCACTGACCCTGAGTGACCGGCCCCATGAGACGGTGGTTTTCTCGGCCCCTGGTGGTCCGAGGTCGTTCCCGCTGCACAGATTCATGCGCCAGGGCCTCCTGCAGATAATTCACTTTGGTTTATTGCGCTATCTCTAATAGCACCCGAGATATCACCAGATATATATTGGATTTTTCCCTGACCCTGAGTGTCCGGCCCCATGAGACTGTGGTTTTCTCGGCCCCTGGTGGTCCGAGGTCGTTCCCGCTGCACAGATTCATGCGCCAGGGCCTCCTACAGACAATGCACTTTTATTTATTGCGCTATCTGTAATAGCACCCGAGATATCAGCAGATATATATTGGATTTTTCACTGACCCTGAGTGTCCGGCCCCATGAGACGGTCGTTTTCTCGGCCCCTGGTGGTCCGAGGTCGTTCCCGCTGCACAGATTCATGCGCCAGGGCCTCCTGCAGATAATTGACTTTGGTTTATTGCGCTATCTCTAATAGCACCCGAGATATCAGCAGATATATATTGGATTTTTCACTGACCCTGAGTGACCGGCCCCATGAGACGGTAGTTTTCTCGGCCCCTGGTGGTCCGAGGTCGTTCCCGCTGCACGGATTCATGCGCCAGGCCCTCCTGCAGATAATTCACTTTGGTTTATTGCGCTATCTCTAATAGCACCCGAGATATCACCAGATATATATTGGATTTTCCCCTGACCCTGAGTGTCCGGCCCCATGAGACTGTGGTTTTCTCGGCCCCTGGTGGTCCGAGGTCGTTCCCGCTGCACAGATTCATGCGCCAGGGCCTCCTACAGACAATGCACTTTGATTTATTGCGCTATCTGTAATAGCACCCGAGATATCAGCAGATATATATTGGATTTTTCACTGACCCTGAGTGTCCGGCCCCATGAGACGGTCGTTTTCTCGGCCCCTGGTGGTCCGAGGTCGTTCCCGCTGCACAGATTCATGCGCCAGGGCCTCCTGCAGATAATTCACTTTGGTTTATTGTGCTATCTCTAATAGCACCCGAGATATCACCAGATATATATTGGATTTTACCCTGACCCTGAGTGTCCGGCCCCATGAGACTGTGCTTTTCTCGGCCCCTGGTGGTCCGAGGTCGTTCCCGCTGCACAGATTCATGCGCCAGGGCCTCCTACAGACAATGCACTTTGATTTATTGCGCTATCTGTAATAGCACCCGAGGTATCACCAGATATATATTGGAATTTACCCTGACCCTGAGTGTCCGGCCCCATGAGACTGTGGTTTTCTCGGCCCCTGGTGGTCCGAGCTCGTTCCCGTTGCACAGATTCATGCGCCAGGGCCTCCTGCAGATAATTCACTTTGGTTTATTGCGCTATCTCTAATAGCACCCGAGATATCACCAGATATATATTGGATTTTTCACTGACCCTGAGCGTCCGGCCCCATGAGACGGTGGTTTTCTCGGTCCCTGGTGTTCCGAGGTCGTTCCCGCTGCACAGATTCATGCGCCAGGGCCTCCTACAGGTAATGCACTTTGATTTATTGCGCTATCTGTAATAGCACCCGAGATATCACCACATATATATTGGATTTTTCACTGACCCTGAGTGTCCGGCCCCATGAGACGGTCGTTTTCTCGGCCCCTGGTGGTCCGAGGTCGTTCCCGCTGCACAGATTCATGCGCCAGGGCCTCCTACAGACAAGGCACTTTGATTTATTGCGCTATCTGTAATAGCACCCGAGATATCAGCATATATATATTGGATTTTTCACTGACCCTGAGTGTCCGGCCCCATGAGACGGTCGTTTTCTCGGCCCCTGGTGGTCCGAGGTCGTTCCCGCTGCACAGATTCATGCGCCAGGGCCTGATGCAGATAATTCACTTTGGTTTATTGCGCTACCTCTAATAGCACCCGAGATATCACCAGATATATATTGGATTTTCTCCTGACCCTGAGTGTCCGGCCCCATGAGACTGTGGTTTTCTCGGCCCCTGGTGGTCCGAGGTCGTCCCCGCTGCACAGATTCATGCGCCAGGGCCTCCTACAGACAATGCACTTTGATTTATTGCGCTATCTGTAATAGCACCCGAGATATCAGCAGATATATATTGGATTTTTCACTGACCCTGAGTGTCCGGCCCCATGAGACGGTCGTTTTCTCGGCCCCTGGTGGTCCGAGGTCGTTCCCGCTGCACAGATTCATGCTCCAGGGCCTCCTGCAGATAATTCACTTTGGTTTATTGCGCTATCTCTAATAGCACCCGAGATATCAGCAGATATATATTGGATTTTTCACTGACCCTGAGTGACCGGCCCCATGAGACGGTAGTTTTCTCGGCCCCTGGTGGTCCGAGGTCGTTCCCGCTGCACGGATTCATGCGCCAGGCCCTCCTGCAGATAATTCATTTTGGTTTATTGCGCTATCTCTAATAGCACCCGAGATATCACCAGATATATATTGGATTTTCCCCTGACCCTGAGTGTCCGGCCCCATGAGACTGTGGTTTTCTCGGCCCCTGGTGGTCCGAGGTCGTTCCCGCTGCACAGATTCATGCGCCAGGGCCTCCTACAGACAATGCACTTTGATTTATTGCGCTATCTGTAATAGCACCCGAGATATCAGCAGATATATATTGGATTTTTCACTGACCCTGAGTGTCCGGCCCCATGAGACGGTCGTTTTCTCGGCCCCTGGTGGTCCGAGGTCGTTCCCGCTGCACAGATTCATGCGCCAGGGCCTCCTGCAGATAATTCACTTTGGTTTATTGTGCTATCTCTAATAGCACCCGAGATATCACCAGATATATATTGGATTTTACCCTGACCCTGAGTGTCCGGCCCCATGAGACTGTGCTTTTCTCGGCCCCTGGTGGTCCGAGGTCGTTCCCGCTGCACAGATTCATGCGCCAGGGCCTCCTACAGACAATGCACTTTGATTTATTGCGCTATCTGTAATAGCACCCGAGATATCACCACATATATATTGGATTTTTCACTGACCCTGAGTGTCCGGCCCCATGAGACGGTCGTTTTCTCGGCCCCTGGTGGTCCGAGGTCGTTCCCGCTGCACAGATTCATGCGCCAGGGCCTCCTACAGACAAGGCACTTTGATTTATTGCGCTATCTGTAATAGCACCCGAGATATCAGCAGATATATATTGGATTTTTCACTGACCCTGAGTGTCCGGCCCCATGAGACGGTCGTTTTCTCGGCCCCTGGTGGTCCGAGGTCGTTCCCGCTGCACAGATTCATGCGCCAGGGCCTCATGCAGATAATTCACTTTGGTTTATTGCGCTACCTCTAATAGCACCCGAGATATCACCAGATATATATTGGATTTTCTCCTGACCCTGAGTGTCCGGCCCCATGAGACTGTGGTTTTCTCGGCCCCTGGTGGTCCGAGGTCGTTCCCGCTGCACAGATTCATGCGCCAGGGCCTCCTACAGACAATGCACTTTGATTTATTGCGCTATCTGTAATAGCACCCGAGATATCAGCAGATATATATTGGATTTTTCACTGACCCTGAGTGTCCGGCCCCATGAGACGGTCGTTTTCTCGGCCCCTGGTGGTCCGAGGTCGTTCCCGCTGCACAGATTCATGCTCCAGGGCCTCCTGCAGATAATTCACTTTGGTTTATTGCGCTATCTCTAATAGCACCCGAGATATCAGCAGATATATATTGGATTTTTCACTGACCCTGAGTGACCGGCCCCATGAGACGGTGGTTTTCTCGGCCCCTGGTGGTCCGAGGTCGTTCCCGCTGCACAGATTCATGCGCCAGGGCCTCCTGCAGATAATTCACTTTGGTTTATTGCGCTATCTCTAATAGCACCCGAGATATCACCAGATATATATTGGATTTTTCCCTGACCCTGAGTGTCCGGCCCCATGAGACTGTGGTTTTCTCGGCCCCTGGTGGTCCGAGGTCGTTCCCGCTGCACAGATTCATGCGCCAGGGCCTCCTACAGACAATGCACTTTTATTTATTGCGCTATCTGTAATAGCACCCGAGATATCAGCAGATATATATTGGATTTTTCACTGACCCTGAGTGTCCGGCCCCATGAGACGGTCGTTTTCTCGGCCCCTGGTGGTCCGAGGTCGTTCCCGCTGCACAGATTCATGCGCCAGGGCCTCCTGCAGATAATTAACTTTGGTTTATTGCGCTATCTCTAATAGCACCCGAGATATCAGCAGATATATATTGGATTTTTCACTGACCCTGAGTGACCGGCCCCATGAGACGGTAGTTTTCTCGGCCCCTGGTGGTCCGAGGTCGTTCCCGCTGCACGGATTCATGCGCCAGGCCCTCCTGCAGATAATTCACTTTGGTTTATTGCGCTATCTCTAATAGCACCCGAGATATCACCAGATATATATTGGATTTTCCCCTGACCCTGAGTGTCCGGCCCCATGAGACTGTGGTTTTCTCGGCCCCTGGTGGTCCGAGGTCGTTCCCGCTGTACAGATTCATGCGCCAGGGCCTCCTACAGACAATGCACTTTGATTTATTGCGCTATCTGTAATAGCACCCGAGATATCAGCAGATATATATTGGATTTTTCACTGACCCTGAGTGTCCGGCCCCATGAGACGGTCGTTTTCTCGGCCCCTGGTGGTCCGAGGTCGTTCCCGCTGCACAGATTCATGCGCCAGGGCCTCCTGCAGATAATTCACTTTGGTTTATTGTGCTATCTCTAATAGCACCCGAGATATCACCAGATATATATTGGATTTTACCCTGACCCTGAGTGTCCGGCCCCATGAGACTGTGCTTTTCTCGGCCCCTGGTGGTCCGAGGTCGTTCCCGCTGCACAGATTCATGCGCCAGGGCCTCCTACAGACAATGCACTTTGATTTATTGCGCTATCTGTAATAGCACCCGAGATATCACCAGATATATATTGGATTTTACCCTGACCCTGAGTGTCCGGCCCCATGAGACTGTGGTTTTCTCGGCCCCTGGTGGTCCGAGGTCGTTCCCGTTGCACAGATTCATGCGCCAGGGCCTCCTGCAGATAATTCACTTTGGTTTATTGCGCTATCTCTAATAGCACCCGAGATATCACCAGATATATATTGGATTTTTCACTGACCCTGAGCGTCCGGCCCCATGAGACGGTCGTTTTCTCGGCCCCTGGTGGTCCCAGGTCGTTCCCGCTGCACAGGTTCATGCGCCAGGGACTCCTACAGACAATGCACTTTGATTTATTGCGCTATCTGTAATAGCACCCGAGATATCACCAGATATATATTGGATTTTTCACTGACCCTGAGTGTCCGGCCCCATGCGACGGTGGTTTTCTCGGTCCCTGGTGTTCCGAGGTCGTTCCCGCTGCACACATTTATGCGCCAGGGCCTCCTACAGACAATGCACTTTGATTTATTGCGCTATCTGTAATAGTACCCGAGATATCGCCAGATATATGTTGGATTTTACCCTGACCCTGAGTGTCCGGCCCCATGAGACAGTGGTTTTTTCGGCCCCTGGTGGTCCGAGGTCGTTCCCGCTGCACAGATTCATGCGCCAGGGCCTCCTACAGACAATGCACTTTGATTTATTGCGCTATCTGTTATAGCACCCGAGATATCAGCAGATATATATTGAATTATTCACTGACCCTGAGTGTCCGGCCCCATGAGACGGTGGTTTTCTCGGCCCCTGGTGGTCCGAGGTCGTTCCCGCTGCACAGATTCATGCGCCAGGGCCTCCTGCAGATAATTCACTTTGGTTTATTGCGCTATCTCTAATAGCACCCGAGATATCACCAGATATATATTGGATTTTTCCCTGACCCTGAGTGTCCGGCCCCATGAGACTGTGGTTTTCTCGGCCCCTGGTGGTCCGAGGTCGTTCCCGCTGCACAGATTCATGCGCCAGGGCCTCCTGCAGATAATTCACTTTGGTTTATTGCGCTATCTCTAATAGCACCCGAGATATCACCAGATATATATTGGATTTTTCACTGACCCTGAGGGTCCGGCCCAATGAGGCGGTCGTTTTCTCGGCCCCTGGTGGTCCGAGGTCGTTCCCGCTGCACAGATTCATGCGCCAGGGCCTCCTACAGACAATGCACTTTGATTTATTGCGCTATCTGTAATAGCACCCGAGATATCACCAGATATATATTGGATTTTACCCTGACCCTGAGTGTCCGGCCCCATGAGACTGTGGTTTTTTCGGCCCCTGGTGGTCCGAGGTCGTTCCCGCTGCACAGATTCATGCGCCAGGGCCTCCTACAAACAATTCACTTTGATTTATTGCGCTATCTGTAATAGCACCCGAGATATCAGCAGATATATATTGGATTTTTCACTGACCCTGAGTGTCCGGCCCCATGAGACGGTCGTTTTCTCGGCCCCTGGTGGTCCGAGGTCGTTCCCGCTGCACAGATTCATGCGCCAGGGCCTCCTGCAGATAATTCACTTTGGTTTATTGCGCTATCTCTAATAGCACCCGAGATATCACCAGATATATATTGGATTTTCCCCTGACCCTGAGTGTCCGGCCCCATGAGACTGTGGTTTTCTCGGCCCCTGGTGGTCCGAGGTCGTTCCCGCTGCACAGATTCATGCGCCAGGGCCTCCTACAGACAATGCACTTTGATTTATTGCGCTATCTGTAATAGCACCCGAGATATCAGCAGATATATATTGGATTTTTCACTGACCCTGAGTGTCCGGCCCCATGAGACGGTCGTTGTCTCGGCCCCTGGAGGTCCGAGGACGTTCCCGCTGCACAGATTCATGCGCCAGGGCCTCCTACAGGTAATGCACTTTGATTTATTGCGCTATCTGTAATAGCACCGGAGATATCACCAGATCTATATTGGATTTTCCCCTGACCCTGAGTGTCCGGCCCCATGAGACTGTGGTTTTCTCGGCCCCTGGTGGTCCGAGGTCGTTCCCGTTGCACAGATTCATGCGCCAGGGCCTCCTGCAGATAATTCACTTTGGTTTATTGCGCTATCTGTAATAGCACCCGAGATATCACCAGATCTATATTGGATTTTCCCCTGACCCTGAGTGTCCGGCCCCATGAGACTGTGGTTTTCTCGGCCCCTGGTGGTCCGAGGTCGTTCCCGTTGCACAGATTCATGCGCCAGGGCCTCCTGCAGATAATTCACTTTGGTTTATTGCGCTATCTCTAATAGCACCCGAGATATCACCAGATATATATTGGATTTTTCACTGACCCTGAAGGTCCGGCCCCATGAGACGGTCGTTTTCTCGGCCCCTGGTGGTCCGAGGTCGTTCCCGCTACACAGGTTCATGCGCCAGGGTCTCCTACAGACAATGCACTTTGATTTATTGCGCTATCTGTAATAGCACCCGAGATATCACCACATATATATTGGATTTTTCACTGACACTGAGTGTCCGGCCCCATGAGACGGTGGTTTTCTCGGTCCCTGGTGTTCCGAGATCGTTCCCGCTGCACAGATTCATGCGCCAGGGCCTCCTACAGACAATGCACTTTGATTTATTGCGCTATCTCTAATAGCACCCGAGATATCACCAGATATATATTGGATTTTCCCCTGACCCTGAGTGTCCGGCCCCATGAGACTGTGGTTTTCTCCGCCCCTGGTGGTCCGAGGTCGTTCCCGTTGCACAGATTCATGCGCCAGGGCCTCCTGCAGATAATTCACTTTGGTTTATTGCGCTGTCTCAAATAGCACCCGACATATCAGCAGATATATATTGGATTTTTCACTGACCCTGAGTGACCGGCTCCATGAGACGGTAGTTTTCTCGGCCCCTTGTAGTCCGAGGTCGTTCCCGCTGCACAGATTCATGCGCCAGGGCCTCCTGCAGAAAATTCACTTTGGTTTATTGCGCTATCTCTAATAGCACCCGAGATATCACCAGATATATATTGGATTTTCCCCTGACCCTGAGTGCCCGGCCCCATGAGACTGTGGTTTTGTCGGCCCCTGGTGGTCCGAGGTCGTTCCCGCTGCACAGATTCATGCGCCAGGGCCTCCTACAGACAATGCACTTTGATTTATTGCGCTATCTGTAATAGCACCCGAGATATCAGCAGATATATATTGGATTTTTCACTGACCCTGAGTGTCCGGGCCCATGAGACTGTGCTTTTCTCGGCCCCTGGTGGTCCGAGGTCGTTCCCGCTGCACAGATTCATGCGCCAGGGCCTCCTGCAGATAATTCACTTTGGTTTATTGCGCTATCTGTAACAGCACCCGAGATATCACCAGATCTATATTGGATTTTCCCCTGACCCTGAGTGTCCGGCCCCATGAGACTGTGGTTTTCTCGGCCCCTGGTGGTCCGAGGTCGTTCCCGCTGCACAGATTCATGCGCCAGGGCCTACTGCAGATAATTCACTTTGATTTATTGCGCTATCTGTAATACCACCCGAGATATCACCACATATATATTGGATTTTTCACTGACCCTGAGTATCCGGCCCCATGAGACGGTGGTTTTCTCGGTCCCTGGTGTTCCGAGGTCGTTCCCGCTGCACAGATTCATGCGCCAGGGCCTCCTACAGACAATGCACTTTGGTTTATTGCGCTATCTCTAATAGCACCCGAGATATCACCAGATATATATTGGATTTTCCCCTGACCCTGAGTGTCCGGCCCCACGAGACTGTGGTTTTCTCGGCCCCTGGTGGTCCGGGGGCGTTCCCGTTGCACAGATTCATGCGACAGGGCCTCCTACAGACAATGCACTTTGATTTATTGCGCTATCTGTCATAGCACCCGAGATATCACCAGATATATATTGGATTTTCCCCTGACCCTGAGTGACCGGCCCCATGAGACTGTGGTTTTTTCGGCCCCTGGTGGTCAGAGGTCGTTCCCGCTGCACAGATTCATGCGCCAGGGCCTCCTGCAGATAATTCACTTTGGTTTATTGCGCTATCTCTAATAGCACCCGAGATATCACCAGATACATATTGGATTTTACCCTGACCCTGAGTGTCCGGCCCCATGAGACTGTGCTTTTCTCGGCCCCTGGTGGTCCGAGGTCGTTCCCGCTGCACAGATTCATGCGCCAGGGCTTCCTACAGACAATGAACTTTGATTTATTGCGCTATCTGTAATAGCACCCGAGATATCACCAGATATATATTGGATTTTACCCTGACCCTGAGTGTCCGGCCCCATGAGACGGTCGTTGTCTCGGCCCCTGGAGGTCCGAGGACGTTCCCGCTGCACAGATTCATGCGCCAGGGCCTCCTACAGGTAATGCACTTTGATTTATTGCGCTACCTGTAATAGCACCCGAGATATCACCAGATCTATATTGGATTTTCCCCTGACCCTGAGTGTCCGGCCCCACGAGACTGTGGTTTTCTCGGCCCCTGGTGGTCCGGGGGCGTTCCCGTTGCACAGATTCATGCGACAGGGCCTCCTACAGACAATGCACTTTGATTTATTGCGCTATCTGTCATAGCACCCGAGATATCACCAGATATATATTGGATTTTCCCCTGACCCTGAGTGACCGGCCCCATGAGACTGTGGTTTTTTCGGCCCCTGGTGGTCAGAGGTCGTTCCCGCTGCACAGATTCATGCGCCAGGGCCTCCTGCAGATAATTCACTTTGGTTTATTGCGCTATCTCTAATAGCACCCGAGATATCACCAGATACATATTGGATTTTACCCTGACCCTGAGTGTCCGGCCCCATGAGACTGTGCTTTTCTCGGCCCCTGGTGGTCCGAGGTCGTTCCCGCTGCACAGATTCATGCGCCAGGGCCTCCTACAGACAATGCACTTTGATTTATTGCGCTATCTGTAATAGCACCCGAGATATCACCAGATATATATTGGATTTTACCCTGACCCTGAGTGTCCGGCCCCATGAGACGGTCGTTGTCTCGGCCCCTGGAGGTCCGAGGACGTTCCCGCTGCACAGATTCATGCGCCAGGGCCTCCTACAGGTAATGCACTTTGATTTATTGCGCTACCTGTAATAGCACCCGAGATATCACCAGATCTATATTGGATTTTCCCCTGACCCTGAGTGTCCGGCCCCATGAGACTGTGGTTTTCTCGGCCCCTGGTGGTCCGAGGTCGTTCCCGCTGCACAGATTCATGCGCCAGGGCCTCCTACAGACAATGCACTTTGATTTATTGCGCTATCTGTAATAGCACCCGAGATATCAGCAGATATATATTGGATTTTTCACTGACCCTGAGTGTCCGGGCCCATGAGACTGTGCTTTTCTCGGCCCCTGGTGGTCCGAGGTCGTTCCCGCTGCACAGATTCATGCGTCAGGGCCTCCTACAGGTAATGCACATTGATTTATTGCGCTATCTGTAATACCACCCGAGATATCACCACATATATATTGGATTTTTCACTGACCCTGAGTATCCGGCCCCATGAGACGGTGGTTTTCTCGGTCCCTGGTGTTCCGAGGTCGTTCCCGCTGCACAGATTCATGCGCCAGGGCCTCCTACAGACAATGCACTTTGGTTTATTGCGCTATCTCTAATAGCACCCGAGATATCACCAGATATATATTGGATTTTCCCCTGACCCTGAGTGTCCGGCCCCATGAGACTGTGGTTTTCTCGGCCCCTGGTGGTCCGGGGGCGTTCCCGTTGCACAGATTCATGCGCCAGGGCCTCCTACAGACAATGCACTTTGATTTATTGCGCTATCTGTAATAGCACCCGAGATATCACCAGATATATATTGGATTTACCCCTGACCCTGAGTGACCGGCCCCATGAGACTGTGGTTTTTTCGGCCCCTGGTGGTCAGAGGTCGTTCCCGCTGCACAGATTCATGCGCCCGGGCCTCCTGCAGATAATTCAGTTTGGTTTATTGCGCTATCTCTAATAGCACCCGAGATATCACCAGATATATATTGGATTTTACCCTGACCCTGAGTGTCCGGCCCCATGAGACTGTGCTTTTCTCGGCCCCTGGTGGTCCGAGGTCGTTCCCGCTGCACAGATTCATGCGCCAGGGCCTCCTACAGACAATGCACTTTGATTTATTGCGCTATCTGTAATAGCACCCGAGATATCACCAGATATATATTGGATTTTACCCTGACCCTGAGTGTCCGGCCCCATGAGACGGTCGTTGTCTCGGCCCCTGGAGGTCCGAGGACGTTCCCGCTGCACAGATTCATGCGCCAGGGCCTCCTACAGGTAATGCACTTTGATTTATTGCGCTACCTGTAATAGCACCCGAGATATCACCAGATCTATATTGGATTTTCCCCTGACCCTGAGTGTCCGGCCCCATGAGACTGTGGTTTTCTCGGCCCCTGGTGGCCCGAGGTCGTTCCCGTTGCACAGATTCATGCGCCAGGGCCTCCTGCAGATAATTCACTTTGATTTATTGCGCTATCTGTAATAGCACCCGAGATATCACCAGACCTATATTGGATTTTCCCCTGACCCTGAGTGTCCGGTCCCATGAGACTGTGGTTTTCTCGGCCCCTGGTGGTCCGAGGTCGTTCCCGTTGCACAGATTCATGCGCCAGGGCCTCCTACAGACAATGCACTTTGATTTATTGCGCTATCTGTAATAGCACCCGAGATATCACCAGATATATATTGGATTTTCCCCTGACCCTGAGTGTCCGGCCGCATGAGACGGTCGTTGTCTCGGCCCCTGGAGTTCCGAGGACGTTCCCGCTGCACAGATTCATGCGCCAGGGCCTCCTACAGGTAATGCACTTTGATTTATTGCGCTATCTGTAATAGCACCCGAGATATCACCAGATCTATATTGGATTTTCCCCTGACCCTGAGTGTCCGGCCCCATGAGACTGCGGTTTTCTCGGCCCCTGGTGGTCCGAGGTCGTTCCCGTTGCACAGATTCATGCGCCAGGGCCTCCTGCAGATAATTCACTTTGGTTTATTGCGCTATCTGTAATAGCACCCGAGATATCACCAGATCTATATTGGATTTTCCCCTGACCCTGAGTGTCCGGCCCCATGAGACTGTGGTTTTCTCGGCCCCTGGTGGTCCGAGGTCGTTCCCGCTGCACAGATTCATGCGCCAGGGCCTACTGCAGATAATTCACTTTGATTTATTGCGCTATCTGTAATAGCACCTGAGATATCACCACATATATATTGGATTTTTCACTGACCCTGAGTATCCGGCCCCATGAGACGGTGGTTTTCTCGGTCCCTGGTGTTCCGAGGTCGTTCCCGCTGCACAGATTCATGCGCCAGGGCCTCCTACAGACAATGCACTTTGGTTTATTGCGCTATCTCTAATAGCACCCGAGATATCACCAGATATATATTGGATTTTCCCCTGACCCTGAGTGTCCGGCCCCATGAGACTGTGGTTTTCTCGGCCCCTGGTGGACCGAGGTCGTTCCCGCTGCACAGATTCATGCGCCAGGGCCTACTGCAGATCATTCACTTTGATTTATTGCGCTATCTGTAATAGCACCCGAGATATCACCACATATATATTGGATTTTTCACTGACCCTGAGTATCCGGCCCCATGAGACGGTGGTTTTCTCGGTTCCTGGTGTTCCGAGGTCGTTCCCGCTGCACAGATTCATGCGCCAGGGCCTCCTACAGACAATGCACTTTGGTTTATTGCGCTATCTGTAATAGCACCCGAGATATCACCAGATATATATTGGATTTTCCACTGACCCTGAGTGTCCGGCCACATGAGACTGTGGTTTTCTCGGCCCCTGGTGGTCCGAGGTCGTTCCCGTTGCACAGATTCATGCGCCAGGGCCTCCTACAGACAATGCACTTTGATTTATTGCGCTATCTCTAATAGCACCCGAGATATCACCAGATATATATTGGATTTTCCCCTGACCCTGAGTGTCCGGCCCCATGAGACTGTGGTTTTCTCGGCCCCTGGTGGTCCGAGGTCGTTCCCGCTGCACAGATTCATGCGCCAGGGCCTCCTACAGACAATGCACTTTGGTTTATTGCGCTATCTCTAATAGCACCCGATATATCACCAGATATATATTGGATTTTCCCTTGACCCTGTGTGTCCGGCCCCATGAGACTGTGGTTTTCTCGGCCCCTGGTGGTCCGAGGTCGTTCCCGTTGCACAGATTCATGCGCCAGGGCCTCCTACAGACAATGCACTTTGATTTATTGCGCCATCTGTAATAGCACCCGAGATATCACCAGATATATATTGGATTTTCCCCTGACCCTGAGTGACCGGCCCCACGAGACTGTGGTTTTCTCGGTCCCTGGTGTTCCGAGGTCGTTCCCGCTGCACAGATTTATGCGCCAGGGCCTCCTACAGACAATGCACTTTGGTTTATTGCGCTATCTCTAATAGCACCCGAGATATCACCAGATATATATTGGATTTTCCTCTGACCCTGAGTGACCGGCCCCATGAGACTGTGGTTTTTTCGGCCCCTGGTGGTCCGAGGTCGTTCCCGCTGCACAGATTCATGCGCCAGGGCCTCCTACAGACAATGCACTTTGATTTATTGCGCTATCTGTAATAGCACCCGAGATATCACCAGATATATATTGGATTTTCCCCTGACCCTGAGTGACCGGCCCCATGAGACTGTGGTTTTTTCGGCCCCTGGTGGTCCGAGGTCGTTCCCGCTGCACAGATTCATGCGCCAGGGCCTCCTGCAGATAATTCACTTTGGTTTATTGCGCTATCTCTAATAGCACCCGAGATATCACCAGATATATATTGGATTTTACCCTGACCCTGAGTGTCCGGCCCCATGAGACTGTGCTTTTCTCGGCCCCTGGTGGTCCGAGGTCGTTCCCGCTGCACAGATTCATGCGCCAGGGCCTCCTACAGACAATGCACTTTGATTTATTGCGCTATCTGTAATAGCACCCGAGATATCACCAGATATATATTGGATTTTCCACTGACCCTGAGTGTCCGGCCCCATGAGACTGTGGTTTTCTCGGCCCCTGGTGGTCCGAGGTCGTTCCCGCTGCACAGATTCATGCGCCAGGGCCTCCTACAGACAATGCACTTTGGTTTATTGCGCTATCTGTAATAGCACCCGAGATATCACCAGATATATATTGGATTTTCCACTGACCCTGAGTGTCCGGCCACATGAGACTGTGGTTTTCTCGGCCCCTGGTGGTCAGAGGTCGTTCCCGTTGCACAGATTCATGCGCCAGGGCCTCCTACAGACTATGCACTTTGATTTATCGCGCTATCTCTAATAGCACCCGAGATATCACCAGATATATATTGGATTTTCCCCTGACCCTGAGTGTCCGGTCCCATGAGACTGTGGTTTTCTCGGCCCCTGGTCGTCCGAGGTCGTTCCCGCTGCACTGATTCATGCGCCAGGGCCTCCTACAGACAACGCACTTTGATTTATTGCGCTATCTGTAATAGCACCCGAGATATCACCAGATATATATTGGATTTTACCCTGACCCTGAGTGTCCGGCCCCATGAGACTGTGCTTTTCTCGGCCCCTGGTGGTCCGAGGTCGTTCCCGCTGCACAGATTCATGCGCCAGGGCCTCCTACAGACAATGCACTTTGATTTATTGCGCTACCTGTAATAGCACCCGAGATATCAGCAGATATATATTGGATTTTTCACTGACCCTGAGTGTCCGGGCCCATGAGACTGTGCTTTTCTCGGCCCCTGGTGGTCCGAGGTCGTTCCCGCTGCACAGATTCATGCGTCAGGGCCTCCTACAGGTAATGCACTTTGATTTATTGCGCTATCTGTAATAGCAGCCGAGATATCACCAGATATATATTGGATTTTCCTCTGACCCTGAGTGTCCGGCCCCATGAGACTGTGGTTTTGTCGGCCCCTGGTCGTCCGAGGTCGTTCCCGCTGCACAGATTCATGCGCCAGGGCCTCCTACAGACAACGCACTTTGATTTATTGCGCTATCTGTAATAGCACCCGAGATATCACCAGATATATATTGGATTTTACCCTGACCCTGAGTGTCCGGCCCCATGAGACGGTCGTTGTCTCGGCCCCTGGAGGTCCGAGGACGTTCCCGCTGCACAGATTCATGCGCCAGGGCCTCCTACAGGTAATGCACTTTGATTTATTGCGCTATCTGTAATAGCACCCGAGATATCACCAGATCTATATTGGATTTTCCCCTGACCCTGAGTGACCGGCCCAATGAGACTGTGGTTTTTCCGGCCCCTGGTGGTCCGAGGTCGTTCCCGCTGCACAGATTCATGCGCCAGGGCCTCCTGCAGATAATTCACTTTGGTTTATTGCGCTATCTCTAATAGCACCCGAGATATCACCAGATATATATTGGATTTTACCCTGACCCTGAGTGTCCGGCCCCATGAGACTGTGGTTTTCTCGGCCCCTGGTGGTCCGAGGTCGTTCCCGTTGCACAGATTCATGCGCCAGGGCCTCCTACAGACAATGCACTTTGATTTATTGCGCTATCTGTAATAGCACCCGAGATATCACCAGATCTATATTGGATTTTCCCCTGACCCTGAGTGTCCGGCCCCATGAGACTGTGGTTTTCTCGGCCCCTGGTGGACCGAGGTCGTTCCCGCTGCGCAGATTCATGCGCCAGGGCCTACTGCAGATAATTCACTTTGATTTATTGCGCTATCTGTAATAGCACTCGAGATATCACCACATATATATTGGATTTTTCACTGACCCTGAGTATCCGGCCCCATGAGACGGTGGTTTTCTCGGTTCCTGGTGTTCCGAGGTCGTTCCCGCTGCACAGATTCATGAGCCAGGGCCTCCTACAGACAATGCACTTTGGTTTATTGCGCTATATCTAATACCACCCGAGATATCACCAGATATATATTGGATTTTCCCTTGACCCTGAGTGTCCGGCCCCATGAGACTGTGGTTTTCTCGGCCCCTGGTGGTCCGAGGTCGTTCCCGTTGCACAGATTCATGCGCCAGGGCCTCCTGCAGATAATTCACTTTGGTTTATTGCGCTATCTCTAATAGCACCCGAGATATCACCAGATATATATTGGATTTTCCCCTGACCCTGAGTGACCGGCCCCATGAGACTGTGGTTTTCTCGGCCCCTGGTCGTCCGAGGTCGTTCCCGCGGCACAGATTCATGCGCCAGGGCCTCCTACAGACAACGCACTTTGATTTATTGCGCTATTTGTAATAGCACCCGAGATATCACCAGATATATATTGGATTTTACCCTGACCCTGAGTGTCCGGCCCCATGAGACTGTGGTTTTCTCGGCCCCTGGTGGTCCGAGGTCGTTCCCGCTGCACAGATTCATGCGCCAGGGCCTCCTACAGACAATGCACTTTGATTTATTGCGCTATCTGTAATAGCACCCGAGATATCAGCAGATATATATTGGATTTTTCACTGACCCTGAGTGTCCGGGCCCATGAGACTGTGCTTTTCTCGGCCCCTGGTGGTCCGAGGTCGTTCCCGCTGCACAGATTCATGCGTCAGGGCCTCCTACAGGTAATGCACTTTGATTTATTGCGCTATCTGTAATAGCACCCGAGATATCACCAGATCTATATTGGATTTTCCCCTGACCCTGAGTGTCCGGCCCCATGAGACTGTGGTTTTCTCGGCCCCTGGTGGACCGAGGTCGTTCCCGCTGCACAGATTCATGCGCCAGGGCCTACTGCAGATAATTCACTTTGATTTATTGCGCTATCTGTAATAGCACCCGAGATATCACCACATATATATTGGATTTTTCACGGACCCTGAGTATCCGGCCCCATGAGACGGTGGTTTTCTCGGTTCCTGGTGTTCCGAGGTCGTTCCCGCTGCACAGATTCATGCGCCAGGGCCTCCTACAGACAATGCACTTTGGTTTATTGCGCTATCTCTAATAGCACCCGAGATATCACCAGATATATATTGGATTTTCCCCTGACCCTGAGTGTCCGGCCCCATGAGACTGTGGTTTTCTCGGCCCCTGGTGGTCCGAGGTCGTTCCCGTTGCACAGATTCATGCGTCAGGGCCTCCTACAGACAATGCACTTTGATTTATTGCGCTGTCTGTAATAGCACCCGGGATATCACCAGATATATATTGGATTTTCCCCTGACCCTGAGTGACCGGCCCAATGAGACTGTGGTTTTTCCGGCCCCTGGTGGTCCGAGGTCGTTCCCGCTGCACAGATTCATGCGCCAGGGCCTCCTGCAGATAATTCACTTTGGTTTATTGCGCTATCTCTAATAGCACCCGAGATATCACCAGATATATATTGGATTTTACCCTGACCCTGAGTGTCCGGCCCCATGAGACTGTGCTTTTCTCGGCCCCTGGTGGTCCGAGGTCGTTCCCGCTGCACAGATTCATGCGCCAGGGCCTCCTACAGACAATGCACTTTGGTTTATTGCGCTATCTGTAATAGCACCCGAGATATCACCAGATATATATTGGATTTTACCCTGACCCTGAGTGTCCGGCCCCATGAGACGGTCGTTGTCTCGGCCCCTGGAGGTCCGAGGACGTTTCCGCTGCAGAGATTCATGCGCCAGGGCCTCCTACAGGTAATGCACTCTGATTTATTGCGCTATCTGTAATAGCAGCCGAGATATCACCAGATATATATTGGATTTTTCACTGACCCTGAGTGTCCGGCCCCATGAGGCGGTCGTTTTCTCGGCCCCTGGTGGTCCGAGGTCATACCCGCTGCACAGATTCATGCGCCAGGGCCTCCTACAGACAATGCACTTTGATTTATTGCGCTATCTGTAATAGCACCCGAGATATCACCAGATATATATTGGATTTTACCCTGACCCTGAGTGTCCGGCCCCATGAGACGGTCGTTGTCTTGGCCCCTGGAGGTCCGAGGACGTTCCCGCTGCACAGATTCATGCGCCAGGGCCTCCTACAGGTAATGCACTTTGATTTATTGCGCTACCTGTAATAGCACCCGAGATATCACCAGATCTATATTGGATTTTCCCCTGACCCTGAGTGTCCGGCCCCATGAGACTGTGGTTTTCTCGGCCCCTGGTGGTCCGAGGTCGTTCCCGTTGCACAGATTCATGCGCCAGGGCCTCCTGCAGATAATTCACATTGGTTTATTGCGCTATCTGTAATAGCACCCGAGATATCACCAGATCTATATTGGATTTTCCCCTGACCCTGAGTGTCCGGCCCCATGAGACTGTGGTTTTCTCGGCCCCTGGTGGTCCGAGGTCGTTCCCGCTGCACAGATTCATGCGCCAGGGCCTACTGCAGATAATTCACTTTGATTTATTGCGCTATCTGTAATAGCACCCGAGATATCACCACATATATATTGGATTTTTCACTGACCCTGAGTATCCGGCCCCATGAGACGGTGGTTTTCTCGGTCCCTGGTGTTCCGAGGTCGTTCCCGCTGCACAGATTCATGCGCCAGAGCCTCCTACAGACAATGCACTTTGGTTTATTGCGCTATCTCTAATAGCACCCGAGATATCACCAGATATATATTGGATTTTCCCCTGACCCTGAGTGTCCGGCCCCATGAGACTGTGGTTTTCTCGGCCCCTGTTGGTCCGAGGTCGTTCCCGTTGCACAGATTCATGCGCCAGGGCCTCCTACAGACAATGCACTTTGATTTATTGCGCTATCTCTAATAGCACCCGAGATATCTCCAGATATATATTGGATTTTCCCCTGACCCTGAGTGACCGGCCCCATGAGACTGTGGTTTTTTCGGCCCCTGGTGGTCCGACGTCGTTCCCGCTGCACAGATTCATGCGCCAGGGCCTCCTGCAGATAATTCACTTTGGTTTATTGCGCTATCTCTAATAGCACCCGAGATATCACCAGATATATATTGGATTTTCCCCTGACCCTGAGTGTCCGGCCCCATGAGACTGTGGTTTTCTCGGCCCCTGGTGGTCCGAGGTCGTTCCTGTTGCACAGATTCATGCGCCAGGGCCTCCTGCAGATAATTCACTTTGGTTTATTGCGCTATCTCTAATAGCACCCGAGATATCACCAGATATATATTCGATTTTCCCCTGACCCTGAGTGTCCGGCCCCATGAGACTGTGGTTTTCTCGGCCCCTGGTCGTCCGAGGTCGTTCCCTCTGCACAGATTCATGCGCCAGGGCCTATAGACAATGCACTTTGATTTGTTGCGCTATCTGTAATAGCACCCGAGATATCACCAGATATATATTGGATTTTACCCTGACCCTGAGTGTCCGGCCCCATGAGACTGTGGTTTTCTCGGCCCCTGGTGGTCCGAGGTCGTTCCCGTTGCACAGATTCATGCGTCAGGGCCTCCTGCAGATAATTCACTTTGGTTTATTGCGCTATCTGTAATAGCACCCGAGATATCACCAGATCTATATTGGATTTTCCCCTGACCCTGAGTGTCCGGCCCCATGAGACTGTGGTTTTCTCGGCCCCTGGTGGTCCGAGGTCGTTCCCGCTGCACGGATTCATGCGCCAGGGCCTACTGCAGATAATTCACTTTGATTTATTGCGCTATCTGTAATAGCACCCGAGATATCACCACATATATATTGGATTTTTCACTGACCCTGAGTATCCGGCCCCATGAGACGGTGGTTTTCTCGGTTCCTGGTGTTCCGATGTCGTTCCCGCTGCACAGATTCATGCGCCAGGGCCTCCTACAGACAATGCACTTTGGTTTATTGCGCTATCTCTAATAGCACCCGAGATATCACCAGATATATATTGGATTTTCCCCTGACCCTGAGTGTCCGGCCCCATGAGACTGTGGTTTTCTCGGCCCCTGGTGTTCCGAGGTCGTTCCCGTTGCACAGATTCATGCGCCAGGGCCTCCTACAGACAATGCACTTTGATTTATTGCGCTATCTGTAATAGCACCCGAGATATCACCAGATATATATTGGATTTTCCCCAGACCCTGAGTGACCGGCCCAATGAGACTGTGGTTTTTTCGGCCCCTGGTGGTCCGAGGTCGTTCCCGCTGCACAGATTCATGCGCCAGGGCCTCCTGCAGATAATTCACTTTGGTTTATTGCGCTATCTCTAATAGCACCCGAGATATCACCAGATATATATTGGATTTTACCCTGACCCTGAGTGTCCGGCCCCATGAGACTGTGCTTTTCTCGGCCCCTGGTGGTCCGAGGTCGTTCCCGCTGCACAGATTCATGCGCCAGGGCCTCCTACAGACAATGCACTTTGATTTATTGCGCTATCTGTAATAGCATCCGAGATATCACACGATATATATTGGATTTTACCCTGACCCTGAGTGTCCGGCCCCATGAGACGGTCGTTGTCTTGGCCCCTGGAGGTCCGAGGACGTTCCCGCTGCACAGATTCATGCGCCAGGGCCTCCTACAGGTAATGCACTTTGATTTATTGCGCTACCTGTAATAGCACCCGAGATATCACCAGATCTATATTGGATTTTCCCCTGACCCTGAGTGTCCGGCCCCATGAGACTGTGGTTTTCTCGGCCCCTGGTGGTCCGAGGTCGTTCCCGTTGCACAGATTCATGCGCCAGGGCCTCCAGCAGATAATTCACTTTGGTTTATTGCGCTATCTGTAATAGCACCCGAGATATCACCAGATCTATATTGGATTTTCCCCTGACCCTGAGTGTCCGGCCCCATGAGACTGTGGTTTTCTCGGCCCCTGGTGGTTCGAGGTCGTTCCCGCTGCACAGATTCATGCGCCAGGGCCTACTGCAGATAATTCACTTTGATTTATTGCGCTATCTGTAATAGCACCCGAGATATCACCAGATATATATTGGATTTTACCCTGACCCTGAGTGTCCGGCCCCATGAGACTGTGCTTTTCTCGGCCCCTGGTGGTCCGAGGTCGTTCCCGCTGCACAGATTCATGCGCCAGGGCCTCCTACAGACAATGCACTTTGATTTATTGCGCTATCTGTAATAGCATCCGAGATATCACACGATATATATTGGATTTTACCCTGACCCTGAGTGTCCGGCCCCATGAGACGGTCGTTGTCTTGGCCCCTGGAGGTCCGAGGACGTTCCCGCTGCACAGATTCATGCGCCAGGGCCTCCTACAGGTAATGCACTTTGATTTATTGCGCTACCTGTAATAGCACCCGAGATATCACCAGATCTATATTGGATTTTCCCCTGACCCTGAGTGTCCGGCCCCATGAGACTGTGGTTTTCTCGGCCCCTGGTGGTCCGAGGTCGTTCCCGTTGCACAGATTCATGCGTCAGGGCCTCCTGCAGATAATTCACTTTGGTTTATTGCGCTATCTGTAATAGCACCCGAGATATCACCAGATCTATATTGGATTTTCCCCTGACCCTGAGTGTCCGGCCCCATGAGACTGTGGTTTTCTCGGCCCCTGGTGGTCCGAGGTCGTTCCCGCTGCACAGATTCATGCGCCAGGGCCTACTGCAGATAATTCACTTTGATTTATTGCGCTATCTGTAATAGCACCCGAGATATCACCACATATATATTGGATTTTTCACTGACCCTGAGTATCCGGCCCCATGAGACGGTGGTTTTCTCGGTCCCTGGTGTTCCGAGGTCGTTCCCGCTGCACAGATTCATGCGCCAGGGCCTCCTACAGACAATGCACTTTGGTTTATTGCGCTATCTCTAATAGCACCCGAGATATCACCAGATATATATTGGATTTTCCCCTGACCCTGAGTGTCCGGCCCCATGAGACTGTGGTTTTCTCGGCCCCTGGTGGTCCGAGGTCGTTCCCGTTGCACAGATTCATGCGCCAGGGCCTCCTACAGACAATGCACTTTGATTTATTGCGCTATCTCTAATAGCACCCGAGATATCTCCAGATATATATTGGATTTTCCCCTGACCCTGAGTGACCGGCCCCATGAGACTGTGGTTTTTTCGGCCCCTGGTGGTCCGACGTCGTTCCCGCTGCACAGATTCATGCGCCAGGGCCTCCTGCAGATAATTCACTTTGGTTTATTGCGCTATCTCTAATAGCACCCGAGATATCACCAGATATATATTGGATTTTCCCCTGACCCTAAGTGTCCGGCCCCATGAGACTGTGGTTTTCTCGGCCCCTGGTGGTCCGAGGTCGTTCCTGTTGCACAGATTCATGCGCCAGGGCCTCCTGCAGATAATTCACTTTGGTTTATTGCGCTATCTCTAATAGCACCCGAGATATCACCAGATATATATTCGATTTTCCCCTGACCCTGAGTGTCCGGCCCCATGAGACTGTGGTTTTCTCGGCCCCTGGTCGTCCGAGGTCGTTCCCTCTGCACAGATTCATGCGCCAGGGCCTATAGACAATGCACTTTGATTTGTTGCGCTATCTGTAATAGCACCCGAGATATCACCAGATATATATTGGATTTTCCCCTGACCCTGAGTGACCGGGCCCATGAGACTGTGGTTTTTTCGGCCCCTGGTGGTCCGAGGTCGTTCCCGCTGCACAGATTCATGCGCCAGGGCCTCCTACAGACAATGCACTTTGATTTATTGCGCTATCTGTAATAGCACCCGAGATATCACCAGATATATATTGCATTTTACCCTGACCCTGAGTGTCCGGCCCCATGAGACGGTCGTTGTCTCGGCCCCTGGAGGTCCGAGGACGTTCCCGCTGCACAGATTCATGCGCCAGGGCCTCCTACAGGTAATGCACTTTGATTTATTGCGCTATCTGTAATAGCACCCGAGATATCACCAGATCTATATTGGATTTTCCCCTGACCCTGAGTGTCCGGCCCCATGAGACTGTGGTTTTCTCGGCCCCTGGTGGTCCGAGGTCGTTCCCGTTGCACAGATTCATGCGCCAGGGCCTCCTACAGACAATGCACTTTGATTTATTGCGCTATCTGTAATAGCACCCGAGATATCACCAGATATATATTGGATTTTCCCCTGACCCTGAGAGTCCGGCCCCATGAGACTGTGGTTTTCTCGGCCCCTGGTCGTCCGAGGTCGTTCCCTCTGCACAGATTCATGCGCCAGGGCCTCCTACAGACAATGCACTTTGATTTATTGCGCTATCTGTAATAGCACCCGAGATATCACCAGATATATATTGGATTTCACCCTGACCCTGAGTGTCCGGCCCCATGAGACGGTCGTTGTCTCGGCCCCTGGAGGTCCGAGGACGTTTCCGCTGCAGAGATTCATGCGCCAGGGCCTCCGACAGGTAATGCACTTTGATTTATTGCGCTATCTGTAATAGCACCCGAGATATCACCACATATATATTGGATTTTTCACTGACCCTGAGTGTCCGGCCCTATGAGGCGGTCGTTTTCTCGGCCCCTGGTGGTCCGAGGTCATTCCCGCTGCACAGATTCATGCGCCAGGGCCTCCTACAGACAATGCACTTTGATTTATTGCGCTATCTGTAATAGCACCCGAGATATCACCAGATCTATATTGGATTTTCCCCTGACCCTGAGTGTCCGGCCCCATGAGACTGTGGTTTTCTCGGCCCCTGGTGGTCCGAGGTCGTTCCCGTTGCACAGATTCATGCGTCAGGGCCTCCTGCAGATAATTCACTTTGGTTTATTGCGCTATCTGTAATAGCACCCGAGATATCACCAGATCTATATTGGATTTTCCCCTGACCCTGAGTGTCCGGCCCCATGAGACTGTGGTTTTTTCGGCCCCTGGTGGTCCGAGGTCGTTCCCGCTGCACAGATTCATGCGCCAGGGCCTCCTACAGACAATGCACTTTGGTTTATTGCGCTATCTCTAATAGCACCCGAGATATCAGCAGATATATATTGGATTTTCCCCTGACCCTGAGTGTCCGGCCCCATGAGACTGTGGTTTTCTCGGCCCCTGGTGGTCCGAGGTCGTTCCCGTTGCACAGATTCATGCGCCAGGGCCTCCTACAGACAATGCACATTGATTTATTGCGCTATCTGTAATAGCACCCGAGATATCACCAGATATATATTGGATTTTCCCCTGACCCTGAGTGACCGGGCCCATGAGACTGTGGTTTTTTCGGCCCCTGGTGGTCCGAGGTCGTTCCCGCTGCACAGATTCATGCGCCAGGGCCTCCTACAGACAATGCACTTTGATTTATTGCGCTATCTGTAATAGCACCCGAGATATCACCAGATATATATTGCATTTTACCCTGACCCTGAGTGTCCGGCCCCATGAGACTGTGGTTTTTTCGGCCCCTGGTGGTCCGAGGTCGTTCCCGCTGCACAGATTCATGCGCCAGGGCCTCCTACAGACAATGCACTTTGATTTATTGCGCTATCTGTAATAGCACCCGAGATATCAGCAGATATATATTGGATTTTTCACTGACCCTGAGTGTCCGGCCCCATGAGACGGTCGTTTCCTCGGACCCTGGTGGTCCGAGGTCGTTCCCGCTGCACAGAATTATGCGCCAGGGCCTCCTACAGACAATGCACTTTGATTTATTGCGCTATCTGTAATAGCACCCGAGATATCAGCAGATATATATTGGATTTTTCACTGTCCCTGAGTGTCCAGCCCCATGCGACGGTCGTTTTCTCGGACCCTGGTGGTCCGAGGTCGTTCCCGCTGCACAGATTCATGCGCCAGGGCCTGCTGCAGATAATTCACTTTGGTTTATTGCGCTATCTCTAATAGCACCCGAGATATCACCAGATATATATTGGATTTTCCCCTGACCCTGAGTGTCCGGCCCCATGAGACTGTGGTTTTCTCGGCCCCTGGTGGTCCGAGGTCGTTCCCGTTGCACAGATTCAAGAGCCAGGGCCTCCTGCAGATAATTCACTTTGGTTTATTGCGCTATCTCTAATAGCACCCGAGATATCACCAGATATATATTCGATTTTCCCCTGACCCTGAGTGTCCGGCCCCATGAGACTGTGGTTTTCTCGGCCCCTGGTCGTCCGAGGTCGTTCCCTCTGCACAGATTCATGCGCCAGGGCCTCCTACAGACAATGCACTTTGATTTATTGCGCTATCTGTAATAGCACCTGAGATATCACCAGATATATATTGGATTTTACCCTGACCCTGAGTGTCCGGCCCCATGAGACGGTCGTTGTCTCGGCCCCTGGAGGTCCGAGGACGTTTCCGCTGCAGAGATTCATGCGCCAGGGCCTCCTACAGGTAATGCACTTTGATTTATTGCGCTATCTGTAATAGCACCCGAGATATCACCACATATATATTGGATTTTTCACTGACCCTGAGTGTCCGGCCCCTTGTGACGGTGGTTTCCTCGGTCCCTGGTGTTCCGAGGTCGTTCCCGCTGCACAGATTCATGCGCCAGGGCCTCCTACAGACAATGCACTTTGATTTATTGCGCTATCTGTAATAGCAGCCGAGATATCACCAGATATATATTGGATTTTTCACTGACCCTGAGTGTCCGGCCCCATGAGGCGGTCGTTTTCTTGGCCCCTGGTGGTCCGAGGTCGTTCCCGCTGCACAGATTCATGCGCCAGGGCCTCCTACAGACAATGCACTTTGATTAATTGCGCTATCTGTAATAGCACCCGAGATATAACCAGATATATATTGGATTTTACCCTGACCCTGAGTGTCCGGCCCCATGAGACTGTGGTTTTTTCGGCCCCTGGTGGTCCGAGGTCGCTCCCGCTTCACAGATTCATGCGCCAGGGCCTCCTAAAGACAATGCACTATGATTTATTGCGCTATCTCTAATAGCACCCGAGATATCACCATATACATATTGGATTTTCCCCTGACCCTAAGTGTCCGGCCCCATGAGACGGTGGTTTTCTCGGCCCCTGGTGGTCCGAGGTCGTTCCAGCTGAACAGATTCATGCGCTAGGGCCTCCTACAGACAATGCACTATGATTTATTGCGCTATCTTTAATAGCACCCGAGATATCATCAGATATATATTGGATTTTCCCCTGACCCTGAGTGTCCGGCCCCATGAGACGGTGGTTTTCTCGGCCCCAGGTGGTCCGAGGTCGTTCCCGCTGCACAGATTCATGCGCCAGGGCCCCCTGCAGATGATTCACTTTGGTTTAGTGCGCTATCTGTAAGAGCACCCGAGATGTCACCAGATATATGCTGGATTTTTCCATGAAATTAGGTGACGCATTCCGAATATCTGTAATTTTCTCGGCGCCTGGTGGTCCGAGGACGTTCCTGCTGCTCAGATTAATACGCCAGGCCCTCCTGCAGACAATGCACTTTGATTTATTTCGCTATCTCTAATAGCACCCGAAATATCACCAGATATATATCGGATTTTTCCCTGACCCTGACAGTCCGACCCCATGAGACGGTGGTTTTCTCGGCCCCTGGTGGTCCGAGGTCGTTCCCGCTGCATAGATTCATGCGCCAGGGCCTCCTGCAGACAATGCTTTTTGATTTATTGCGCTATCTGTAATATCACCCGAGATATCACCAGATTTGTATTCGATTTTTCCCGGACCCTGAGTGTCCGACCCCATGAGACGGTGGTTTTCTCGGCCCCTGGTGGTCCGAGGTCGTTCCCGCTGCATAGATTCATGCGCCAGGGCCTCCTGCAGACAATGCTTTTTGATTTATTGCGCTATCTGTAATATCACCCGAGATATCACCAGATATATTTTGGATTTTTCCTTGACCCTGACAGTCCGGCCCCATGTGTGGATGGTTTTCTCGGCCCCTGGTGGTCCGAGGTCGTTCCTGCTGCTCAGATTAATACGCCAGGCCCTCCTGCAGACAATGCACTTTGATTTATTTCGCTATCTCTAATAGCACCCGAAATATCACCAGATATATATTGGATTTTCCCCTGACCCTGAGTGTCCGGCCCCATGAGACGGTCGTTGTCTTGGCCCCTGGAGGTCCGAGGACGTTCCCGCTGCACAGATTCATGCGCCAGGGCCTCCTACAGGTAATGCACTTTGATTTATTGCGCTACCTGTAATAGCACCCGAGATATCACCAGATCTATATTGGATTTTCCCCTGACCCTGAGTGTCCGGCCCCATGAGACTGTGGTTTTCTCGGCCCCTGGTGGTCCGAGGTCGTTCCCGTTGCACAGATTCATGCGCCAGGGCCTCCTGCAGATAATTCACTTTGGTTTATTGCGCTATCTGTAATAGCACCCGAGATATCACCAGATCTATATTGGATTTTCCCCTGACCCTGAGTGTCCGGCCCCATGAGACTGTGGTTTTCTCGGCCCCTGGTGGTCCGAGGTCGTTCCCGCTACACAGATTCATGCGCCAGGGCCTACTGCAGATAATTCACTTTGATTTATTGCGCTATCTGTAATAGCACCCGAGATATCACCACATATATATTGGATTTTTCACTGACCCTGAGTATCCGGCCCCATGAGACGGTGGTTTTCTCGGTCCCTGGTGTTCCGATGTCGTTCCCGCTGCACAGATTCATGCACCAGGGCCTCCTACAGACAATGCACTTTGGTTTATTGCGCTATCTCTAATAGCACCCGAGATATCACGAGATATATATTGGATTTTCCCCTGACCCTGAGTGTCCGGCCCCATGAGACTGTGGTTTTCTCGGCCCCTGGTGGTCCGAGGTCGTTCCCGTTGCACAGATTCATGCGCCAGGGCCTCCTACAGACAATGCACTTTGATTTATTGCGCTATCTGTAATAGCACCCGAGATATCACCAGATATATATTGGATTTTCCCCAGACCCTGAGTGACGGGCCCAATGAGACTGTGGTTTTTTCGGCCCCTGGTGGTCCGAGGTCGTTCCCGCTGCACAGATTCATGCGCCAGGGCCTCCTGCAGATAAGTCACTTTGGTTTATTGCGCTATCTCTAATAGCACCCGAGATATCACCAGATATATATTGGATTTTACCCTGACCCTGAGTGTCCGGCCCCATGAGACTGTGCTTTTCTCGGCCCCTGGTGGTCCGAGGTCGTTCCCGCTGCACAGATTCATGCGCCAGGGCCTCCTACAGACAATGCACTTTGATTTATTGCGCTATCTGTAATAGCATCCGAGATATCACACGATATATATTGGATTTTACCCTGACCCTGAGTGTCCGGCCCCATGAGACGGTCGTTGTCTTGGCCCCTGGAGGTCCGAGGACGTTCCCGCTGCACAGATTCATGCGCCAGGGCCTCCTACAGGTAATGCACTTTGATTTATTGCGCTACCTGTAATAGCACCCGAGATATCACCAGATCTATATTGGATTTTCCCCTGACCCTGAGTGTCCGGCCCCATGAGACTGTGGTTTTCTCGGCCCCTGGTGGTCCGAGGTCGTTCCCGTTGCACAGATTCATGCGCCAGGGCCTCCTGCAGATAATTCACTTTGGTTTATTGCGCTATCTGTAATAGCACCCGAGATATCACCAGATCTATATTGGATTTTCCCCTGACCCTGAGTGTCCGGCCCCATGTGACTGTGGTTTTCTCGGCCCCTGGTGGTCCGAGGTCGTTCCCGCTGCACAGATTCATGCGCCAGGGCCTACTGCAGATAATTCACTTTGATTTATTGCGCTATCTGTAATAGCACCCGAGATATCACCACATATATATTGGATTTTTCACTGACCCTGAGTATCCGGCCCCATGAGACGGTGGTTTTCTCGGTCCCTGGTGTTCCGAGGTCGTTCCCGCTGCACAGATTCATGCGCCAGGGCCTCCTACAGACAATGCACTTTGGTTTATTGCGCTATCTCTAATAGCACCCGAGATATCACCAGATATATATTGGATTTTCCCCTGACCCTGAGTGTCCGGCCCCATGAGACTGTGGTTTTCTCGGCCCCTGGTGGTCCGAGGTCGTTCCCGTTGCACAGATTCATGCGCCAGGGCCTCCTACAGACAATGCACTTTGATTTATTGCGCTATCTCTAATAGCACCCGAGATATCTCCAGATATATATTGGATTTTCCCCTGACCCTGAGTGACCGGCCCCATGAGACTGTGGTTTTTTCGGCCCCTGGTGGTCCGACGTCGTTCCCGCTGCACAGATTCATGCGCCAGGGCCTCCTGCAGATAATTCACTTTGGTTTATTGCGCTATCTCTAATAGCACCCGAGATATCACCAGATATATATTGGATTTTCCCCTGACCCTGAGTGTCCGGCCCCATGAGACTGTGGTTTTCTCGGCCCCTGGTGGTCCGAGGTCGTTCCTGTTGCACAGATTCATGCGCCAGGGCCTCCTGCAGATAATTCACTTTGGTTTATTGCGCTATCTCTAATAGCACCCGAGATATCACCAGATATATATTCGATTTTCCCCTGACCCTGAGTGTCCGGCCCCATGAGACTGTGGTTTTCTCGGCCCCTGGTCGTCCGAGGTCGTTCCCTCTGCACAGATTCATGCGCCAGGGCCTATAGACAATGCACTTTGATTTGTTGCGCTATCTGTAATAGCACCCGAGATATCACCAGATATATATTGGATTTTCCCCTGACCCTGAGTGACCGGGCCCATGAGACTGTGGTTTTTTCGGCCCCTGGTGGTCCGAGGTCGTTCCCGCTGCACAGATTCATGCGCCAGGGCCTCCTACAGACAATGCACTTTGATTTATTGCGCTATCTGTAATAGCACCCGAGATATCACCAGATATATATTGCATTTTACCCTGACCCTGAGTGTCCGGCCCCATGAGACGGTCGTTGTCTCGGCCCCTGGAGGTCCGAGGACGTTCCCGCTGCACAGATTCATGCGCCAGGGCCTCCTACAGGTAATGCACTTTGATTTATTGCGCTATCTGTAATAGCACCCGAGATATCACCAGATCTATATTGGATTTTCCCCTGACCCTGAGTGTCCGGCCCCATGAGACTGTGGTTTTCTCGGCCCCTGGTGGTCCGAGGTCGTTCCCGTTGCACAGATTCATGCGCCAGGGCCTCCTACAGACAATGCACTTTGATTTATTGCGCTATCTGTAATAGCACCCGAGATATCACCAGATATATATTGGATTTCACCCTGACCCTGAGTGTCCGGCCCCATGAGACGGTCGTTGTCTCGGCCCCTGGAGGTCCGAGGACGTTTCCGCTGCAGAGATTCATGCGCCAGGGCCTCCTACAGGTAATGCACTTTGATTTATTGCGCTATCTGTAATAGCACCCGAGATATCACCACATATATATTGGATTTTTCACTGACCCTGAGTGTCCGGCCCTATGAGGCGGTCGTTTTCTCGGCCCCTGGTGGTCCGAGGTCATTCCCGCTGCACAGATTCATGCGCCAGGGCCTCCTACAGCCAATGCACTTTGATTTATTGCGCTATCTGTAATAGCACCCGAGATATCACCAGATCTATATTGGATTTTCCCCTGACCCTGAGTGTCCGGCCCCATGAGACTGTGGTTTTTTCGGCCCCTGGTGGTCCGAGGTCGTTCCCGCTGCACAGATTCATGCGCCAGGGCCTCCTACAGACAATGCACTTTGGTTTATTGCGCTATCTCTAATAGCACCCGAGATATCAGCAGATATATATTGGATTTTCCCCTGACCCTGAGTGTCCGGCCCCATGAGACTGTGGTTTTCTCGGCCCCTGGTGGTCCGAGGTCGTTCCCGTTGCACAGATTCATGCGCCAGGGCCTCCTACAGACAATGCACATTGATTTATTGCGCTATCTGTAATAGCACCCGAGATATCACCAGATATATATTGGATTTTCCCCTGACCCTGAGTGACCGGGCCCATGAGACTGTGGTTTTTTCGGCCCCTGGTGGTCCGAGGTCGTTCCCGCTGCACAGATTCATGCGCCAGGGCCTCCTACAGACAATGCACTTTGATTTATTGCGCTATCTGTAATAGCACCCGAGATATCACCAGATATATATTGCATTTTACCCTGACCCTGAGTGTCCGGCCCCATGAGACTGTGGTTTTTTCGGCCCCTGGTGGTCCGAGGTCGTTCCCGCTGCACAGATTCATGCGCCAGGGCCTCCTACAGACAATGCACTTTGATTTATTGCGCTATCTGTAATAGCACCCGAGATATCAGCAGATATATATTGGATTTTTCACTGACCCTGAGTGTCCGGCCCCATGAGACGGTCGTTTCCTCGGACCCTGGTGGTCCGAGGTCGTTCCCGCTGCACAGAATCATGCGCCAGGGCCTCCTACAGACAATGCACTTTGATTTATTGCGCTATCTGTAATAGCACCCGAGATATCACCAGATATATATTGCATTTTACCCTGACCCTGAGTGTCCGGCCCCATGAGACGGTCGTTGTCTCGGCCCCTGGAGGTCCGAGGACGTTCCCGCTGCACAGATTCATGCGCCAGGGCCTCCTACAGGTAATGCACTTTGATTTATTGCGCTATCTGTAATAGCACCCGAGATATCACCAGATCTATATTGGATTTTCCCCTGACCCTGAGTGTCCGGCCCCATGAGACTGTGGTTTTCTCGGCCCCTGGTGGTCCGAGGTCGTTCCCGTTGCACAGATTCATGCGCCAGGGCCTCCTACAGACAATGCACTTTGATTTATTGCGCTATCTGTAATAGCACCCGAGATATCACCAGATATATATTGGATTTTCCCCTGACCCTGAGAGTCCGGCCCCATGAGACTGTGGTTTTCTCGGCCCCTGGTCGTCCGAGGTCGTTCCCTCTGCACAGATTCATGCGCCAGGGCCTCCTACAGACAATGCACTTTGATTTATTGCGCTATCTGTAATAGCACCCGAGATATCACCAGATATATATTGGATTTCACCCTGACCCTGAGTGTCCGGCCCCATGAGACGGTCGTTGTCTCGGCCCCTGGAGGTCCGAGGACGTTTCCGCTGCAGAGATTCATGCGCCAGGGCCTCCTACAGGTAATGCACTTTGATTTATTGCGCTATCTGTAATAGCACCCGAGATATCACCACATATATATTGGATTTTTCACTGACCCTGAGTGTCCGGCCCTATGAGGCGGTCGTTTTCTCGGCCCCTGGTGGTCCGAGGTCATTCCCGCTGCACAGATTCATGCGCCAGGGCCTCCTACAGACAATGCACTTTGATTTATTGCGCTATCTGTAATAGCACCCGAGATATCACCAGATCTATATTGGATTTTCCCCTGACCCTGAGTGTCCGGCCCCATGAGACTGTGGTTTTTTCGGCCCCTGGTGGTCCGAGGTCGTTCCCGCTGCACAGATTCATGCGCCAGGGCCTCCTACAGACAATGCACTTTGGTTTATTGCGCTATCTCTAATAGCACCCGAGATATCAGCAGATATATATTGGATTTTCCCCTGACCCTGAGTGTCCGGCCCCATGAGACTGTGGTTTTCTCGGCCCCTGGTGGTCCGAGGTCGTTCCCGTTGCACAGATTCATGCGCCAGGGCCTCCTACAGACAATGCACATTGATTTATTGCGCTATCTGTAATAGCACCCGAGATATCACCAGATATATATTGGATTTTCCCCTGACCCTGAGTGACCGGGCCCATGAGACTGTGGTTTTTTCGGCCCCTGGTGGTCCGAGGTCGTTCCCGCTGCACAGATTCATGCGCCAGGGCCTCCTACAGACAATGCACTTTGATTTATTGCGCTATCTGTAATAGCACCCGAGATATCACCAGATATATATTGCATTTTACCCTGACCCTGAGTGTCCGGCCCCATGAGACTGTGGTTTTTTCGGCCCCTGGTGGTCCGAGGTCGTTCCCGCTGCACAGATTCATGCGCCAGGGCCTCCTACAGACAATGCACTTTGATTTATTGCGCTATCTGTAATAGCACCCGAGATATCAGCAGATATATATTGGATTTTTCACTGACCCTGAGTGTCCGGCCCCATGAGACGGTCGTTTCCTCGGACCCTGGTGGTCCGAGGTCGTTCCCGCTGCACAGAATCATGCGCCAGGGCCTCCTACAGACAATGCACTTTGATTTATTGCGCTATCTGTAATAGCACCCGAGATATCAGCAGATATATATTGGATTTTTCACTGTCCCTGAGTGTCCAGCCCCATGCGACGGTCGTTTTCTCGGACCCTGGTGGTCCGAGGTCGTTCCCGCTGCACAGATTCATGCGCCAGGGCCTGCTGCAGATAATTCACTTTGGTTTATTGCGCTATCTCTAATAGCACCCGAGATATCACCAGATATATATTGGATTTTCCCCTGACCCTGAGTGTCCGGCCCCATGAGACTGTGGTTTTCTCGGCCCCTGGTGGTCCGAGGTCGTTCCCGTTGCACAGATTCATGAGCCAGGGCCTCCTGCAGATAATTCACTTTGGTTTATTGCGCTATCTCTAATAGCACCCGAGATATCACCAGATATATATTCGATTTTCCCCTGACCCTGAGTGTCCGGCCCCATGAGACTGTGGTTTTCTCGGCCCCTGGTCGTCCGAGGTCGTTCCCTCTGCACAGATTCATGCGCCAGGGCCTCCTACAGACAATGCACTTTGATTTATTGCGCTATCTGTAATAGCACCCGAGATATCACCAGATATATATTGGATTTTACCCTGACCCTGAGTGTCCGGCCCCATGAGACGGTCGTTGTCTCGGCCCCTGGAGGTCCGAGGACGTTTCCGCTGCAGAGATTCATGCGCCAGGGCCTCCTACAGGTAATGCACTTTGATTTATTGCGCTATCTGTAATAGCACCCGAGATATCACCACATATATATTGGATTTTTCACTGACCCTGAGTGTCCGGCCCCTTGTGACGGTGGTTTTCTCGGTCCCTGGTGTTCCGAGGTCGTTCCCGCCGCACAGATTCATGCGCCAGGGCCTCCTACAGACAATGCACTTTGATTTATTGCGCTATCTGTAATAGCACCCGAGATATAACCAGATATATATTGGATTTTACCCTGACCCTGAGTGTCCGGCCCCATGAGACTGTGGTTTTTTCGGCCCCTGGTGGTCCGAGGTCGCTCCCGCTTCACAGATTCATGCGCCAGGGCCTCCTACAGACAATGCACTATGATTTGTTGCGCTATTTCTAATAGCACCCGAGATATCACCATATACATATTGGATTTTCCCCTGACCCTGAGTGTCCGGCCCCATGAGACGGTGGTTTTCTCGGCCCCTGGTGGTCCGAGGTCGTTCCAGCTGCACAGATTCATGCGCTAGGGCCTCCTACAGACAATGCACTATGATTTATTGCGCTATCTTTAATAGCACCCGAGATATCATCAGATATATATTGGATTTTCCCCTGACCCTGAGTGTCCGGCCCCATGAGACGGTGGTTTTCTCGGCCCCAGGTGGTCCGAGGTCGTTCCCGCTGCACAGATTCATGCGCCAGGGCCCCCTGCAGATGATTCACTTTGGTTTAGTGCGCTATCTGTAAGAGCACCCGAGATGTCACCAGATATATGCTGGATTTTTCCATGAAATTAGGTGACGCATTCCGAATATCTGTAATTTTCTCGGCGCCTGGTGGTCCGAGGACGTTCCTGCTGCTCAGATTAATACGCCAGGCCCTCCTGCAGACAATGCACTTTGATTTATTTCGCTATCTCTAATAGCACCCGAAATATCACCAGATATATATCGGATTTTTCCCTGACCCTGACAGTCCGACCCCATGAGACGGTGGTTTTCTCGGCCCCTGGTGGTCCGAGGTCGTTCCCGCTGCATAGATTCATGCGCCAGGGCCTCCTGCAGACAATGCTTTTTGATTTATTGCGCTATCTGTAATATCACCCGAGATATCACCAGATTTGTATTCGATTTTTCCCGGACCCTGAGTGTCCGACCCCATGAGACGGTGGTTTTCTCGGCCCCTGGTGGTCCGAGGTCGTTCCCGCTGCACAGATTCATGCGCCAGGGCCTCCTACAGACAATGCACTTTGATTTATTGCGCTATCTGTAATAGCATCCGAGATATCACACGATATATATTGGATTTTACCCTGACCCTGAGTGTCCGGCCCCATGAGACGGTCGTTGTCTTGGCCCCTGGAGGTCCGAGGACGTTCCCGCTGCACAGATTCATGCGCCAGGGCCTCCTACAGGTAATGCACTTTGATTTATTGCGCTACCTGTAATAGCACCCGAGATATCACCAGATCTATATTGGATTTTCCCCTGACCCTGAGTGTCCGGCCCCATGAGACTGTGGTTTTCTCGGCCCCTGGTGGTCCGAGGTCGTTCCCGTTGCACAGATTCATGCGCCAGGGCCTCCTGCAGATAATTCACTTTGGTTTATTGCGCTATCTGTAATAGCACCCGAGATATCACCAGATCTATATTGGATTTTCCCCTGACCCTGAGTGTCCGGCCCCATGAGACTGTGGTTTTCTCGGCCCCTGGTGGTCCGAGGTCGTTCCCGCTGCACAGATTCATGCGCCAGGGCCTACTGCAGATAATTCACTTTGATTTATTGCGCTATCTGTAATAGCACCCGAGATATCACCACATATATATTGGATTTTTCACTGACCCTGAGTATCCGGCCCCATGAGACGGTGGTTTTCTCGGTCCCTGGTGTTCCGAGGTCGTTCCCGCTGCACAGATTCATGCGCCAGGGCCTCCTACAGACAATGCACTTTGGTTTATTGCGCTATCTCTAATAGCACCCGAGATATCACCAGATATATATTGGATTTTCCCCTGACCCTGAGTGTCCGGCCCCATGAGACTGTGGTTTTCTCGGCCCCTGGTGGTCCGAGGTCGTTCCCGTTGCACAGATTCATGCGCCAGGGCCTCCTACAGACAATGCACTTTGATTTATTGCGCTATCTCTAATAGCACCCGAGATATCTCCAGATATATATTGGATTTTCCCCTGACCCTGAGTGACCGGCCCCATGAGACTGTGGTTTTTTCGGCCCCTGGTGGTCCGACGTCGTTCCCGCTGCACAGATTCATGCGCCAGGGCCTCCTGCAGATAATTCACTTTGGTTTATTGCGCTATCTCTAATAGCACCCGAGATATCACCAGATATATATTGGATTTTCCCCTGACCCTGAGTGTCCGGCCCCATGAGACTGTGGTTTTCTCGGCCCCTGGTGGTCCGAGGTCGTTCCTGTTGCACAGATTCATGCGCCAGGGCCTCCTGCAGATAATTCACTTTGGTTTATTGCGCTATCTCTAATAGCACCCGAGATATCACCAGATATATATTCGATTTTCCCCTGACCCTGAGTGTCCGGCCCCATGAGACTGTGGTTTTCTCGGCCCCTGGTCGTCCGAGGTCGTTCCCTCTGCACAGATTCATGCGCCAGGGCCTACAGACAATGCACTTTGATTTGTTGCGCTATCTGTAATAGCACCCGAGATATCACCAGATATATATTGGATTTTCCCCTGACCCTGAGTGACCGGGCCCATGAGACTGTGGTTTTTTCGGCCCCTGGTGGTCCGAGGTCGTTCCCGCTGCACAGATTCATGCGCCAGGGCCTCCTACAGACAATGCACTTTGATTTATTGCGCTATCTGTAATAGCACCCGAGATATCACCAGATATATATTGCATTTTACCCTGACCCTGAGTGTCCGGCCCCATGAGACGGTCGTTGTCTCGGCCCCTGGAGGTCCGAGGACGTTCCCGCTGCACAGATTCATGCGCCAGGGCCTCCTACAGGTAATGCACTTTGATTTATTGCGCTATCTGTAATAGCACCCGAGATATCACCAGATCTATATTGGATTTTCCCCTGACCCTGAGTGTCCGGCCCCATGAGACTGTGGTTTTCTCGGCCCCTGGTGGTCCGAGGTCGTTCCCGTTGCACAGATTCATGCGCCAGGGCCTCCTACAGACAATGCACTTTGATTTATTGCGCTATCTGTAATAGCACCCGAGATATCACCAGATATATATTGGATTTTCCCCTGACCCTGAGAGTCCGGCCCCATGAGACTGTGGTTTTCTCGGCCCCTGGTCGTCCGAGGTCGTTCCCTCTGCACAGATTCATGCGCCAGGGCCTCCTACAGACAATGCACTTTGATTTATTGCGCTATCTGTAATAGCACCCGAGATATCACCAGATATATATTGGATTTCACCCTGACCCTGAGTGTCCGGCCCCATGAGACGGTCGTTGTCTCGGCCCCTGGAGGTCCGAGGACGTTTCCGCTGCAGAGATTCATGCGCCAGGGCCTCCTACAGGTAATGCACTTTGATTTATTGCGCTATCTGTAATAGCACCCGAGATATCACCACATATATATTGGATTTTTCACTGACCCTGAGTGTCCGGCCCTATGAGGCGGTCGTTTTCTCGGCCCCTGGTGGTCCGAGGTCATTCCCGCTGCACAGATTCATGCGCCAGGGCCTCCTACAGACAATGCACTTTGATTTATTGCGCTATCTGTAATAGCACCCGAGATATCACCAGATCTATATTGGATTTTCCCCTGACCCTGAGTGTCCGGCCCCATGAGACTGTGGTTTTCTCGGCCCCTGGTGGTCCGAGGTCGTTCCCGTTGCACAGATTCATGCGTCAGGGCCTCCTGCAGATAATTCACTTTGGTTTATTGCGCTATCTGTAATAGCACCCGAGATATCACCAGATCTATATTGGATTTTCCCCTGACCCTGAGTGTCCGGCCCCATGAGACTGTGGTTTTTTCGGCCCCTGGTGGTCCGAGGTCGTTCCCGCTGCACAGATTCATGCGCCAGGGCCTCCTACAGACAATGCACTTTGGTTTATTGCGCTATCTCTAATAGCACCCGAGATATCAGCAGATATATATTGGATTTTCCCCTGACCCTGAGTGTCCGGCCCCATGAGACTGTGGTTTTCTCGGCCCCTGGTGGTCCGAAGGTCGTTCCCGTTGCACAGATTCATGCGCCAGGGCCTCCTACAGACAATGCACATTGATTTATTGCGCTATCTGTAATAGCACCCGAGATATCACCAGATATATATTGGATTTTCCCCTGACCCTGAGTGACCGGGCCCATGAGACTGTGGTTTTTTCGGCCCCTGGTGGTCCGAGGTCGTTCCCGCTGCACAGATTCATGCGCCAGGGCCTCCTACAGACAATGCACTTTGATTTATTGCGCTATCTGTAATAGCACCCGAGATATCACCAGACGTATATGGGATTTTTCCCCGACCCTGAGTGTCCGACCCCATGAGACGGTGGTTTTCTCGGCCCCTGGTGGTCCTAGGTCGATCCCGCTGCACAGATTCACGCTCCAGGGCCTCCTACAGACAATGCACTTTGATTTATTGCGCTATCTCTAATAGCACCCGAGATATCACCAGATATATATTGGATTTTTCCTTGACCCTGACAGTCCGGCCCCATCTGTGGATGGTTTTCTCGGCCCCTGGTGGTCCGAGGTCGTTCCTGCTGCTCAGATTAATACGCCAGGCCCTCCTGCAGACAATGGACTTTGATTTATTTCGCTATCTCTAATAGCACCCGAAATATCACCAGATATATATCGGATTTTTCCCTGACCCTGACAGTCCGACCCCATGAGACGGTGGTTTTCTCGGCCCCTGGTGGTCCGAGGTCGTTCCCGCTGCATAGATTGATGCGCCAGGGCCTCCTGCAGACAATGCTTTTTGATTTATTGCGCTATCTGTAATATCACCCGAGATATCACCAGATTTGTATTCGATTTTTCCCGGACCCTGAGTGTCCGACCCCATGAGACGGTGGTTTTCTCGGCCCCTGGTTGTCCGAGGTCGTTCCCGCTGCACAGATTTATGCGCCAGGGCCTCCTGCAGACAATGCACTTTGATTTATTGCGCTATCTCTAATAGCACCCGAGATATCACCAGATATATATTGGATTTTTCCTTGACCCTGACAGTCCGGCCCCATGTGTGGATGGTTTTCTCGGCCCCTGGTGGTCCGAGGTCGTTCCCGCTGCACAGATTCATGCGCCAGGGCCTCCTACAGACAATGAACTTTGATTTATTGCGCTATCTGTAAGAGCACCCGAGATGTCACCAGATATATGCTGGATTTTTACATGACCTTGGGTGACGGATTCCGAATATCAGTAATTTTCTCGGCCCCTGGTGGTCCGAGGTCGTTCCCGCGGCACAGATTTATGCGTCAGGGCCTCCTGCAGACAATGCACTTTGATTTATTTCGCTATCTCTAATAGCACCCGAGATATCACCAGATATATATTGGATTTTTCCCTGACCCTGACAGTCCGGCCCCATGAGATGGAGATTTTCTCGGCCCCTGGTGGTCCGAGGTCGATCCCGCTGCACAGATTCATGCGCCAGGGCCTCCTATAGATAATTCACTTTGGTTTAGTGCGCTATCTGTAAGAGCACCCGAGATGTCACCAGATATATGCTGGATTTTTACATGACCTTGGGTAACGGATTCCGAATATATGTAATTTTCTCGGCGCCTGGTGGTCCGAGGTCGTTCCTGCTGCTCAGATTAATACGCCAGGCCCTCCTGCAGATAATTCACTTTGGTTTATTGCGCTATCTCTAATAGCACTCGAGATATCACCAGATATATATTGGATTTTCCCCTGACCATGAGTGTCCGGCCCCATGTGTCGGTGGTTTTCTCGGTCCCTGGTGGTCCAAGGTCGATCCCGCGGCACAGATTTGTGCGCCAGGGCCTTCAGCAGACAATGCACTTTCATTTATTTCGCTATCTCTAATAGCACCGGAGATATCACCAGATATATATTGGATTTATCCCTGACCCTGACAGTCCGGCCCCATGAGACGGAGCTTTTCTCGGCCCCTGGTGGTCCGAGGTCGATGCCGCTGCACAGATTCATGCGCCAGGGCCTCCTACAGACAATGCACTTTGATTTATTGCGCTATCTGCAATAGCACCCGAGATATCACCAGATATATATTGGATTTTTCCCTGACCCTGACAGTCCGGCCGCATGAGACGGAGATTTTCTCGGCCCCTGCTGGTCCGAGGTCGATCCCGCTGCACAGATTCATGAGCCAGGGCCCCCTGCAGATAGTTCACTTTGGTTTAGTGCGCGATCTGTAATAGCACCCGAGATATCACCAGATATATATTGGATTTTTCCCTGACACTGAGTGTCGAACACCATGAGACGGTAGTTTTCTCGGCCCCTGGTGGTCACAGGTCGTTCCCGCTGCACAGATTCATGCGCTAGGGCCTCCTGCAGACAATGCACTTTGATTTATTGCGCTATCTCTAATAGCACCCGAGATATCACCAGATATATATTGGATTTTTCCTTGACCCTGACAGTCCGGCCCCATGTGTGGATGGTTTTCTCGGCCCCTGGTGGTCCGAGGTCGTTCCCGCTGCACAGATTCATGCGCCAGGGCCTCCTACAGACAATGAACTTTGATTTATTGCGCTATCTGTAAGAGCACCCGAGATGTCACCAGATATATGCTGGATTTTTACATGACCTTGGGTGACGGATTCCGAATATCAGTAATTTTCTCGGCCCCTGGTGGTCCGAGGTCGTTCCCGCGGCACAGATTTATGCGCCAGGGCCTCCTGCAGACAATGCACTTTGATTTATTTCGCTATCTCTAATAGAACCCGAGATATCACCAGATATATATTGGATTTTTCCCTGACCCTGAGTGTCCGGCCCCATGAGACGGTGATTTTCTCGGCCCCTGGTGGTCCGAGGTCGATCCCGCTGCACAGATTCATGCGCCAGGGCCTCCTGCAGACAATGAACTTTGATTTATTGCGCTATCTCTAATAGCACCCGAGATATCACCAGATATATATTGGATTTTTCCTTGACCCTGACAGTCCGGCCCCATGTGTGGATGGTTTTCTCGGCCCCTGGTGGTCCGAGGTCGTTCCCGCTGCACAGATTCATGCGCCAGGGCCTCCTACAGACAATGAACTTTGATTTATTGCGCTATCTGTAAGAGCACCCGAGATGTCACCAGATATATGCTGGATTTTTACATGACCTTGGGTGACGGATTCCGAATATCAGTAATTTTCTCGGCCCCTGGTGGTCCGAGGTCGTTCCCGCGGCACAGGTTTATGCGCCAGGGCCTCCTGCAGACAATGCACTTTGATTTATTTCGCTATCTCTAATAGCACCCGAGATATCACCAGATATATATTGGATTTTTCCCTGACCCTGACAGTCCGGCCCCATGAGATGGAGATTTTCTCGGCCCCTGGTGGTCCGAGGTCGATCCCGCTGCACAGATTCATGCGCCAGGGCCTCCTATAGATAATTCACTTTGGTTTAGTGCGCTATCTGTAAGAGCACCCGAGATGTCACCAGATATATGCTGGATTTTTACATGACCTTGGGTAACGGATTCCGAATATATGTAATTTTCTCGGCGCCTGGTGGTCCGAGGTCGTTCCTGCTGCTCAGATTAATACGCCAGGCCCTCCTGCAGATAATTCACTTTGGTTTATTGCGCTATCTCTAATAGCACTCGAGATATCACCAGATATATATTGGATTTTCCCCTGACCATGAGTGTCCGGCCCCATGTGTCGGTGGTTTTCTCGGTCCCTGGTGGTCCAAGGTCGATCCCGCGGCACAGATTTGTGCGCCAGGGCCTTCAGCAGACAATGCACTTTCATTTATTTCGCTATCTCTAATAGCACCCGAGATATCACCAGATATATATTGGATTTTTCCCTGACCCTGGCAATCCGGCCCCATGAGGCGGTGATTTTCTCGGCCTCTGGTGGTCCGAGGTCGATCCCGCTGCACAGATTCATGCGCCAGGGCCCCCTGCAGATAATTCACTTTGGTTTAGTGCGCTATCTGTAAGAGCACCCGAGATATCACCAGATATATATTGAATTTTTCCTCGACCCTGAGTGTCCGGCCTCATGTGTCGGTGGTTTTCTCGGCCCCTGGTGGTCCGAGGTCGATCCCGCGGCACAGATTTATGCGCCAGGGCCTCCTGCAGACAATGCAGTTTGATTTATTTCGCTATCTCTAATAGCACCCGAGATATCACCAGATATACACTCTGTTTGACAAGAGCGTGTCCGGCAAAACTCGAAAACTATTTCGGATATCGGGTTCGAAAAAAATACACAAATTCTTTATGGTGTATACTAAGATGCGTTATTATTAATATGGTGCCCAGTCACCGCCATTATCAATAATTAATTTACATCTTCGAGGCATACTTTCTACTAATGTAATCGCATAATCACGAGATAAGGACCTCCATACCAATCGAATTTGACGAATCAGCTTCTTGATCGTGTTGTGCTTCTTTCCTATGAGCTTGATCTTCATGATTGCCCAAACATTTTCTATTGGATTTGCATCCGTCGACTGTGAAGGCTAATCTAGTACATCGATGTGATTTTCCTCTTTCCAGGCTGTACAGTGTCGACTTCGATGTTTTGGGTCATTATCCTCTTCCAGTAGCCAATGTTTATTATTTCTTATAAACCACCTCTGGGCAGATGGTAATAAGGCTCTCTGATAGATTTTGACCATTTTGGCAGCGTTTAAATTGTCAGTGAATACGTGCAAAGTACCGAATCTCTGCTTCGAGAAGCAACCCCAAACATGCACCCTTACCGGGTGTTTAACGGTTCGCTGAAGGAGTTTATTGGCGTGGTTACACCAGGTATGGGTTATAAAAGTATGTGCCCATAAAGAAGTTTCGTCCGAAAAAATTACATTGTCCAAATCACGGTTCAAATTTTCATTCGCCCAAGCGAGTCTTTTTGTGACATGTTTCTCGGATAGTAGCACTTTCTTTATTGTGCTTCTCAATTTCACATTATTTGCCAATAATCGTCTTCTTATCGTATCACATAACAATTTCAAACCCTTTCTACATAAAACTGCCTGTCCACTACGTAACGATAGACGGGGATTCTTCTCGAATTCGCGTAAAATCAATTTATCCTCTTTCTTCGTCGTCTTTGACTTAGTGCCACGATTTGGTAGGTCATCGACATTTTTGACCTCCAAATATCGTTTCACCCACTTACTAACAAATGTCTTCGATTTCTTCATGTATTTAGCAGCCGCTGTGTATGACATTTTTGGTCCTTTAGGATGGGAACACAGAAACACTGCTTCGTAACGTGATGCGTACGCGGCACTCATAATGAAATGCGTCGTTTTACGAATAAGCTCGATCAACAACTGAAGGTTTTTTGTACAAAGCATCTTAGGGAAACATTCAAGTTACCTGCTTGAAGTGGAATTTCTTACCTAAGACATCGCACGTAAGAGTTTTGCCGTACACGCTCTTGTCAAACAGACTGTATATTGGATTTTTCCCTGACCCTGACAGTCCGGCCGCATGAGACGGAGATTTTCTCGGCCCCTGCTGGTCCGAGGTCGATCCCGCTGCACAGATTCATGCGCCAGGGCCTCCTACAGACAATGCACTTTGATTTATTGCGCTATCTGCAATAGCACTCGAGATATCACCAGATATATATTGGAATTTTCCCTGACCCTGAGCGTCCGACCCCATGAGACGGTGGTTTTCTCGGCCCCTGGTGGTCCGAGGTCGATTCCGCTGCACAGATTCATGCGCCAAGGCATCCTGCAGACAATTCACTTTGGTTTATTGCGCTATCTGTAACAGCACCCGAGATATCATCAGATAGATGCTGGATTTTTACGTGACCTTGTGTGACGGATTCCGAATATCTGTAATTTTCTCGGCCCCTGGTGGTCCGAGGTAGTTCCTGCTGCGCAGATTCATACGCCAGTGCCTCGTACAGACAATGGACTTTGATTTATTGCTCTACCTCTAATAGCACCCGAGATATCACCATATATATATTGGATTCTTCCCTGACCCTGACAGTCCGGCCCCATGTGTCGGTGGTTTTCTCGGCCACTGGTGGTCCTAGGTCGTTCCCGCTGCACAGATTCATGAGCCAGGGCCCCCTGCAGATAGTTCACTTTGGTTTAGTGCGCTATCTGTAATAGCACCCGAGATATCACCAGTTATATATTGGATTTTTCCCGGACACTGAGTGTCGAACACCATGAGACGGTAGTTTTCTCGGCCCCTGGTGGTCCCAGGTCGTTCCCGCTGCACAGATTCATGCGCTAGGGCCTCCTGCAGACAATGCACTTTGATTTATTTCGCTATCTCTAATAGCACCCGAGATATCACCAGATATATATTGGATTTTTCCTTGACCCTGACAGTCCGGCCCCATGTGTCGATGGTTTTCTCGGTCCCTCGTGGTCCGAGGTAGATCCCGCTGCACAGATTCATGCGCCTGGGCCCCATGCAGATAATTCACTTTGATTTATTCCGCTATCTCTAATAACACCCGAGATATCACCAGATATATATTGGATTTTTCCCTGACCCTGAGTCTCTCACCCCATGAGACGGTGGTTTTCTCGGCCCCTGCTGGTCCGAGGTCGTGCCCGCTGAACAGATTCATGCGCCAGGGCCTCCTACAGGCAATGCACTTTGATTTATTGCGCTATCTGTAATTGCACCCAAGATATCACCATATATATATTGGATTTTCCCCTGACACTGAGTGTCCAGCCCCATGAGACGGTGGTTTTCTCAGCCCCTGGTGGTCCGAGGTCGTTTCCGCGGCACAGATTCATGCGCCAGGGCCTCCTGCAGACAATGCACTTTGATTTATTGCGCTATCTGCAATAGCACCCGAGATATCACCAGATATATATTGGAATTTTCCCTGACCCTGAGTGTCCGACCCCATGAGACGGTGGTTTTCTCGGCCCCTGGTGGTCCGAGGTCGATTCCGCTGCACAGATTCATGCGCCAAGGCATCCTGCAGACAATTCACTTTGGTTTATTGCGCTATCTGTAACAGCACCCGAGATATCATCAGATAGATGCTGGATTTTTACGTGACCTTGTGTGACGGATTCCGAATATCTGTAATTTTCTCGGCCCCTGGTGGTCCGAGGTAGTTCCTGCTGCACAGATTCATACGCCAGTGCCTCGTACAGACAATGGACTTTGATTTATTGCTCTACCTCTAATAGCACCCGAGATATCACCATATATATATTGGATTCTTCCCTGACCCTGACAGTCCGGCCCCATGTGTCGGTGGTTTTCTCGGCCACTGGTGATCCTAGGTCGTTCCCGCTGCACAGATTCATGAGCCAGGGCCCCCTGCAGATAGTTCACTTTGGTTTAGTGCGCGATCTGTAATAGCACCCGAGATATCACCATATATATATTGGATTTTTCCCTGACACTGAGTGTCGAACACCATGAGACGGTAGTTTTCTCGGCCCCTGGTGGTCACAGGTCGTTCCCGCTGCACAGATTCATGCGCTAGGGCCTCCTGCAGACAATGCACTTTGATTTATTGCGCTATCTCTAATAGCACCCGAGGTATGACCAGATATATATTGCACCTTTCCCTGACGCTGACAGTCCGGCCTCATGAGAAAGTGATTTTCTCGGCCCCTGGTGGTCCGAATTCGATCCCGCTGCACAGATTCATGCGCCAGGGCCTCCTGCAGACAATGCACTTTGATTTATTTCGCTATCCCTAATAGCACCCGAGATATCACCAGACGTATATGGGATTTTTCCCCGACCCTGAGTGTCCGACCCCATGAGACGGTGGTTTTCTCGGCCCCTGGTGGTCCTAGGTCGATCCCGCTGCACAGATTCATGCGCCAGGGCCCCCTGCAGATAATTCACTTTGATTTATTGCGCTATCTCTAATAGCACCCGAGATATCACCATATATATATTGGATTTTTCCCTGACCCTGAGTGTCCGGCCCCATGAGACGGTGATTTTCTCGGCCCCTGGTGGTCCGAGGTCGATCCCGCTGCACAGATTCATGCGCCAGGGCCTCCTGCAGACAATGCACTTTGATTTATTGCGCTATCTTTAATAGCACCCGTGATATCACCAGATATATATTGGATTTTTCCTTGACCCTGACAGTCCGGCCCCATGTGTCGATGGTTTTCTCGGTCCCTCGTGGTCCGAGGTAGATCCCGCTGCACAGATTCATGCGCCTGGGCCCCATGCAGATAATTCACTTTGACTTATTCCGCTATCTCTAATAACACCCGAGATATCACCAGATATATATTGGATTTTTCCCTGACCCTGAGTCTCTCACCCCATGAGACGGTGGTTTTCTCGGCCCCTGCTGGTCCGAGGTCGTTCCCGCTGCACAGATTCATGCGCCAGGGCCCCCTGCAGATAATTCACTTTGATTTATTGCGCTATCTCTAATAGCACCCGAGATATCACCAGATATATATTGGATTTTACCCTGACCCTGAGTGTCCGGCCCCATGAGACTGTGGTTTTTTCGGCCCCTGGTGGTCCGAGGTCGCTCCCGCTTCACAGATTCATGCGCCAGGGAGTCCTACGGACAATGCACTTTGATTTATTGCGCTATCTGTAATAGCACCCGAGATATCACCATATATATATTGGATTCTCCCCTGACATTGAGTGCCCGGCCCCATGAGACGGTGATTTTCTCGGCCCCTGGTGGTCCGAGGTCGATCACGCTGCACAGATTCATGCGCCAGGGCCTCCTACAGACAGTGCACATTGATTTATTGCGCTATCTGTAATAGCACCCGAGATATCAGCAGATATCTATTGGATTTTTCCATGACCCTGAGTGTCCGACCCCATGAGACGGTGGTTTTCTCGGCCCCTGGTGGTCCGAGGTCGTGCCCGCTGAACAGATTCATGCGCCAGGGCCTCCTACAGGCAATGCACTTTGATTTATTGCGCTATCTGTAATAGCACCCAAGATATCACCATATATATATTGGATTTTCCCCTGACACTGAGTGTCCGGCCCCATGAGACGGTGGTTTTCTCAGCCCCTGGTGGTCCGAGGTCGTTCCCGCGGCACAGATTCATGCGCCAGGGCCTCCTGCAGACAATGCACTTTGATTTATTTCGCTATCTCTAATAGCACCCGAGATATCACCAGATATATATTGGATTTATCCCTGACCCTGACAGTCCGGCCCCATGAGACGGAGCTTTTCTCGGCCCCTGGTGGTCCGAGGTCGATGCCGCTGCACAGATTCATGCGCCAGGGCCTCCTACAGACAATGCACTTTGATTTATTGCGCTATCTGCAATAGCACCCGAGATATCACCAGATATATATTGGAATTTTCCCTGACCCTGAGTGTCCGACCCCATGAGACGGTGGTTTTCTCGGCCCCTGGTGGTCCGAGGTCGATTCCGCTGCACAGATTCATGCGCCAAGGCATCCTGCAGACAATTCACTTTGGTTTATTGCGCTATCTGTAACAGCACCCGAGATATCATCAGATAGATGCTGGATTTTTACGTGACCTTGTGTGACGGATTCCGAATATCTGTAATTTTCTCGGCCCCTGGTGGTCCGAGGTAGTTCCTGCTGCACAGATTCATACGCCAGTGCCTCGTACAGACAATGGACTTTGATTTATTGCTCTACCTCTAATAGCACCCGAGATATCACCATATATATATTGGATTCTTCCCTGACCCTGACAGTCCGGCCCCATGTGTCGGTGGTTTTCTCGGCCACTGGTGGTCCTAGGTCGTTCCCGCTGCACAGATTCATGAGCCAGGGCCCCCTGCAGATAGTTCACTTTGGTTTAGTGCGCGATCTGTAATAGCACCCGAGATATCACCAGATATATATTGGATTTTTCCCTGACACTGACTGTCGAACACCATGAGACGGTAGTTTTCTCGGCCCCTGGTGGTCACAGGTCGTTCCCGCTGCACAGATTCATGCGCTAGGGCCTCCTGCAGACAATGCACTTTGATTTATTGCGCTATCTCTAATAGCACCCGAGATATCACCAGATATATATTGCACCTTTCCCTGACGCTGACAGTCCGGCCTCATGAGAAAGTGATTTTCTCGGCCCCTGGTGGTCCGAATTCGATCCCGCTGCACAGATTCATGCGCCAGGGCCTCCTGCAGACAATGCACTTTGATTTATTTCGCTATCCCTAATAGCACCCGAGATATCACCAGACGTATATGGGATTTTTCCCCGACCCTGAGTGTCCGACCCCATGAGACGGTGGTTTTCTCGGCCCCTGGTGGTCCGAGGTCGTTCCCGCTGCACAGATTCATTCGCCAGTGCCTCCTACAGACAATGCACTTTGATTTATTGCGCTATCTCTAATAGCACCCGAGATATCACCAGATATATATTGGATTTTTCCCTGACCCTAACAGTCCGGCCCCATGAGACGGTGATTTTCTCGGACCCTGGTTGTCCGAGGTCGATCCCGCTGCAGAGATTCATGCGCCAGGGCCTCCTGCAGACAATGCACTTTGATTTATTGCGCTATCTCTAATAGCACCCGAGATATCACCAGATATATATTGAATTTTTCCCTGACCCCGACAGTCCGACCCCATGAGACGGTGGTTTTCTCGGCCCCTGGTGTTCCGAGGTCGTTCCCGCTGCACAGATTCATGCGCCAGGGCCTCCGGCAGACAATGCACTTTGATTTATTGCGCTATCTCTAATAGCACACGAGATATCACCAGATATATATTGGATTTTTCCCTGACCCTGTCTTTCCGGCCCCATGAGACGGTGATTTCCTCGGCCCCTGGTGGTCCGAGGTCGATCCCGCTGCACAGATTCATGCGCCAGGGCCTCCTACAGGCAATGCACTTTGATTTATTGCGCTATCTTTAATAGCACCCGAGATATCACCAGATATATATTGGATTTTTCCTTGACCCTGACAGTCCGGCCCCATGTGTCGATGGTTTACTCGGTCCCTCGTGGTCCGAGGTCGATCCGGCTGAACAGATTCATGCGCCAAGGCTTCCTGCAGGCAATTCACTTTGGTTTATTGCGCGATCTGTAATAGCACCCGAGATATCAAAAGATATATGCTGGATTTTTACATGACCTTGGGTGACGGATTCCGAATATCTGTAATTTTCTCGGCCCCTGGTGGTCCGAGGTAGTTCCTGCTGCACAGATTCATTCGGCAGTGCCTCCTACAGACAATGCGCTTTGATTTATTGCGCTATCTCTAATAGCACCCGAGATATCACCAGATATATATTGGATTTTTCCCTGACCCTGCCAGTCCGACCCTATGAGACGGTGATTTTCTCGGACCCTTGTGGTCCGAGGTCGATCCCGCTGCACAGATTCATGCGCCAGGGCCTCCTGCAGACAATGCACTTTGATTTGTTGCGCTATCTCTAATAGCACCCGAGATATCACCAGATATATATTGAATTTTTCCCTGACCCCGACAGTCCGACCCCATGAGACGGTGGTTTTCTCGGCCCCTGGAGTTCCGAGGTCGTTCCCGCTGCACAGATTCATGCGCCAGGGCCTCCGGCAGACAATGCACTTTGATTTATTGCGCTATCTCTAATAGCACACGAGATATCACCAGATATATATTGGATTTTTCCCTGACCCTGCCAGTCCGACCCCATGAGACGGTGATTTTGTCGGACCCTTGTGGTCCGAGGTCGTTCCCGTTGCACTGTTTCATGCGCCAGGGCCTCCTGCAGATAATTCACTTTGGTTTATAGCGCTATCTCTAATAGCACCCGAGATATCACCAGATATATATTGGATTTTACCCTGACCCTGAGTGTCCGGCCCCATGAGACGGTGGTTGTCTCGGCCCCTGGTGGTCCGAGGTCGTTCCCGCTGCACAGATTCATGCGCCAGGGCCTCCTGCAGATAATTCACTTTGACTTATTGCGCTATCTGTAATAGCACCCGAGATATCACCAGATATATATTGGATTTTTCACTGACCCTAAGTGTCCGGCCCCTCGGGACGGTGGTTTTCTCGGCCCCTGGTGGTCCGAGGTCGTTCCCGCTGCACAGATTCATGCGCCAGGGCCTCCTGCAGATCATTCACTTTGGTTTATTGCGCTATCTCTAATAGCACCCGAGATATCACCAGATATATATTGGATTTTACCCTGACCCTGAGTGTCCGAACCCATGAGACTGTGGTTTTCTCTGCCGACGTTGTTCCGAGGTCGTTCCCGCTGCACAGATTCATGCGCCAGGGCCTCCTACAGACAATGCACTTTGATTTATTGCGCTATCTGTAATAGCACCCGAGATAGCACCAGATATATATTGGATTTTTCACTGACCCTAAGTGTCCGGCCCCTCGGGACGGTGGTTTTCTCGGCCCCTGGTGATTCGAGGTCGTTCCCGCTGCACAGATTCATGCGCCGGGGCCTCCTGCAGATAATTCACTTTGGTTTATTGCGCTATCTCTAATAGCACCCAAGATATCGCCAGATATATATTGGATTTTTCCCTGACCCTGAGTGTCCGGCCTCATGATACTGAGGTTTTCTCGGCCCCTGGTGGTACGAGGTCGTTCCCGCTGCACCGATTCATGAGCCAGAGCCTCCTACAGACAATGCTCTTTGATTTATTGCGCTATCTGTAATAGCACCCGAGATATCACCAGATATATATTGGATTTTTCACTGACACTGAGTGCCCGGCCCCATGAGACGGTGGTTTTCTCGGCCCCTGGTGGTCCGAGGTCGTTCCCGCTGCACAGATTCATGAGCCAGGGCCTCCTACAGACAATGCTCTTTGATTTATTGCGCTATCTGTAATAGCACCCGAGATATCACCAGATATATATTGGATTTTACCCTGACCCTGAGTGTCCGGACCCATGAGACGGTGGTTGTCTCGGCCCCTGGTGGTCCGAGGTCGATCCCGCTGCACAGATTCATGCGCCAAGGCTTCCTGCAGGCAATTCACTTTGGTTTATTGCGCGATCTGTAATAGCACCCGAGATATCAATAGATATATGCTGGATTTTTACATGACCTTGGGTGACGTATTCCGAATATCTGTAATTTTCTCCACCCCTGGTGGTCCGAGGTAGTTCCTGCTGCACAGATTCGTTCGCCAATGCCTCCTACAGACAATGCACTTTGATTTATTGCGCTATCTGTAATAGCACCCGAAATATCACCAGATATATATTGGCTTTTTCCCTGACCCTGAGTGTCCGACCCCATGAGACGGTCGTTTTCTCGGCCCCTGGTGGTCCGAGGTCGCTCCCGCTGCACAGATTCATTCGCCAGTGCCTCCTACAGACAATGCACTTTGATTTATTGCGCTATCTCTAATAGCACCCGAGATATCACCAGATATATATTGGATTTTTCCCTGACCCTAACAGTCCGGCCCCATGAGACGGTGATTTTCCCGGCCCCTGGTTGTCCGAGGTCGATCCCGCTGCACAGATTCATGCGCCAGGGCCTCCTGCAGACAATGCACTTTGATTTGTTGCGCTATCTCTAATAGCACCCGAGATATCACCAGATATATATTGAATTTTTCCCTGACCCCGACAGTCCGACCCCATGAGACGGTGGTTTTCTCGGCCCCTGGAGTTCCGAGGTCGTTCCCGCTGCACAGATTCATGCGCCAGGGCCTCCGGCAGACAATGCACTTTGATTTATTGCGCTATCTCTAATAGCACACGAGATATCACCAGATATATATTGGATTTTTCCCTGACCCTGCCAGTCCGACCCCATGAGACGGTGATTTTCTCGGACCCTTGTGGTCCGAGGTCGATCCCGCTGCACAGATTCATGCGCCAGGGCCTGCTACAGACAATGCACTTTGATTTATTGTGCTATCTGTAATAGCACCCGAGATATCACCATATATATATTGGATGTTCCCCTGACAATGAGTGTCCGGCCCCATGAGACGGTAGTTTTCTCGGCCCCTGGTGGTCCCAGGTCGATCCCGCTGCACAGATCATGCGCCAGGGCCTCCTGCAGACAATGCACGTTGATTTATTTCGCTATCCCTAATAGCACCCGAGATATCACCAGATATATATTGGATTTTTCCCTGACCCTGAGTGTCCGACCCCATGAGACGGTGGTTTTCTCAGCCCCTGTTGGTCCGAGGTCGATCCCGCTGCACAGATTCATGCGCCAGGGCCTCCTACAGACAACGCACTTTGATTTATTGCGCTATCTCTAATAGCACCCGAGATATTACCAGATATATATTGCATTTTTCCTTGACCCTGACAGTCCGGCCCCATGTGGCGATGGTTTTCTCGGTCCCTCGTGGTCCGAGGTCGATCCGGCTGAACAGATTCATGCGCCAAGGCTTCCTGCAGGCAATTCACTTTGGTTTATTGCGCGATCTGCAATAGCACCCGAGATATCAAAAGATATATGCTGGATTTTTACATGATCTTGGGTGACGGATTCCGAATATCTGTACTTTTCTCGGCCCCTGGTGGTCCGAGGTCGATCCCGCTGCACAGATTCATGCGCCAGGGCCTCCTGCAGACAATGCACGTTGATTTATTTCGCTATCCCTAATAGCACCCGAGATATCACCAGATATATATTGGATTTTTCACTGACCCTGAGTGCCCGGCCCCATGAGGCGGTGGTTTTCTCGGCCCCTGGTGGTCCGAGGACGTTCCCACTGTACAGATTCATGCGCCAGGGCCTCCTACAGACAACGCACTTTGATTTATTGCGCTATCTGTAATAGCACCCGAGATATCACCAGATATATATTGGATTTTCCCCTGACCCTGAGTGTCCGGCCCCATGAGACGGTAGTTTCCTCGGCCCCTGGAGGTCCGAGGTCGTTCCCGCAGCACAGATTCATGCGCCAGGGCCTCCTGCAGACAATGCACTTTGATTTATTGCGCTATCTCTAATAGCACCCGAGATATCACCAGATATATATTGAATTTTTCCCTGACCCCGACAGTCCGACCCCATGAGACGGTGGTTTTCTCGGCCCCTGGAGTTCCGAGGTCGTTCCCGCTGCACAGATTCATGCGCCAGGGCCTCCGGCAGACAATGCACTTTGATTTATTGCGCTATCTCTAATAGCACACGAGATATCACCAGATATATATTGGACTTTTCCCTGACCCTGCCAGTCCGACCCCATGAGACGGTGATTTTGTCGGACCCTTGTGGTCCGAGGTCGTTCCCGTTGCACTGTTTCATGCGCCAGGGCCTCCTGCAGATAATTCACTTTGGTTTATAGCGCTATCTCTAATAGCACCCGAGATATCACCAGATATATATTGGATTTTACCCTGACCCTGAGTGTCCGGCCCCATGAGACGGTGGTTGTCTCGGCCCCTGGTGGTCCGAGGTCGTTCCCGCTGCACAGATTCATGCGCCAGGGCCTCCTGCAGATAATTCACTTTGACTTATTGCGCTATCTGTAATAGCACCCGAGATATCACCAGATATATATTGGATTTTTCACTGACCCTAAGTGTCCGGCCCCTCGGGACGGTGGTTTTCTCGGCCCCTGGTGGTCCGAGGTCGTTCCCGCTGCACAGATTCATGCGCCAGGGCCTCCTGCAGATCATTCACTTTGGTTTATTGCGCTATCTCTAATAGCACCCGAGATATCACCAGATATATATTGGATTTTACCCTGACCCTGAGTGTCCGAACCCATGAGACTGTGGTTTTCTCTGCCGACGTTGTTCCGAGGTCGTTCCCGCTGCACAGATTCATGCGCCAGGGCCTCCTACAGACAATGCACTTTGATTTATTGCGCTATCTGTAATAGCACCCGAGATAGCACCAGATATATATTGGATTTTTCACTGACCCTAAGTGTCCGGCCCCTCGGGACGGTGGTTTTCTCGGCCCCTGGTGATTCGAGGTCGTTCCCGCTGCACAGATTCATGCGCCGGGGCCTCCTGCAGATAATTCACTTTGGTTTATTGCGCTATCTCTAATAGCACCCAAGATATCGCCAGATATATATTGGATTTTTCCCTGACCCTGAGTGTCCGGCCTCATGATACTGAGGTTTTCTCGGCCCCTGGTGGTACGAGGTCGTTCCCGCTGCACCGATTCATGAGCCAGAGCCTCCTACAGACAATGCTCTTTGATTTATTGCGCTATCTGTAATAGCACCCGAGATATCACCAGATATATATTGGATTTTTCACTGACCCTGAGTGCCCGGCCCCATGAGACGGTGGTTGTCTCGGCCCCTGGTGGTCCGAGGTCGTTCCCGCTGCACAGATTCATGCGCCAAGGATTCCTGCAGGCAATTCACTTTGGTTTATTGCGCGATCTGTAATAGCACCCGAGATATCAATAGATATATGCTGGATTTTTACATGACCTTGGGTGACGTATTCCGAATATCTGTAATTTTCTCCACCCCTGGTGGTCCGAGGTAGTTCCTGCTGCACAGATTCGTTCGCCAATGCCTCCTACAGACAATGCACTTTGATTTATTGCGCTATCTGTAATAGCACCCGAGATATCAGCAGATATCTATTGGATTTTTCCATGACCCTGAGTGTCCGACCCCATGAGACGGTGGTTTTCTCGGCCCCTGGTCATCCGAGGTCGTGCCCGCTGCACAAATTCATGCGCCAGGGCCTCCTACAGGCAATGCACTTTGATTTATTGCGCTATCTGTAATAGCACCCAAGATATCACCATATATATATTGGATTTTTCCCTGACCCTGAGTGTCCGGCCCCATGAGACGGTGATTTTCTCGGCCCCTGGTGGTCCGAGGTCGCTCCCGCTGCACAGATTCATTCGCCAGTGCCTCCTACAGACAATGCACTTTGATTTATTGCGCTATCTCTAATAGCACCCGAGATATCACCAGATATATATTGGATTTTTCCCTGACCCTGCCAGTCCGACCCCATGAGACGGTGATTTTCTCGGCCCCTGGTGGTCCGAGGTCGTTCCCGCTGCACAGATTCATGCGCCAGGGCCTCCTACAGACAATGCACTTTGGTTTATTGCGCTATCTCTAATAGCACCCGAGATATCACCAGATGTATGCTGGATTTTTACATGACCTTGGGCGACGGATTCCGAATATCTGTAATTTTCTCGGCGCCTGGTGGTCCGAGGTCGTTCCTGCTGCACAAATTCATTCGCCAGGACCTCCTGCAGATAATTCACTTTGTTTTATTCCGCTATCTCTAATAGCACCCGAGATATCACCAGATATATATTGGATTTTTCCATGACCCTGAGTGTCCGGCCCCATGAGACGGTGGTTTTCTCGGCCCCTGCTGGTCCGAGGTCGTTCCCGCTGCACAGATTCATGCGCCAGGGCCTCCTACAGACAATGCACTTTGATTTATTGCGCTATCTGTAATAGCACCCGAAATATCACCAGATATATATTGGATTGTTCCCTGACCCTGAGTGTCCGACCCCATGAGACGGTCGTTTTCTCGGCCCCTGGTGGTCCGAGGTCGCTCCCGCTGCACAGATTCATGCGCCAGGGCCTCCTACAGACAATGCACTTTGGTTTATTGCGCTATCTCTAATAGCACCCGAGATATCACCAGATGTATGCTGGATTTTTACATGACCTTGGGTGACGTATTCCGAATATCTGTAATTTTCTCCACCCCTGGTGGTCCGAGGTAGTTCCTGCTGCACAGATTCATTCGCCAGTGCCTCCTACAGACAATGCACTTTGATTTATTGCGCTATCTCTAATAGCACCCGAGATATCACCAGATATATATTGGATTTTTCCCTGACCCTAACAGTCCGGCCCCATGAGACGGTGATTTTCCCGGCCCCTGGTTGTCCGAGGTCGATCCCGCTGCACAGATTCATGCGCCAGGGCCTCCTGCAGACAATGCACTTTGATTTGTTGCGCTATCTCTAATAGCACCCGAGATATCACCAGATATATATTGAATTTTTCCCTGACCCCGACAGTCCGACCCCATGAGACGGTGGTTTTCTCGGCCCCTGGAGTTCCGAGGTCGTTCCCGCTGCACAGATTCATGCGCCAGGGCCTCCGGCAGACAATGCACTTTGATTTATTGCGCTATCTCTAATAGCACACGAGATTTCACCAGATATATATTGGATTTTTCCCTGACCCTGCCAGTCCGACCCCATGAGACGGTGATTTTCTCGGACCCTTGTGGTCCGAGGTCGATCCCGATGCACAGATTCATGCGCCAGGGCCTCATGCAGACAATGCACTTTGATTTATTGCGCTATCTTTAATAGCATCCGAGATATCACCAGATATATATTGGATTTTTCCCTGACCCTGAGTCTCCGACGCCATGAGACGGTGGTTTTCTCGGCCCCTGGTGGTCCGAGGTCGTTCCCGCTGCACAGAATCATGCGCCAGGGCCTCCTGCAGACAATGCACATTGATTTATTGCGCTATCTGTAATAGCACCCGAGATATCAGCAGATATCTATTGGATTTTTCCATGACCCTGAGTGTCCGACCCCATGAGACGGTGGTTTTCTCGGCCCCTGGTGGTCCGAGGTCGTGCCCGCTGCACAGATTCATGCGCCAGGGCCTCCTACAGGCAATGCACTTTGATTTATTGCGCTATCTGTAATAGCACCCAAGATATCACCATATATATATTGGATTTTTCCCTGACCCTGAGTGTCCGGCCCCATGAGACGGTGATTTTCTCGGCCCCTGGTGGTCCGAGGTCGATCCCGCTGCACAGATTCGTGCGCCAGGGCCTCCTGCAGACAATGCACTTTGATTTATTTCGCTATCCCTAATAGCACCCGAGATATCACCAGATGTATATGGGATTTTTCCCCGACCCTGAGTGTCCGCCACCATGAGACGGTGGTTTTCTCGTCCCCTGGTGGTCCTAGGTCGATCCCGCTGTACAGATTCACGCTCCAGGGCCTCCTACAGACAATGCACTTTGATTTATTGCGCTATCAGTAATAGCACCCGAGATATCACCAGATATATATTGGATTTTCCCGTGACCTTGAGTGGCCGGCCCCATGAGACGGTAGTTTTCTCGGCCCTTGGTGGTCCGAGGTCGTTCCCGCTGCACAGATTCATGCGCCAGGGCCTCCTACAGCCAATGCACATTGGTTTATTGCGCTATCTCTAATAGCACCCGAGATATCACCAGATGTATGCTGGATTTTTACATGACCTTGGGCGACGGATTCCGAATATCTGTAATTTTCTCGGCGCCTGGTGGTCCGAGGTCGTTCCTGCTGCACAAATTCATTCGCCAGGACCTCCTGCAGATAATTCACTCTGATTTATTCCGCTATCTCTAATAGCACCCGAGATATCACCAGATATATATTGGATTTTTCCATGACCCTGAGTGTCCGGCCCCATGAGACGGTGGTTTTCTCGGCCCCTACTGGTCCGAGGTCGTTCCCGCTGCACAGATTCATGCGCCAGGGCCTCCTACAGACAATGCACTTTGATTTATTGCGCTATCTGTAATAGCACCCGAAATATCACCAGATATATATTGGATTTTTCCCTGACCGTGAGTATCCGACCCCATGAGACGGTCGTTTTCTCGGCCCCTGGTGGTCCGAGGTCGCTCCCTCTGCACAGATTCATTCGCCAGTGCCTCCTACAGACAATGCACTTTGATTTATTGCGCTATCTCTAATAGCACCCGAGATATCACCAGATATATATTGGATTTTTCCCTGACCCTAACAGTCCGGCCCCATGAGACGGTGATTTTCCCGACCCCTGGTTGTCCGAGGTCGATCCCGCTGCACAGATTCATGCGCCAGGGCCTCCTGCAGACAATGCACTTTGATTTGTTGCGCTATCTCTAATAGCACCCGAGATATCACCAGATATATATTGAATTTTTCCCTGACCCCGACAGTCCGACCCCATGAGACTGTGGTTTTCTCGGCCCCTGGAGTTCCGAGGTCGTTCCCGCTGCACAGATTCATGCGCCAGGGCCTCCGGCAGACAATGCACTTTGATTTATTGCGCTATCTCTAATAGCACACGAGATTTCACCAGATATATATTGGATTTTTCCCTGACCCTGCCAGTCCGACCCCATGAGACGGTGATTTTCTCGGACCCTTGTGGTCCGAGGTCGATCCCGCTGCACAGATTCATGCGCCAGGGCCTGCTACAGACAATGCACTTTGATTTATTGTGCTATCTGTAATAGCACCCGAGATATCACCATATATATATTGGATTTTCCCCTGACAATGAGTGTCCGGCCCCATGAGACGGTAGTTTTCTCGGCCCCTGGTGGTCCCAGGTCGTTCCCACTGCACAGATTCATGCGCTAGGGCCTCCTGCAGACAATGCACTTTGATTTATTGCGCTATCTCTAATAGCACCCGAGATATCACCAGATATATATTGGATTTTCCCCTGACCCTAACAGTCCGGCCCCATGAGACGGTGATATTCTCGGCCCCTGGTGGTCCGAGGCCGATCCCGCTGCACAGATTCATGCGCCAGGGCCTCCTGCAGACAATGCACGTTGATTTATTTCGCTATCCCTAATAGCACCCGAGATATCACCAGATATATATTGGATTTTTCCTTGACCCTGACAGTCCGGCCCCATGTGTCGATGGTTTTCTCGGTCCCTCGTGGTCCGAGGTCGATCCGGCTGAACAGATTCATGCGCCAAGGCTTCCTGCAGGCAATTCACTTTGGTTTATTGCGCGATCTGTAATAGCACCCGAGATATCAAAAGATATATGCTGGATTTTTACATGACCTTGGGTGACGTATTCCGAATATCTGTAATTTTCTCCACCCCTGGTGGTCCGAGGTAGTTCCTGCTGCACAGATTCATTCGCCAATGCCTCCTACAGACAATGCACTTTGTTTTATTGCGCTATCTGTAATAGCACCCGAGATATCAGCAGATATCTATTGCATTTTTCCATGACCCTGAGTGTCCGACCCCATGAGACGGTGGTTTTCTCGGCCCCTGGTGGTCCGAGGTCGTGCCCGCTGCACAGATTCATGCGCCAGGGCCTCCTACAGGCAATGCACTTTGATTTATTGCGCTATCTGTAATAGCACCCAAGATATCACCATATGTATATTGGATTTTTCCCTGACCCTGAGTGTCCGGCCCCATGAGACGGTGATTTTCTCGGCCCCTGGTGGTCCGAGGTCGCTCCCGCTGCACAGATTCATTCGCCAGTGCCTCCTACAGACAATGCACTTTGATTTATTGCGCTATCTCTAATAGCACCCGAGATATCACCAGATATATATTGGATTTTTCCCTGACCCTAACAGTCCGGCCCCATGAGACGGTGATTTTCTCGGACCCTGGTTGTCCGTGGTCGATCCCGCTGCACAGATTCATGCGCCAGGGCCTCCTGCAGACAATGCACTTTGATTTATTGCGCTATCTCTAATAGCACCCGAGATATCACCAGATATATATTGAATTTTTCCCTGACCCCGACAGTCCGACCCCATGAGACGGTGGTTTTCTCGGCCCCTGGAGTTCCGAGGTCGTTCCCGCTGCACAGATTCATGCGCCAGGGCCTCCGGCAGACAATGCACTTTGATTTATTGCGCTATCTCTAATAGCACACGAGATATCACCAGATATATATTGGATTTTTCCCTGACCCTGTCTTTCCGGCCCCATGAGACGGTGATTTCCTCGGCCCCTGGTGGTCCGAGGTCGATCCCGCTGCACAGATTCATGCGCCAGGGCCTCCTACAGACAATGCACTTTGATTTATTGCGCTATCTTTAATAGCACCCGAGATATCACCAGATATATATTGGATTTTTCCCTGACCCTGAGTGTCCGAACCCATGAGACTGTGGTTTTCTCTGCCGATGTTGGTCCGAGGTGGTTCCCGCTGCACAGATTCATGCGCCAGGGCCTCCTACAGACAATGCACTTTGATTTATTGCGCTATCTGTAATAGCACCCGAGATATCACCAGATATATATTGGATTTTTCACTGACCCTGAGTGCCCGGCCCCATGAGGCGGTGGTTTTCTCGGCCCCTGGTGGTCCGAGGACGTTCCCACTGTACAGATTCATGCGCCAGGGCCTCCTACAGACAACGCACTTTGATTTATTGCGCTATCTGTAATAGCACCCGAGATATCACCAGATATATATTGGATTTTCCCCTGACCCTGAGTGTCCGGCCCCATGAGACGGTAGTTTCCTCGGCCACTGGAGGTCCGAGGTCGTTCCCGCAGCGCAGATTCATGCGCCAGGGCCTCCTGCAGACAATGCACTTTGATTTATTGCGCTATCTCTAATAGCACCCGTGATATTACCAGATATATATTGGATTTTTCCCTGACCCTGAGTGTCCGGCCCCATGAGACAGTGGTTTTCTCGGCCCCTGGTGGTCCGAGGTCGTTCCCGTTGCACTGTTTCATGCGCCAGGGCCTCCTGCAGATAATTCACTTTGGTTTATAGCGCTATCTCTAATAGCACCCGAGATATCACCAGATATATATTGGATTTTACCCTGACCCTGAGTGTCCGGCCCCATGAGACGGTGGTTGTCTCGGCCCCTGGTGGTCCGAGGTCGTTCCCGCTGCACAGATTCATGCGCCAGGGCCTCCTGCAGATAATTCACTTTGACTTATTGCGCTATCTGTAATAGCACCCGAGATATCATCAGATATATATTGGATTTTTCACTGACCCTAAGTGTCCGGCCCCTCGGGACGGTGGTTTTCTCGGCCCCTGGTGGTCCGAGGTCGTTCCCGCTGCACAGATTCATGCGCCAGGGCCTCCTGCAGATCATTCACTTTGGTTTATTGCGCTATCTCTAATAGCACCCAAGATATCACCAGATATATATTGGATTTTTCCCTGACCCTGAGTGTCCGAACCCATGAGACTGTGGTTTTCTCTGCCGACGTTGTTCCGAGGTCGTTCCCGCTGCACAGATTCATGCGCCAGGGCCTCCTACAGACAATGCACTTTGATTTATTGCGCTATCTGTAATAGCACCCGAGATAGCACCAGATATATATTGGATTTTTCCATGACCCTAAGTGTCCGGCCCCTCGGGACGGTGGTTTTCTCGGCCCCTGGTGATTCGAGGTCGTTTCCGCTGCACAGATTCATGCGCCGGGGCCTCCTGCAGATAATTCACTTTGGTTTATTGCGCTATCTCTAATAGCACCCAAGATATCGCCAGATATATATTGGATTTTTCCCTGACCCTGAGTGTCCGGCCCCATGATACTGCGGTTTTCTCGGCCCCTGGTGGTACGAGGTCGTTCCCGCTTCACAGATTCATGAGCCAGGGCCTCCTACAGACAATGCTCTTTGATTTATTGCGCTATCTGTAATAGCACCCGAGATATCACCAGATATATATTGGATTTTACCCTGACCCTGAGTGTCCGGACCCATGAGACGGTGGTTGTCTCGGCCCCTGGTGGTCCGAGGTCGTTCCCGCTGCACAGATTCATGCGCCAAGGCTTCCTGCAGGCAATTCACTTTGGTTTATTGCGCGATCTGTAATAGCACCCGAGATATCAATAGATATATGCTGGATTTTTACATGACCTTGGGTGACGTATTCCGAATATCTGTAATTTTCTCCACCCCTGGTGGTCCGAGGTAGTTCCTGCTGCACAGATTCGTTCGCCAATGCCTCCTACAGACAATGCACTTTGATTTATTGCGCTATCTGTAATAGCACCCGAGATATCAGCAGATATCTATTGGATTTTTCCATGACCCTGAGTGTCCGACCCCATGAGACGGTGGTTTTCTCGGCCCCTGGTGGTCCGAGGTCGTGCCCGCTGCACAGATTCATGCGCCAGGGCCTCCTACAGGCAATGCACTTTGATTTATTGCGCTATCTGTAATAGCACCCAAGATATCACCATATATATATTGGATTTTTCCCTGACCCTTAGTGTCCGGCCCCATGAGACGGTGATTTTCTCGGCCCCTGGTGGTCCGAGGTCGCTCCCGCTGCACAGATTCATTCGCCAGTGCCTCCTACAGACAATGCACTTTGATTTATTGCGCTATCTCTAATAGCACCCGAGATATCACCAGATATATATTGGATTTTTCCCTGACCCTGCCAGTCCGACCCCATGAGACGGTGATTTTCTCGGCCCCTGGTGGTCCGAGGTCGTTCCCGCTGCACAGATTCATGCGCCAGGGCCTCCTACAGACAATGCACTTTGGTTTATTGCGCTATCTCTAATAGCACCCGAGATATCACCAGATGTATGCTGGATTTTTACATGACCTTGGGCGACGGATTCCGAATATCTGTAATTTTCTCGGCGCCTGGTGGTCCGAGGTCGTTCCTGCTGCACAAATTCATTCGCCAGGACCTCCTGCAGATAATTCACTTTGTTTTATTCCGCTATCTCTAATAGCACCCGAGATATCACCAGATATATATTGGATTTTTCCATGACCCTGAGTGTCCGGCCCCATGAGACGGTGATTTCCTCGGCCCCTGGTGGTCCGAGGTCGATCCCGCTGCACAGATTCATGCGCCAGGGCCTCCTACAGACAATGCACTTTGATTTATTGCGCTATCTGTAATAGCACCCGAGATATCACCAGATATATATTGGATTTTTCACTGACCCTGAGTGCCCGGCCCCATGAGGCGGTGGTTTTCTCGGCCCCTGGTGGTCCGAGGACGTTCCCACTGTACAGATTCATGCGCCAGGGCCTCCTACAGACAACGCACTTTGATTTATTGCGCTATCTGTAATAGCACCCGAGATATCACCAGATATATATTGAATTCTTCCCTGACCCCGACAGTCCGACCCCATGAGACGGTGGTTTTCTCGGCCCCTGGTGTTCCGAGGTCGTTCCCGCTGTACAGATTCATGCGCCAGGGCCTCCGGCAGACAATGCACTTTGATTTATTGCGCTATCTCTAATAGCACACGAGATATCACCAGATATATATTGGATTTTTCCCTGACCCTGTCTTTCCGGCCCCATGAGGCGGTGATTTCCTCGGCCCCTGGTGGTCCGAGGTCGATCCCGCTGCACAGATTCATGCGCCAGGGCCTCCTACAGGCAATGCACTTTGATTTATTGCGCTATCTTTAATAGCACCCGAGATATCACCAGATATATATTGGATTTTTCCTTGACCCTGACAGTCCGGCCCCATGTGTCGATGGTTTACTCGGTCCCTCGTGGTCCGAGGTCGATCCGGCTGAACAGATTCATGCGCCAAGGCTTCCTGCAGGAAATTCACTTTGGTTTATTGCGCGATCTGTAATAGCACCCGAGATATCAAAAGATATATGCTGGATTTTTACATGACCTTGGGTGACGGATTCCGAATATCTGTAATTTTCTCGGCCCCTGGTGGTCCGAGGTAGCTCCTGCTGCACAGATTCATTCGCCAGTGCCTCCTACAGACAATGCGCTTTGATTTATTGCGCTATCTCTAATAGCACCCGAGATATCACCAGATATATATTGGATTTTTCCCTGACCCTGCCAGTCCGACCCCATGAGACGGTGATTTTCTCGGACCCTTGTGGTCCGAGGTCGATCCCGCTGCACAGATTCATGCGCCAGGGCCTCATGCAGACAATGCACTTTGATTTATTGCGCTATCTTTAATAGCATCCGAGATATCACCAGATATATATTGGATTTTTCCCTGACCCTGAGTCTCCGACGCCATGAGACGGTGGTTTTCTCGGCCCCTGGTGGTCCGAGGTCGTTCCCGCTGCACAGAATCATGCGCCAGGGCCTCCTGCAGACAATGCACTTTGATTTATTGCGCTATCTGTAATAGCACCCAAGATATCACCATATATATATTGGATTTTTCCCTGACCCTGAGTGTCCGGCCCCATGAGACGGTGATTTTCTCGGCCCCTGGTGGTCCGAGGTCGATCCCGCTGCACAGATTCATGCGCCAGGGCCTCCTGCAGACAATGAACTTTGATTTATTTCGCTATCCCTAATAGCACCCGAGATATCACCAGATGTATATGGGATTTTTCCCCGACCCTGAGTGTCCGCCCCCATGAGACGGTGGTTTTCTCGTCCCCTGGTGGTCCTAGGTCGATCCCGCTGTACAGATTCACGCTCCAGGGCCTCCTACAGACAATGCACTTTGATTTATTGCGCTATCAGTAATAGCACCCGAGATATCACCAGATATATATTGGATTTTCCCGTGACCTTGAGTGGCCGGCCCCATGAGACGGTAGTTTTCTCGGCCCTTGGTGGTCCGAGGTCGTTCCCGCTGCACAGATTCATGCGCCAGGGCCTCCTACAGCCAATGCACATTGGTTTATTGCGCTATCTCTAATAGCACCCGAGATATCACCAGATGTATGCTGGATTTTTACATGACCTTGGGCGACGGATTCCGAATATCTGTAATTTTCTCGGCGCCTGGTGGTCCGAGGTCGTTCCTGCTGCACAAATTCATTCGCCAGGACCTCCTGCAGATAATTCACTTTGATTTATTCCGCTATCTCTAATAGCACCCGAGATATCACCAGATATATATTGGATTTTTCCATGACACTGAGTGTCCGGCCCCATGAGACGGTGGTTTTCTCGGCCCCTGCTGGTCCGAGGTCGTTCCCGCTGCACAGATTCATGCGCCAGGGCCTCCTACAGACAATGCACTTTGATTTATTGCGCTATCTGTAATAGCACCCGAAATATCACCAGATATATATTGGATTTTTCCCTGACCCTGAGTATCCGACCCCATGAGACGGTCGTTTTCTCGGCCCCTGGTGGTCCGAGGTCGCTCCCGCTGCACAGATTCATTCGCCAGTGCCTCCTACAGACAATGCACTTTGATTTATTGCGCTATCTCTAATAGCACCCGAAATATCACCAGATATATATTGGATTTTTCCCTGACCCTAACAGTCCGGCCCCATGAGACGGTGATTTTCCCGGCCCCTGGTTGTCCGAGGTCGATCCCGCTGCACAGATTCATGCGCCAGGGCCTCCTGCAGACAATGCACTTTGATTTGTTGCGCTATCTCTAATAGCACCCGAGATATCACCAGATATATATTGAATTTTTCCCTGACCCCGACAGTCCGACCCCATGAGACGGTGGTTTTCTCGGCCCCTGGAGTTCCGAGGTCGTTCCCGCTGCACAGATTCAAGCGCCAGGGCCTCCGGCAGACAATGCACTTTGATTTATTGCGCTATCTCTAATAGCACACGAGATATCACCAGATATATATTGGATTTTTCCCTGACCCTGCCAGTCCGACCCCATGAGACGGTGATTTTCTCGGACCCTTGTGGTCCGAGGTCGATCCCGCTGCACAGATTCATGCGCCAGGGCCTGCTACAGACAATGCACTTTGATTTATTGTGCTATCTGTAATAGCACCCGAGATATCACCATATATATATTGGATTTTCCCCTGACAATGAGTGTCCGGCCCCATGAGACGGTAGTTTTCTCGGCCCCTGGTGGTCCCAGGTCGTTCCCACTGCACAGATTCATGCGCTAGGGCCTCCTGCAGACAATGCACTTTGATTTATTGCGCTATCTCTAATAGCACCCGAGATATCACCAGATATATATTGGATTTTCCCCTGACCCTAACAGTCCGGCCCCATGAGACGGTGATATTCTCGGCCCCTGGTGGTCCGAGGCCGATCCCGCTGCACAGATTCATGCGCCAGGGCCTCCTGCAGACAATGCACGTTGATTTATTTCGCTATCCCTAATAGCACCCGAGATATCACCAGATATATATTGGATTTTTCCCTGACCCTGAGTGCCCGACCCCATGAGACGGTGGTTTTCTCAGCCCCTGTTGGTCCGAGGTCGATCCCGCTGCACAGATTCATGCGCCAGGGCCTCCGGCAGACAATGCACATTGCTTTATTGCGCTATCTCTAATAGCACACGAGATATCACCAGATATATATTGGATTTTTCCCTGACCCTGTCTTTCCGGCCCCATGAGACGGTGATTTCCTCGGCCCCTGGTGGTCCGAGGTCGATCCCGCAGCACAGATTCATGCGCCAGGGCCTCCTGCAGACAATGCACTTTGATTTATTTCGCTATCTCTAATAGCACCCGAGATATCACCAGATATATATTGGATTTTTCCTTGACCCTGACAGTCCGGCCCCATGTGTCGATGGTTTTCTCGGTCCCTCGTGGTCCGAGGTCGATCCGGCTGAACAGATTCATGCGCCAAGGCTTCCTGCAGGCAATTCACTTTGGTTTATTGCGCGATCTGTAATAGCACCCGAGATATCAAAAGATATATGCTGGATTTTTACATGACCTTGGGTGACGTATTCCGAATATCTGTAATTTTCTCCACCCCTGGTGGTCCGAGGTAGTTCCTGCTGCACAGATTCATTCGCCAATGCCTCCTACAGACAATGCACTTTGTTTTATTGCGCTATCTGTAATAGCACCCGAGATATCAGCAGATATCTATTGGATTTTTCCATGACCCTGAGTGTCCGACCCCATGAGACGGTGGTTTTCTCGGCCCCTGGTGGTCCGAGGTCGTGCCCGCTGCACAGATTCATGCGCCAGGGCCTCCTACAGGCAATGCACTTTGATTTATTGCGCTATCTGTAATAGCACCCAAGATATCACCATATGTATATTGGATTTTTCCCTGACCCTGAGTGTCCGGCCCCATGAGACGGTGATTTTCTCGGCGCCTGGTGGTCCGAGGTCGCTCCCGCTGCACAGATTCATTCGCCAGTGCCTCCTACAGACAATACACTTTGATTTATTGCGCTATCTCTAATAGCACCCGAGATATCACCAGATATATATTGGATTTTTCCCTGACCCTAACAGTCCGGCCCCATGAGACGGTGATTTTCTCGGCCCCTGGTTGTCCGTGGTCGATCCCGCTGCACAGATTCATGCGCCAGGGCCTCCTGCAGACAATGCACTTTGATTTATTGCGCTATCTCTAATAGCACCCGAGATATCACCAGATATATATTGAATTTTTCCCTGACCCCGACAGTCCGACCCCATGAGACGGTGGTTTTCTCGGCCCCTGGAGTTCCGAGGTCGTTCCCGCTGCACAGATTCATGCGCCAGGGCCTCCGGCAGACAATGCACTTTGATTTATTGCGCTATCTCTAATAGCACACGAGATATCACCAGATATATATTGGATTTTTCCCTGACCCTGTCTCTCCGGCCCCATGAGACGGTGATTTCCTCGGCCCCTGGTGGTCCGAGGTCGATCCCGCTGCACAGATTCATGCGCCAGGGCCTCCTACAGACAATGCACTTTGATTTATTGCGCTATCTTTAATAGCACCCGAGATATCACCAGATATATATTGGATTTTTCCCTGACCCTGAGTGTCCGAACCCATGAGACTGTGGTTTTCTCTGCCGATGTTGGTCCGAGGTGGTTCCCGCTGCACAGATTCATGCGCCAGGGCCTCCTACAGACAATGCACTTTGATTTATTGCGCTATCTGTAATAGCACCCGAGATATCACCAGATATATATTGGATTTTTCACTGACCCTGAGTGCCCGGCCCCATGAGGCGGTGGTTTTCTCGGCCCCTGGTGGTCCGAGGACGTTCCCACTGTACAGATTCATGCGCCAGGGCCTCCTACACATAACGCACTTTGATTTATTGCGCTATCTGTAATAGCACCCGAGATATCACCAGATATATATTGGATTTTTCCCTGACCCTGAGTGTCCGACCCCATGAGACGGTGGTTTTCTCGGCCCCTGTTGGTCCGAGGTCGATCCCGCTGCACAGATTCATGCGACAGGGTCTCCTACAGACAATGCACTTTGATTTATTGGGCTATCTGTAATAGCACCCGAGATATCACCAGATATATATTGGATTTTTCCCTGACCCTGACAGTCCGACCCCATGAGACGGTGGTTTTCTCGGCCCCTGTTGGTCCGAGGTCGATCCCGCTGCACAGATTCATGCGCCAGGGCCTCCTACAGACAACGCACTTTGATTTATTGCGCTATCTCTAATAGCACCCGAGATATTACCAGATATATATTGCATTTTTCCTTGACCCTGACAGTCCGGCCCCATGTGGCGATGGTTTTCTCGGTCCCTCGTGGTCCGAGGTCGATCCGGCTGAACGGATTCATGCGCCAAGGCTTCCTGCAGGCAATTCACTTTGGTTTATTGCGCGATCTGTAATAGCACCCGAGATATCACCATACATATATTGGATTTTCCCCTGACAATGAGTGTCCGGCCACATGAGACGGTAGTTTTCTCGCCCCTGGTGGTCCGAGGTCGATCCCGCTGCACAGATTCATGCGACAGGGTCTCCTACAGACAATGCACTTTGATTTATTGGGCTATCTGTAATAGCACCCGAGATATCACCAGATATATATTGGATTTTTCCCTGACCCTGAGTGTCCGGCCCCATGAGACGGTAGTTTTCTCGGCCACTGCTGGTCCGAGGTCGTTCCCGCTGCACAGATTCATGCGCCAGGGCCTCCTGCAGACAATGCACTTTGATTTATTTCGCTATCTCTAATAGCACCCGAGATATCACCGGATATATATTGGATTTTTCCTTGACCCTGACAGTCCGGCCCCATGTGTCGATGGTCTTCTCGGTCCCTCGTGGTCCGAGGTAGACCCCGCTGCAGAGATTCATGCGCCAGGGCCCCATGCAGATAATTCACTTTGATTTAATCCGCTATCTCTAATAGCACCCGAGATATCACCAGATATATATTGGATTTTTCCCTGACCCTGAGTCTCCGACCCCATGAGACGGTGGTTTTCTCGGCCCCTGTTGGTCCGAGGTCGATCCCGCTGCACAGATTCATGCGACAGGGTCTCCTACAGACAATGCACTTTGATTTATTGGGCTATCTGTAATAGCACCCGAGATATCACCAGATATATATTGGATTTTTCCCTGACCCTGACAGTCCGACCCCATGAGACGGTGGTTTTCTCGGCCCCTGTTGGTCCGAGGTCGATCCCGCTGCACAGATTCATGCGCCAGGGCCTCCTACAGACAACGCACTTTGATTTATTGCGCTATCTCTAATAGCACCCGAGATATTACCAGATATATATTGCATTTTTCCTTGACCCTGACAGTCCGGCCCCATGTGGCAATGGTTTTCTCGGTCCCTCGTGGTCCGAGGTCGATCCGGCTGAACGGATTCATGCGCCAAGGCTTCCTGCAGGCAATTCACTTTGGTTTATTGCGCGATCTGTAATAGCACCCGAGATATCAAAAGATATATGCTGGATTTTTACATGATCTTGGGTGACGGATTCCGAATATCTGTAATTTTCTCGGCCCCTGGTGGTCCGAGGTAGTTCCTGCTGCACAGATTCAGTCGCCAGTGCCTCCTACAGACAATGCACTTTGATTTATTGCGCTATCTGTAATAGCACCCGAGATATCACCATACATATATTGGATTTTCCCCTGACAATGAGTGTCCGGCCACATGAGACGGTAGTTTTCTCGCCCCTGGTGGTCCGAGGTCGATCCCGCTGCACAGATTCATGCGACAGGGTCTCCTACAGACAATGCACTTTGATTTATTGGGCTATCTGTAATAGCACCCGAGATATCACCAGATATATAAGGGATTTTTCCCTGACCCTGAGTGTCCGGCCCCATGAGACGGTAGTTTTCTCGGCCACTGCTGGTCCGAGGTCGTTCCCGCTGCACAGATTCATGCGCCAGGGCCTCCTGCAGACAATGCACTTTGATTTATTTCGCTATCTCTATTAGCACCCGAGATATCACCGGATATATATTGGATTTTTCCTTGACCCTGACAGTCCGGCCCCATGTATCGATGGTCTTCTCGGTCCCTCGTGGTCCGAGGTAGACCCCGCTGCAGAGATTCATGCGCCAGGGCCCCATGCAGATAATTCACTTTGATTTATTCCGCTATCTCTAATAGCACCCGAGATATCACCAGATATATATTGGATTTTTCCCTGACCCTGAGTCTCCGACCCCATGAGACGGTGGTTTTCTCGGCTCCTGGTGGTCCGAGGTCGTTCCCGCTGCACAGATTCATGCGCCAGGGCCTCCTGCAGACAATGCACGTTGATTTATTTCGCTATCCCTAATAGCACCCGAGATATCACCAGATATATATTGGATTTTTCCCTGACCCTGAGTGTCCGACCCCATGAGACGGTGGTTTTCTCGGCCCCTGTTGGTCCGAGGTCGATCCCGCTGCACAGATTCATGCGACAGGGTCTCCTACAGACAATGCACTTTGATTTATTGGGCTATCTGTAATAGCACCCGAGATATCACCAGATATATATTGGATTTTTCCCTGACCCTGACAGTCCGACCCCATGAGACGGTGGTTTTCTCGGCCCCTGTTGGTCCGAGGTCGATCCCGCTGCACAGATTCATGCGCCAGGGCCTCCTACAGACAACGCACTTTGATTTATTGCGCTATCTCTAATAGCACCCGAGATATTACCAGATATATATTGCATTTTTCCTTGACCCTGACAGTCCGGCCCCATGTGGCGATGGTTTTCTCGGTCCCTCGTGGTCCGAGGTCGATCCGGCTGAACGGATTCATGCGCCAAGGCTTCCTGCAGGCAATTCACTTTGGTTTATTGCGCGATCTGTAATAGCACCCGAGATATCACCATACATATATTGGATTTTCCCCTGACAATGAGTGTCCGGCCACATGAGACGGTAGTTTTCTCGCCCCTGGTGGTCCGAGGTCGATCCCGCTGCACAGATTCATGCGACAGGGTCTCCTACAGACAATGCACTTTGATTTATTGGGCTATCTGTAATAGCACCCGAGATATCACCAGATATATATTGGATTTTTCCCTGACCCTGAGTGTCCGGCCCCATGAGACGGTAGTTTTCTCGGCCACTGCTGGTCCGAGGTCGTTCCCGCTGCACAGATTCATGCGCCAGGGCCTCCTGCAGACAATGCACTTTGATTTATTTCGCTATCTCTAATAGCACCCGAGATATCACCGGATATATATTGGATTTTTCCTTGACCCTGACAGTCCGGCCCCATGTGTCGATGGTCTTCTCGGTCCCTCGTGGTCCGAGGTAGACCCCGCTGCAGAGATTCATGCGCCAGGGCCCCATGCAGATAATTCACTTTGATTTAATCCGCTATCTCTAATAGCACCCGAGATATCACCAGATATATATTGGATTTTTCCCTGACCCTGAGTCTCCGACCCCATGAGACGGTGGTTTTCTCGGCCCCTGTTGGTCCGAGGTCGATCCCGCTGCACAGATTCATGCGACAGGGTCTCCTACAGACAATGCACTTTGATTTATTGGGCTATCTGTAATAGCACCCGAGATATCACCAGATATATATTGGATTTTTCCCTGACCCTGACAGTCCGACCCCATGAGACGGTGGTTTTCTCGGCCCCTGTTGGTCCGAGGTCGATCCCGCTGCACAGATTCATGCGCCAGGGCCTCCTACAGACAACGCACTTTGATTTATTGCGCTATCTCTAATAGCACCCGAGATATTACCAGATATATATTGCATTTTTCCTTGACCCTGACAGTCCGGCCCCATGTGGCAATGGTTTTCTCGGTCCCTCGTGGTCCGAGGTCGATCCGGCTGAACGGATTCATGCGCCAAGGCTTCCTGCAGGCAATTCACTTTGGTTTATTGCGCGATCTGTAATAGCACCCGAGATATCAAAAGATATATGCTGGATTTTTACATGATCTTGGGTGACGGATTCCGAATATCTGTAATTTTCTCGGCCCCTGGTGGTCCGAGGTAGTTCCTGCTGCACAGATTCAGTCGCCAGTGCCTCCTACAGACAATGCACTTTGATTTATTGCGCTATCTGTAATAGCACCCGAGATATCACCATACATATATTGGATTTTCCCCTGACAATGAGTGTCCGGCCACATGAGACGGTAGTTTTCTCGCCCCTGGTGGTCCGAGGTCGATCCCGCTGCACAGATTCATGCGACAGGGTCTCCTACAGACAATGCACTTTGATTTATTGGGCTATCTGTAATAGCACCCGAGATATCACCAGATATATAAGGGATTTTTCCCTGACCCTGAGTGTCCGGCCCCATGAGACGGTAGTTTTCTCGGCCACTGCTGGTCCGAGGTCGTTCCCGCTGCACAGATTCATGCGCCAGGGCCTCCTGCAGACAATGCACTTTGATTTATTTCGCTATCTCTATTAGCACCCGAGATATCACCGGATATATATTGGATTTTTCCTTGACCCTGACAGTCCGGCCCCATGTGTCGATGGTCTTCTCGGTCCCTCGTGGTCCGAGGTAGACCCCGCTGCAGAGATTCATGCGCCAGGGCCCCATGCAGATAATTCACTTTGATTTATTCCGCTATCTCTAATAGCACCCGAGATATCACCAGATATATATTGGATTTTTCCCTGACCCTGAGTCTCCGACCCCATGAGACGGTGGTTTTCTCGGCTCCTGGTGGTCCGAGGTCGTTCCCGCTGCACAGATTCATGCGCCAGGGCCTCCTGCAGACAATGCACGTTGATTTATTTCGCTATCCCTAATAGCACCCGAGATATCACCAGATATATATTGGATTTTTCCCTGACCCTGAGTGTCCGACCCCATGAGACGGTGGTTTTCTCGGCCCCTGTTGGTCCGAGGTCGATCCCGCTGCACAGATTCATGCGACAGGGTCTCCTACAGACAATGCACTTTGATTTATTGGGCTATCTGTAATAGCACCCGAGATATCACCAGATATATATTGGATTTTTCCCTGACCCTGACAGTCCGGCCCCATGTGGCGATGGTTTTCTCGGTCCCTCGTGGTCCGAGGTCGATCCGGCTGAACAGATTCATGCGCCAAGGCTTCCCGCAGGCAATTCACTTTGGTTTATTGCGCGATCTGTAATAGCACCCGAGATATCAAAAGATATATGCTGGATTTTTACATGATCTTGGTTGACGGATTCCGAATATCTGTGATTTTCTCTGCCCCTGGTGGTCCGAGGTAGTTCCTGCTGCACAGATTCATACGCCAGTGCCTCCTACAGACAATGCACTTTGATTTATTGCGCTATCTCTAATAGCACCCGAGATATCACCAGATATATATTGGATTTTTCCCCGACCCTGACAGTCCGACCCCATGAGACGGTGATTTTCTCGGACCCAGGTGGTCAGAAGTCGATCACGCTGCACAGATTCATGCGCCAGGGCCTCCTGCAGACAATGCACTTTGATTTATTTCTCTATCCCTAATATCACCCGAGATATCACCAGATATATATTGGCTTTTCCCCTGACCCTGAGTGTCCGGCCCCCTGAGACGGTGGTTTTCTCGGCCCCTGGTGGTCCGAGGTCGTTCCCGCTGGCCAGATTCATGCCCCAGGGCCTCCAATAGACAATGCACTTTGATTTATTGCGCTATCTGTAATAGCACCCGAGATATCACCAGATATTTGCTGGATTTTTACATGACCTTGGGTGACGGATTCCGAATATCTGTAATTTTCTCGGCCACTGGTGGTCCGAGGTCGTTCCTGCGGCACAGATTCATTCGCAAGGGCCTCCTACAGACAATGCACTTTTGTTTATTGCGCTATCTGTAATAGCACCCGAGATATCACCAGATATATGCTGGATTTTTACATGACCTTGCGTGACGGATTCCGAATATCTGTAATTTTCTCGGCCACTGTTGGTCCGAGGTAGTTCCTGCGGCACAGATACATTCGCCAGTGCCTCCTACAGACAATGCACTTTGGTTGATTGCGCTATCTGTAATAGCACCCGAGATATAACCAGATTTATATTGGATTTTCCCTTGACCGTGAGTGTCCGGACCCATGAGACGGTGGTTTTCTCGGCCCCTGGTGGTCCGAGGTCGTTCCCGCTGCTCAGAGTCATGCGCCATGGCCTCCTACAGACAATGCACTTTGGTTTATTGCGCTATCTCTAATAGCACCCGAGATATCACCAGATATTTGCTGGATTTTTACATCACCTTGGGTGACGGATTCCGAATATCTGTAATTTTCTCGGCCACTGGTGGTCCGAGGTCGTTCCTGCGGCACAGATTCATTCGCAAGGGCCTCCTACAGACAATGCACTTTTGTTTATTGCGCTATCTGTAATAGCACCCGAGATATCACCAGATATATATTGGATTTTCCCCTGACCCTGAGTGTCCGGCCCCGTGAGTCGGTGGTTTTCTCGTCCCCTGGTGGTCCGAGGTCGTTCCTGCTGCCCAGATTCATGCGCCAGGACCTCCTACAGACAGTGCACTTTGGTTGATTGCGCTATCTGTAATAGCACCCGAGATATAACCAGATATATATTGGATTTTTCCCTGACCCTGAGTGTCCGGCTCCATGAGACGGTGATTTTCTCGTCCCCTGGTGGTCCGACGCCGTTCCCGCTGCCCAGATTCATGCGCCACGGCCTCCTACAGACAATGCGCTTTGGTTTATTGCGCTATCTGTAATAGCACCCGAGATATCACCAGATATATGCTGGATTTTTACATGACCTTGGGTGACGGATTCCGAATATCTTTAATTTTCTCGGCCACTGGTGGTCCGAGGTCGTTCCTGCGGCACAGATTCATTCGCCAGTGCCTCCTACAGACAATGCACTTTGATTTATTGCGCTATCTGTAATAGCACCCGAGATATCACCAGATATATATTGGATTTTCCCCTGACCCTGAGTGTCCGGCCCCATGAGACGGTGGTTTTCTCGGTCCCTGGTGGTCGGAGGTCGTTCCTGCTGGCCAGATTCATTCGCCTGGGCCTCCTACAGACAATGCACTTTGATTTATTGCGCTATCTGTAATAGCACCCGAGATATCACCAGATATATATTGGATTTTCCCCTGACCCTGAGTGTCCGGACCCATGAGACGGTGGTTTTCTCGGCCCCTGGTGGTCCGAGGTCGTTCCCGCTGGCCAGATTCATGCGCCTGGCCCTCCTACAGACAATGCACTTTGGTTTATTGCGCTATCTCTAATAGCACCCGAGATATCACCAGATATATATTGGATTTTCCCCTGACCCTGATTGTCCGGCCCCGTGAGACGGTGGTTTTCTCGGCCCCTGCTGGTCCGAGGTCGTTCCCGCTGCGCAGATTCATGCGCCAGGGCCACCTACAGACAATGCACTTTGGTTTATTGCGCTATCTCTAATAGCACCCGAGATATCCCCAGATATTTGCTGGATTTTTACATGACCTTGGGTGACGGATTCCGAATATCTGTAATTTTCTCGGCCACTGGTGGTCCGAGGTTGTTCCTGCGGCACAGATTCATTCGCAAGGGCCTCCTACAGACAATGCACTTTCGTTTATTGCGCTATCTGTAATAGCACCCGAGATATCACCAGATATATATTGGATTTTTCCCTGACCCTGAGTGTCCGGCGCCATGAGACGGTGGTTTTCTTGGCCCCTGGTGGTCCGAGGTCGTTCCCGCTGCACAGATGCATGCGCCAGGGCCTCCTGCAGATAATTCACTTTTTTTTATTGCGCTATCTCTAATAGCACCCGAGATATCACCAGATATATATTGGATTTTCCCCTGACCCTGAGTGTCCGGCCCCGTGAGTCGGTGGTTTTCTCGGCCCCTGGTGGTCGGAGGTCCTTCCCGCTGCCCGTATTCATGCGCCAGGGCCTCCTACAGACAATGCACTTTGATTTATTGCTCTATCTCAAATAGCACCCGAGATATCACCAGATATTTGCTGGATTTTTACATGACCTTGGGTGACGGATTCCGAATATCTGTAATTTTCTCGGCCCCTGGTGGTCCGAGGTCGTTCCCGCTGCACAGATTCATTCGCCTGGGCCTCCTACAGACAATGCACTTTGATTTATTGCGCTATCTGTAATAGCACCCGAGATATCACCAAATATATATTGGATTTTCCCCTGACCCTGAGTGTCCGGCTCCATGAGACGGTGATTTTCTCGGTCCCTTGTGGTCCGAGGTCGTTCCCGCTGCCCAGATTCATGCGCCAGGGCCTCCTACAGATAATGCACTTTGGGTTATTAGGCTATCTGTAATAGCACCCGAGATATCACCAGATATATGCTGGATTTTTACATGACCTTGGGTGACGGATTCCGAATATCTGTAATTTTCTCGGCCCCTGGTGGTCCGAGGTCGTTCCCGCTGCACAGATTCATTCGCCTGGGCCTCCTACAGACAATGCACTTTGGTTTATTGCGCTATCTGTAATAGCACCAGAGGTATCACCAGATATATATTGGATTTTCCCCTGACCCTGAGTGTCCGGCCCCATGAGACGGTGGTTTTCTCGGCCCCTGGAGGTGCGAGGTCGCTCCAGCTGCACAGATTCATGCGCCAGGGCCTCCTGCAGATAATTCACTTTGGTTTATTGCGCTATCTCTAATAGCACCCGAGATATCACCAGATATATATTTGATTTTTCCCTGACCCTGAGTGTCCGGCCCCATGAGACGGTGGTTTTCTCGGCCCCTGGTGGTCCGAGGTCGTTCCAGCTGCACAGATGCATGCGCCAGGGCCTCCTGCAAATAATTCACTTTGGTTTATTGCGCTATCTCTAATAGCACCCGAGATATCACCAGATATATATTGGATTTTCCCCTGACCCTGAGTGTCCGGCCCCGTGAGTCGGTGGTTTTCTCGGCCCCTGGTGGCCCGACGTCGTTCCCGCTGCCCGTATTCATGCGCCAGGGCCTCCTACAGACAATGCACTTTGGTTTATTGCGCTATCTCTAATAGCACCCGAGATATCACCAGATATTTGCTGGATTTTTACATGACCTTGGGTGACGGATTCCGAATATCTGTAATTTTCTCGGCCACTGGTGGTCCGAGGTAGTTCCTGCGGCACAGATTCATTCGCAAGGGCCTCCTACAGACAATGCACTTTGATTTAGTGCGCTATCTCTAATAGCACCCGAGATATCACCAGATATATATTTGATTTTTCCCTGACCCTGAGTGTCCGCCGCCATGAGACGGTGGTTTTCTTGGCCCCTGGTGGTCCGAGGTCGTTCCCGCTGCACAGATGCATGCGCCAGGGCCTCCTGCAGATAATTCACTTTGGTTTATTGCGCTATCTCTAATAGCACCCGAGATATCACCAGATATATATTGGATTTTCCCCTGACCCTGAGTGTCCGGCCCCGTGAGTCGGTGGTTTTCTTGGCCCCTGGTGGTCCTAGGTCGTTCCCGCTGCCCAGATTCATGCGCCAGGGCCTCCTACAGACAATGCACTTTGGTTTATTGCGCTATCTCTAATAGCACCCGAGATATCACCAGATATTTGCTGGATTTTTACATGACCTTGGGTGACGGATTCCGAATATCTGTAATTTTCTCGGCCACTGGTGGTCCGAGGTCGTTCCTGCGGCACAGATTCATTCGCAAGGGCCTCCTACAGACAATGCACTTTGGTTTATTGCGCTATCTGTAATAGCACCCGAGATATCACCAGATATATATTGGATTTTCCCCTGACCCTGAGTGTCCGGCCCCATGAGACTGTGGTTTTCTCGGCCCCTGGTGGTCCCAGGTCGTTCCCGCTGCACAGATGCATGCGCCAGGGCCTCCTGCAAATAATTCACTTTGGTTTATTGCGCTATCTCTAATAGCACCCGTGATTTCACCAGATATATATTTGATTTTTCCCTGACCCTGAGTGTCCGGCGCCATGAGACGGTGGTTTTCTTGGCCCCTGGTGGTCCGAGGTCGTTCCCGCTGCACAGATTCATTCGCCTGGGCCTCCTACAGACAATGCACTTAGATTTATTGCGCCATCTGTAATAGCACCCGAGATATCACCAGATATATATTGGATTTTTCCCTGACCCTGAGTGTCCGGCTCCATGAGACGGTGATTTTCTCGGTCCCTGGTGGTCCGAGGTCGTTCCCGCTGCCCAGATTCATGCGCCAGGGCCTCCTACAGATAATGCACTTTGGGTTATTAGGCTATCTGTAATACCACCCGAGATATCACCAGATATATGCTGCATTTTTACATGACCTTGGGTGACGGATTCCGAATATCTGTAATTTTCTCGGCCCCTGGTGGTCCGAGGTCGTTCCCGCTGCACAGATTCATTCGCCTGGGTCTCCTACAGACAATGCACTTTGGTTTATTGCGCTATCTGTAATAGCACCAGAGATATCACCAGATATATATTGGATTTTCCCCTGACCCTGAATGTCCGGCCCCATGAGACGGTGATTTTCTCGGCCCCTGGTGGTCCGAGGTCGTTCCCGCTGGCCAGATTCATGCGCCTCGGCCTCCTACAGACAATGCACTTTGATTTATTGCGCAATCTGTAATAGCACCCGAGATATCACCAAATATATATTGGATTTTCCCCTGACCCTGAGTGTCCGGCGCCATGAGACGGTGGTCTTCTCGGCCCCCGGTGGTCCGAGGTCGTTCCCGCTGCACAGATTCATGCGCCAGGGCCTCCTGCAGATAATTCACTTTGGTTTATTGCGCTATCTGTAATAGCACCTGAGATATCACCAGATATATATTGGATTTTCCCCTGACCCTGAGTGTCCGGCCCCATGAGACGGTGGTTTTCTCGGCCCCTGGTGGTCGGAGGTCGTTCCTGCTGGCCAGATTCATTCGCCTGGGCCTCCTACAGACAATGCACTTTGATTTATTGCGCTATCTGTAATAGCACCCGAGATATCACCAGATATATATTGGATTTTCCCCTGATCCTGAGTGTCCGGACCCATGAAACGGTGGTTTTCTCGGCCCCTGGTGGCCCGACGTCGTTCCCGCTGCCCGGATTCATGCGCCTCGGCCTCCTACAGACAATGCACTTTGGTTTATTGCGCTATCTCTAATAGCACCCGAGATATCACCAGATATTTGCTGGATTTTTACATGACCTTGGGTGTCGGATTCCGAATATCTGTAATTTTCTCGGCCACTGGTGGTCCGAGGTCGTTCCTGCGGCACAGATTCATTCGCAAGGGCCTCCTACAGACAATGCACTTTGCTTTATTGCGCTATCTGTAATAGCACCCGAGATATCACCAGATATATATTGGATTTTCCCCTGACCCTGAGTGTCCGGACCCATGAGACGGTGGTTTTCTCGGCCCCTGGTGGTCCGAGGTCGTTCCCGCTGCACAGATTCATGCGCCAGGGCCTCCTACAGACAATGCACTTTGGGTTATTAGGCTATCTGTAATAGCACCCGAGATATCACCAGATATATGCTGGATTTTTACATGACCTTGGGTGACGGATTCCGAATATCTGTAATTTTCTCGGCCCCTGGTGGTCCGAGATCGTTCCCGCTGCACAGATTCATTCACCTGGGCCTCCTACAGACAATGCACTTTGGTTTATTGCGCTATCTGTAATAGCACCCGAGATATCACCAGATATATATTGGATTTTCACCTGACCCTGAGTGTCCGGCCCCATGAGACGGTGGTTTTCTCGGCCCCTGGTGGTGCGAGGTCGTTCCAGCTGCACAGATTCATGCGCCAGGGCCTCCTGCAGATAATTCACTTTGGTTTATTGCGCTATCTGTAATAGCACCCGAGATATCACCAGATATATATTGGATTTTTCCCCGACCCTGAGTGTCCGGCCCCATGAGACGGTGGTTTTCTCGGCCCCTGGTGGTCCGAGGTCGTTCCCGCTGCCCAGATTCATTCGCCTGGGCCTCCTACAGACAATGCACTTTGATTTATTGCGCAATCTGTAATAGCACCCGAGATATCACCAAATATATATTGGATTTTCCCCTGACCCTGAGTGTCCGGCCCCATGAGATGGTGGTTTTCTCGTCCCCTGGTGGTCCGAGGTCGTTCCCGCTGCACAGATGCATGCGCCAGGGCCTCCTGCAAATAATTCACTTTGGTTTATTGCGCTATCTGTAATAGCACCCGAGATATCACCAGATATATATTGGATTTTCCCCTGACCCTGAGCGTCCGGCCCCATGAGACGGTGGTTTTCTCGGCCCCTGGTGGTGCGAGGTCGTTCCAGCTGCACAGATACATGCGCCAGGGCCTCCTACAGACAATGCACTTTGATTTATTGCGCTATCTGTAATAGCACCCGAGAGGTCACCAGATATATATTGGATTTTCCCCTGACCCTGAGTGTGCGGCCCCATGAGACTGTGGTTTTCTCGGCCCCTGGTGGTCCGAGGTCGTTCCCGCTGCACAGATACATGCGTCAGGGCCTCCTGCAGATAATTCACTTTGGTTTATTGCGCTATCACTAATAGCACCCGAGATATCACCAGATATATATTGGATTTTCCCCTGACCCTGAGTGTCCGGCCCCATGAGATGGTGGTTTTCTCGGCCCCTGGTGGTCCGAGGTCGTTCCCGCTGCACAGATTCAGGCGCCAGGGCCTCCTGCAGATAACTCACTTGGTTTATTGCGCTATCACTAATAGCACCCGAGATATCACCAGATATATATTGGATTTTCCCCTGACCCTGAGTGTCCGGCCCCATGAGATGGTGGTTTTCTCGGCCCCTGGTGGTCCGAGGTCGTTCCCGCTGCACAGATTCAGGCGCCAGGGCCTCCTGCAGATAACTCACTTGGTTTCTTGCGCTATCTCTAATAGCATCAGAGATATCACCAGATATATATTGGATTTTCCCCTGACCCTGAGTGTCCGGCCCCATGAGATGGTGGTTTTCTCGGCCCCTGGTGGTCCGAGGTCGTTCCCGCTGCACAGATTCAGGCGCCAGGGCCTCCTGCAGATAACTCACTTGGTTTCTTGCGCTATCTCTAATAGCATCAGAGATATCACCAGATATATATTGGATTTTCCCCTGACCCTGAGTGTCCGGCCCCATGAGACGGTGGTTCTCTCGGCCCCTGGAGGTCCGAGGTCGTTCCCGCTGCACAGATTCATGCGCCAGGGCCTCTTACAGACAATGCACTTTGATTTATTGCGCTATCTGTAATAGCACCCGAGATATCACCAGATATATATTGGATATTTCCCGCACCCTGAGTGTCCAGCCCCATGAGACGGTGGTTTTCTCGGCCCCTGGTGGACCGAGGTCGTTCCCGCTGCACAGATTCATGCGCCAGGGCCTCCTGCAGATAATTCACTTTGATTTATTTCCCTATCTGTAATAGGACCCGAGATATCACCAGATATATATTGGATTTTCCCCAGACCCTGAGTGTCCGGCCCCATGAGACTGTGGTTTTCTCGGCCCCTGGTGGTCCGAGGTCGTTCCCGCTGCACAGATACATGCGCCAGGGCCTCCTACAGACAATGCACTTTGATTTATTGCGCTATCTGTAATAGCACCCGAGAGGTCACCAGATATATATTGGATTTTCCCCTGACCCTGAGTGTGCGGCCCCATGAGACTGTGGTTTTCTCGGCCCCTGGTGGTCCGAGGTCGTTCCCGCTGCACAGATACATGCGCCAGGGCCTCCTACAGACAATGCACTTTGATTTATTGCGCTATCTGTAATAGCACCCCAGATATCACCAGATATATATTGGATTTTCCCCTGACCCTGAGTGTCCGGCCCCATGAGACTGTGGTTTTCTCGGCCCCTGGTGGTCCGAGGTCGTTTCTGCTGCACAGATTCATGCGCCAGGGCCTCCTACAGACAATGCACTTTGATTTATTGCGCTATCTGTAATAGCACCCGAGATATCACCAGATATATATTGGATTTTTCACTGACCCTGAGTGGCCGGCCCCGTGAGACGGTGGTTTTCTCGGCCCCTGGTGGTCCGAGGTCCTTCCCGCTGCACAGATTCGTGCGCCAGGGCCTCCTACAGACAATGCACTTTGATTTATTGCGCTATCTGTAATAGCACCCGCGATATCACCAGATATATATTGGATTTTTCACTGACCCTAAGTGTCCGGCCCCTCGGGACGGTGGTTTTCTCGGCCCCTGGTGGTCCGAGGTCGTTCCCGCTGCACAGATTCATGCGCCAGGGTCTCCTGCAGATAACTCACTTTGGTTTATTGCGCTATCTGTAATAGCACCCGAGATATCACCAGATATATATTGGATTTTCCCCTGACCCTGAGTGTCCGGCCCCATGAGACGGTGGTTTTCTCGGCCCCTGGTGGTCCTAGGTCGTTCCCGCTGCACAGATGCATGCGCCAGGGCCTCCTGCAGATAAGTCCCTTTGGCTTATTGCGCTATCTCTAATAGCACCCGAGATATCACCAGATATATATTGGATTTTCCCCTGACTCTGAGTTTCCGGCCCCATGTGACGGTGGTTTTCTCGGCCCGTGGTGGTCCGAGGTCGTTCCCGCTTCCCAGATTCATGCGCCAGGGCCTCCTCCAGACAATGCACTTTGATTTATTGCGCTATCTGTAATAATACCCGAGATATCACCAGATATATATTGGATTTTCCCCTGACCCTGAGTGTCCGGCCCCATGAGACTGTGGTTTTCTCGGCCCCTGGTGGTCCGAGGTCGTTCCCGTTGCACAGATTCATGCGTCAGGGCCTCCTGCAGATAATTCACTTTGGTTTATTGCGCTATCACTAATAGCACCCGAGACATCACCAGATATATATTGGATTTTCCCCTGACCCTGAGTGTCCGGCCCCATGAGATGGTGGTTTTCTCGGCCCCTGGTGGTCCGAGGTCGTTCCCGCTGCACAGATTCATGCGCCTGGGCCTCCTGCAGATAGTTCACTTTGATTTATTTCGCTATCTGTAATAGGACCCGAGATATCACCAGATATATATTGGATTTTCCCCAGACCCTGAGTGTCCGGCCGCATGAGACTGTAGTTTTCTCGGCCCCTGGTGGTCCGAGGTCGTTCCCGCTGCACAGATTCATGCGCCAGGGCCTCCTACAGACAATGCACTTTGATTTATTGCGCTATCTGTAATAGCACCCGAGATATCACCACATATATATTTGATTTTTCCCTGACCCAGATTGTCCGGCCCCATGAGACGGTGGTTTTCTCTGCCCCTGGTGGTCCGAGGTCGTTCCCGCTTCACAGATTCATGCGCCAGGGCCTCCTACAGACAATGCACTTTGATTTATTGCTCTATCTGTAACAGCACCCGAGATATCACCAGATATATATTGGATATTTCCCTCACCCTGAGTGTCCAGCCCCATCAGACGGTGGTTTTCTCGGCTCCTGGTGGACCGAGGTCGTTCCCGCTGCACAGATTCATGCGCCTGGGCCTCCTGCAGATAATTCACTTTGATTTATTTCGCTATCTGTAATAGGACCCGAGATATCACCAGATATATATTGGATTTTTCACTGACCCAGAGTGTCCGGCCCCATGAGACGGTGGTTTTCTCGGTCCCTGGCGGTCCGAGGTCGTTCCCGCTGCACAGATGCATGCGCCAGGGCCTCCTGCAGATAATTCACTTTGGTTTATTGCGCTATCTCTAATAGCACCCGAGATATCACCAGATATATATTGGATTATCCCCTGATCCTGAGTGTCCGGCCCCATGAGACTGTGGTTTTCTCGGCCCCTGGTCGTCCGAGGTCGTTCCCGCTTCCCAGATTCATGCGCCAGGGCCTCCTCCAGACAATGCACTTTGATTTATTGCGCTGTCTGTAATAGCACCCGACATATCACCAGATATATATTGGATTTTTCCCTGACCCTGAGTGTCCGGCCCCATGAGACGGTGGATGTCTCGGCCCCTGGTGGTCCGAGGTCGTTCCCGCTGCACAGATTCATGCGCCAGGGCCTCCTGCAGATAATTCACTTTGGTTTATTGCGCTATCTCTAATAGCACCCAAGACATCACCAGATATATATTGGATTTTTCCCTGACCCTGAGTGTCCGGCCCCATGAGACTGTGGTTTTCTCGGCCCCTGGTGGTCCGAGGTCGTTCCCGTTGCACAGATTCATGAGCAAGGGCCTCCTGCAGATAATTCACTTTGGTTTATTGCGCTATCTCTAATAGCACCCGAGATATCACCAGATATATATTGGATTTTCCCCTGACCCTGAGTGTCCGGCCCCATGAGACTGTGGTTTTCTCGGCCCCTGGTGGTCCGAGGTCGTTCCCGCTGCAGAGATTCATGCGCCAGGGCCTTCTACAGACAATGCGATTGATTTATTGCGCTAACTGTAATAGCACCCGAGATATCACCAGATATATATTGGATTTTCCCCTGACCCTGAGTGTCCGGCCCCATGAGACTGTGGTTTTCTCGGCCCCTGGTGGTCCGAGGTCGTTCCCGTTGCACAGATTCATGCGTCAGGGCCTCCTGCAGATAATTCACTTTGGTTTATTGCGCTATCACTAATAGCACCCGAGACATCACCAGATATATATTGGATTTTCCCCTGACCCTGAGTGTCCGGCCCCATGAGATGGTGGTTTTCTCGGCCCCTGGTGGTCCGAGGTCGTTCCCGCTGCACAGATTCATGCGCCTGGGCCTCCTGCAGATAATTCACTTTGATTTATTTCGCTATCTGTAATAGGACCCGAGATATCACCAGATATATATTGGATTTTCCCCAGACCCTGAGTGTCCGGCCGCATGAGACTGTAGTTTTCTCGGCCCCTGGTGGTCCGAGATCGTTCCCGCTGCACAGATTCATGCACCAGGGCCTCCTACAGACAATGCACTTTGATTTATTGCGCTATCTGTAATAGCACCCGAGATATCACCACATATATATTGGATTTTTCCCTGACCCAGATTGTCCGGCCCAATGTGACGGTGGTTTTCTCTGCCCCTGGTGGTCCGAGGTCGTTCCCGCTTCACAGATTCATGCGCCAGGGCCTCCTACAGACAATGCACTTTGATTTATTGCTCTATCTGCAACAGCACCCGAGATATCACCAGATATATATTGGATATTTCCCTCACCCTGAGTGTCCAGCCCCATCAGTCGGTGGTTTTCTCGGCTCCTGGTGGACCGAGGTCGTTCCCGCTGCACAGAATCATGCGCCTGGGCCTCCTGCAGATAATTCACTTTGATTTATTTCGCTATCTGTAATAGGACCCGAGATATCACCAGATATATATTGGATTTTTCACTGACCCAGAGTGTCCGGCCCCATGGGACAGTGGTTTTCTCGGTCCCTGGCGGTCCGAGGTCGTTCCCGCTGCACAGATGCATGCGCCAGGGCCTCCTGCAGATAATTCACTTTGGTTTATTGCGCTATCTGTAATAGCACCCGAGATATCACCAGATATATATTGGATTTTCCCCTGACCCTGAGTGTCCGGCCCCATGAGACTGTGGTTTTCTCGGCCCCTGGTCGTCCGAGGTCGTTCCCGCTGCACGGATTCATGCGCCAGGGCCTCCTGCAGATAATTCACTTTCGTTTATTGCGCTATCTCTAATAGCACCCGAGATATCACCAGATATATATTGGATTTTTCCCTTACCCTGAGTGTCCGGCCCCATGAGACGGTGGTTTTCTCGGCCCCTGGTGGTCCTAGGTCGTTCCCGCTGCACAGATGCATGCGCCAGGGCCTCCTGCAGATAATTCCCTTTGGCTTATTGCGCTATCTCTAATAGCACCCGAGATATCACCACATATATATTGGATTTTTCCCTGACCCAGAGTGTCCGGCCCCATGAGACGGTGGTTTTCTCGGTCCCTGGTGGTCCGAGGTCGTTCCCGCTTCACAGATTCATGCGCCAGGGCCTCCTACAGACAACGCACTTCGATTTGTTGCGCTATCTGTAATAGCACCCGAGATATCACCAGATATATATTGGATTCTCCCCTGACCCTGAGTGTCCGGCCCCATGAGACTGTGGTTTTCTCGTCCCCTAGTGGTCCGAGGTCGTTCCCGCTGCACAGATTCATGCGACAGAGCCTCCTACAGACAACGCACTTTGATTTATTGCGCTATCTGTAATAGCGCCCGAGATATCACCAGATATATATTGGATTTTTCCCTGACCCTGAGTGTCCGGCCCCATGAGACGGTGGTTTTCTCGGCCCCTGGTGGTCCTAGGTCGTTCCCGCTGCACAGATGTATGCGCCTGGGCCTCCTGCAGATAATTCACTTTGATTTATTTCGCTATCTGTAATAGGACCCGAGATATCACCAGATATATATTGGATTTTTCACTGACCCAGAGTGTCCGGCCCCATGAGACAGTGGTTTTCTCGGTCCCTGGCGGTCCGAGGTCGTTCCCGCTGCACAGATGCATGCGCCAGGGCCTCCTGCAGATAATTCACTTTGGTTTATTGCGCTATCTGTAATAGCACCCGAGATATCACCAGATATATATTGGATTTTCCCCTGACCCTGAGTGTCCGGCCCCATGAGACTGTGGTTTTCTCGGCCCCTGGTCGTCCGAGGTCGTTCCCGCTCCACGGATTCATGCGCCAGGGCCTCCTGCAGATAATTCACTTTCGTTTATTGCGCTATCTCTAATAGCACCCGAGATATCACCAGATATATATTGGATTTTTCCCTTACCCTGAGAGTCCGGCCCCATGAGACGGTGGTTTTCTCGGCCCCTGGTGGTCCTAGGTCGTTCCCGCTGCACAGATGCATGCGCCAGGGCCTCCTGCAGATAATTCCCTTTGGCTTATTGGGCTATCTCTAATAGCACCCGAGATATCACCACATATATATTGGATTTTTCCCTGACCCAGAGTGTCCGGCCCCATGAGACGGTGGTTTTCTCGGTCCCTGGTGGTCCGAGGTCGTTCCCGCTTCACAGATTCATGCGCCAGGGCCTCCTACAGACAACGCACTTTGATTTGTTGCGCTATCTGTAATAGCACCCGAGATATCACCAGATATATATTGGATTCTCCCCTGACCCTGAGTGTCCGGCCCCATGAGACTGTGGTTTTCTCGTCCCCTAGTGGTCCGAGGTCGTTCCCGCTGCACAGATTCATGCGACAGAGCCTCCTACAGACAACGCACTTTGATTTATTGCGCTATCTGTAATAGCGCCCGAGATATCACCAGATATATATTGGATTTTTCCCTGACCCTGAGTGTCCGGCCCCATGAGACGGTGGTTTTCTCGGCCCCTGGTGGTCCTAGGTCGTTCCCGCTGCACAGATGTATGCGCCAGGGCCTCCTGCAGATAAGTCCCTTTGGCTTATTGCGCTATCTCTAATAGCACCCGAGATATCACCAGATATATATTGGATTTTCCCCTGACTCTGAGTTTCCGGCCCCATGAGACGGTGGTTTTCTCTGCCCCTGGTGGTCCGAGGTCGTCCCGTCTGCACAGATTCATGCGCTAGGGTCTCGTACAGACAATGCACTTTGATTTATTTCGCTATCTGTAATAGCACCCGGGATATCATCATGAATATATTGGATTTTCCCCTGAACCTGAGTGTCAAACCCCATGAGACGGTGGTTTTCTCGGTAACTGGTGATCCGACGTCGTTCCCGCTGCACAAATTCATGCGCCAGGGCCTGCTGCAGACAATGCACTTTGGTTTAATGCGCTATCTGTAATAGCACCCGAGATATCACCAGATTTATATTGGATTTGTCCCTGACCCTGAGTGTCCGACCCCATGAGACGGTGGTTTTCTCGGCCCCTGGTGGTCCGAGGTCGTTGCCGCTGCACAGATTCATGCACCAGGGCCTCCTGCAGATAATTCACTTTGGTTTATAGCGCTATCTCCAATAGCACCCGAGATATCTCCAGATATATGCTGGATTTTTCCACGACTCTGAGTATCCGGCCCCATGAGGCGGTGGTTTTCTTGGCCCCTGGTGGGCCGATGTGGTTCCCGCTGCACAGATTCATGCGCCAGGGCCCCCTGCAGATAATTCACTTTGATTTATTGCGCTATCTCTAATAGCACCCGAGATATCACCAGATATATATTGGATTTTTCCTTGACCCTGACAGTCCGGCCCCATGAGACTGTGGTTTTCTCGGCCCCTGGTGGTCCGAGGTCGTTCCCGCTGCACAGATTCATGCACCAGGGACGCCTACAGACAATGCATTTTGATTTATTGCGCTATCTATAATAGCACCCGAGATATTACCAGATATATATTGGATTTTTCCCTGACCCTGAGTGTCCGGCCACATGAGACGGTGGTTTTCTCGGCCCCTGGCGGTCCGAGGTCGTTCCCGCTGCACAGATGCATGCGCCAGGGCCTCCTGCAGATAATTCACTTTGGTTTATTGCGCTATCTCTAATAGCACCCGAGATATCACCAGATATATATTGGATTTTCCCCTGACCCTGAGTGTCCGGCCCCATGAGACTGTGGTTTTCTCGGCCCCTGGTCGTCAGAGGTCGTTCCCGCTGCACAGATTCATGCGCCAGGGCCTCCTGCAGATAATTCACTTTGGTTTATTGCGCTATCTCTAATAGCACCCGAGATATCACCAGATATATATTGGATTTTTCCCTGACCCTGAGTGTCCGGCCCCATGAGACTGTGGTTTTCTCGGCCCCTGGTGGTCCGAGGTCGTTCCCGTTGCACAGATTCATGAGCCAGGGCCTCCTGCAGATAATTCACTTTGGTTTATTGCGCTATCTCTAATAGCACCCGAGATATCACCAGATATATATTGGATTTTCCCCTGACCCTGAGTGTCCGGCCCCATGAGACTGTGGTTTTCTCGGCCCCTGGTGGTCCGAGGTCGTTCCCGCTGCACAGATTCATGCGCCAGGGCCTCCTACAGACAATGCGATTGATTTATTGCGCTAACTGTAATAGCACCCGAGATATCACCAGATATATATTGGATTTTCCCCTGACCCTGAGTGTCCGGCCCCATGAGACTGTAGTTTTCTCGGCCCCTGGTGGTCCGAGATCGTTCCCGCTGCACAGATTCATGCACCAGGGCCTCCTACAGACAATGCACTTTGATTTATTGCGCTATCTGTAATAGCACCCGAGATATCACCACATATATATTGGATTTTTCCCTGACCCAGATTGTCCGGCCCAATGTGACGGTGGTTTTCTCTGCCCCTGGTGGTCCGAGGTCGTTCCCGCTTCACAGATTCATGCGCCAGGGCCTCCTACAGACAATGCACTTTGATTTATTGCTCTATCTGTAACAGCACCCGAGATATCACCAGATATATATTGGATATTTCCCTCACCCTGAGTGTCCAGCCCCATCAGTCGGTGGTTTTCTCGGCTCCTGGTGGACCGAGGTCGTTCCCGCTGCACAGAATCATGCGCCTGGGCCTCCTGCAGATAATTCACTTTGATTTATTTCGCTATCTGTAATAGGACCCGAGATATCACCAGATATATATTGGATTTTTCACTGACCCAGAGTGTCCGGCCCCATGGGACAGTGGTTTTCTCGGTCCCTGGCGGTCCGAGGTCGTTCCCGCTGCACAGATGCATGCGCCAGGGCCTCCTGCAGATAATTCACTTTGGTTTATTGCGCTATCTGTAATAGCACCCGAGATATCACCAGATATATATTGGATTTTCCCCTGACCCTGAGTGTCCGGCCCCATGAGACTGTGGTTTTCTCGGCCCCTGGTCGTCCGAGGTCGTTCCCGCTGCACGGATTCATGCGCCAGGGCCTCCTGCAGATAATTCACTTTCGTTTATTGCGCTATCTCTAATAGCACCCGAGATATCACCAGATATATATTGGATTTTTCCCTTACCCTGAGTGTCCGGCCCCATGAGACGGTGGTTTTCTCGGCCCCTGGTGGTCCTAGGTCGTTCCCGCTGCACAGATGCATGCGCCAGGGCCTCCTGCAGATAATTCCCTTTGGCTTATTGCGCTATCTCTAATAGCACCCGAGATATCACCACATATATATTGGATTTTTCCCTGACCCAGAGTGTCCGGCCCCATGAGACGGTGGTTTTCTCGGCTCCTGGTGGACCGAGGTCGTTCCCGCTGCACAGAATCATGCGCCTGGGCCTCCTGCAGATAATTCACTTTGATTTATTTCGCTATCTGTAATAGGACCCGAGATATCACCAGATATATATTGGATTCTCCCCTGACCCTGAGTGTCCGGCCCCATGAGACTGTGGTTTTCTCGTCCCCTAGTGGTCCGAGGTCGTTCCCGCTGCACAGATTCATGCGACAGAGCCTCCTACAGACAACGCACTTTGATTTATTGCGCTATCTGTAATAGCGCCCGAGATATCACCAGATATATATTGGATTTTTCCCTGACCCTGAGTGTCCGGCCCCATGAGACGGTGGTTTTCTCGGCCCCTGGTGGTCCTAGGTCGTTCCCGCTGCACAGATGTATGCGCCTGGGCCTCCTGCAGATAATTCACTTTGATTTATTTCGCTATCTGTAATAGGACCCGAGATATCACCAGATATATATTGGATTTTTCACTGACCCAGAGTGTCCGGCCCCATGAGACAGTGGTTTTCTCGGTCCCTGTCGGTCCGAGGTCGTTCCCGCTGCACAGATGCATGCGCCAGGGCCTCCTGCAGATAATTCACTTTGGTTTATTGCGCTATCTGTAATAGCACCCGAGATATCACCAGATATATATTGGATTTTCCCCTGACCCTGAGTGTCCGGCCCCATGAGACTGTGGTTTTCTCGGCCCCTGGTCGTCCGAGGTCGTTCCCGCTGCACGGATTCATGCGCCAGGGCCTCCTGCAGATAATTCACTTTCGTTTATTGCGCTATCTCTAATAGCACCCGAGATATCACCAGATATATATTGGATTTTTCCCTTACCCTGAGTGTCCGGCCCCATGAGACGGTGGTTTTCTCGGCCCCTGGTGGTCCTAGGTCGTTCCCGCTGCACAGATGCATGCGCCAGGGCCTCCTGCAGATAATTCCCTTTGGCTTATTGCGCTATCTCTAATAGCACCCGAGATATCACCACATATATATTGGATTTTTCCCTGACCCAGAGTGTCCGGCCCCATGAGACGGTGGTTTTCTCGGTCCCTGGTGGTCCGAGGTCGTTCCCGCTTCACAGATTCATGCGCCAGGGCCTCCTACAGACAACGCACTTTGATTTGTTGCGCTATCTGTAATAGCACCCGAGATATCACCAGATATATATTGGATTCTCCCCTGACCCTGAGTGTCCGGCCCCATGAGACTGTGGTTTTCTCGTCCCCTAGTGGTCCGAGGTCGTTCCCGCTGCACAGATTCATGCGACAGAGCCTCCTACAGACAACGCACTTTGATTTATTGCGCTATCTGTAATAGCGCCCGAGATATCACCAGATATATATTGGATTTTTCCCTGACCCTGAGTGTCCGGCCCCATGAGACGGTGGTTTTCTCGGCCCCTGGTGGTCCTAGGTCGTTCCCGCTGCACAGATGTATGCGCCAGGGCCTCCTGCAGATAAGTCCCTTTGGCTTATTGCGCTATCTCTAATAGCACCCGAGATATCACCAGATATATATTGGATTTTCCCCTGACTCTGAGTTTCCGGCCCCATGAGACGGTGGTTTTCTCTGCCCCTGGTGGTCCGAGGTCGTCCCCGCTGCACAGATTCATGCGCTAGGGTCTCCTACAGACAATGCACTTTGATTTATTTCGCTATCTGTAATAGCACCCGGGATATCATCATGAATATATTGGATTTTCCCCTGAACCTGAGTGTCAAACCCCATGAGACGGTGGTTTTCTCGGTAACTGGTGATCCGACGTCGTTCCCGCTGCACAAATTCATGCGCCAGGGCCTGCTGCAGACAATGCACTTTGGTTTAATGCGCTATCTGTAATAGCACCCGAGATATCACCAGATTTATATTGGATTTGTCCCTGACCCTGAGTGTCCGACCCCATGAGACGGTGGTTTTCTCGGCCCCTGGTGGTCCGAGGTCGTTGCCGCTGCACAGATTCATGCACCAGGGCCTCCTGCAGATAATTCACTTTGGTTTATAGCGCTATCTCCAATAGCACCCGAGATATCTCCAGATATATGCTGGATTTTTCCACGACTCTGAGTATCCGGCCCCATGAGACTGTGGTTTTCTCGGCCCCTGGTGGTCCGAGGTCGTTCCCGTTGCACAGATTCATGCGTCAGGGCCTCCTGCAGATAATTCACTTTGGTTTATTGCGCTATCACTAATAGCACCCGAGACATCACCAGATATATATTGGATTTTTCCTTGACCCTGACAGTCCGGCCCCATGAGACTGTGGTTTTCTCGGCCCCTGGTGGTCCGAGGTCGTTCCCGCTGCACAGATTCATGCACCAGGGCCGCCTACAGACAATGCATTTTGATTTATTGCGCTATCTATAATAGCACCCGAGATATTACCAGATATATATTGGATTTTTCCCTGACCCTGAGTGTCCGGCCACATGAGACGGTGGTTTTCTCGGCCCCTGGCGGTCCGAGGTCGTTCCCGCTGCACAGATGCATGCGCCAGGGCCTCCTGCAGATAATTCACTTTGGTTTATTGCGCTATCTCTAATAGCACCCGAGATATCACCAGATATATATTGGATTTTCCCCTGACCCTGAGTGTCCGGCCCCATGAGACTGTGGTTTTCTCGGCCCCTGGTCGTCAGAGGTCGTTCCCGCTGCACAGATTCATGCGCCAGGGCCTCCTGCAGATAATTCACTTTGGTTTATTGCGCTATCTCTAATAGCACCCGAGATATCACCAGATATATATTGGATTTTTCCCTGACCCTGAGTGTCCGGCCCCATGAGACTGTGGTTTTCTCGGCCCCTGGTGGTCCAAGGCCGTTCCCGCTGCACAGATTCATGCGACAGAGCCTCCTACAGACAACGCACTTTGATTTATTGCGCTATCTGTAATAGCGCCCGAGATATCACCAGATATATATTGGATTTTTCCCTGACCCTGAGTGTCCGGCCCCATGAGACGGTGGTTTTCTCGGCCCCTGGTGGTCCGAGGTCGTTCCCGCTGCACAGATGTATGCGCCAGGGCCTCCTGCAGATAAGTCCCTTTGGCTTATTGCGCTATCTCTAATAGCACCCGAGATATCACCAGATATATATTGGATTTTCCCCTGACTCTGAGTTTCCGGCCCCATGAGACGGTGGTTTTCTCGGCCCCTGGTGGTCCGAGGTCGTTCCCGCTTCCCAGATTCATGCGCCAGGGCCTCCTCCAGACAATGCACTTTGATTTATTGCGCTGTCTGTAATAGCACCCGACATATCACCAGATATATATTGGATTTTTCCCTGACCCTGAGTGTCCGGCCCCATGAGACGGTGGATGTCTCGGCCCCTGGTGGTCCGAGGTCGTTCCCGCTGCACAGATTCATGCGCCAGGGCCTCCTGCAGATAATTCACTTTGGTTTATTGCGCTATCTCTAATAGCACCCAAGACATCACCAGATATATATTGGATTTTCCCCAGACCCTGAGTGTCCGGCGCCATGTGACTGTAGTTTTCTCGGCCCCTGGTGGTCCGAGGTCGTCCCCGCTGCACAGATTCATGCGCCAGGGCCTCCTACAGACAATGCACTTTGATTTATTGCGCTATCAGTAATAGCACCCGAGATATCACCAGATATATATTGGATTTTCCCCAGACCCTGAGTGTCCGGCCCCATGAGACGGTGGTTTTCTCGGCCCCTGGCGGTCCGAGGTCGTTCCCGCTGCACAGATGCATGCGCCAGGGCCTCCTGCAGATAATTCACTTTGGTTTATTGCGCTATCTCTAATAGCACCCGAGATATCACCAGATATATATTGGATTTTCCCCTGACCCTGAGTGTCCGGCCCCATGAGACTGTGGTTTTCTCGGCCCCTGGTCGTCAGAGGTCGTTCCCGCTGCACAGATTCATGCGCCAGGGCCTCCTGCAGATAATTCACTTTGGTTTATTGCGCTATCTCTAATAGCACCCGAGATATCACCAGATATATATTGGATTTTTCGCTGACCCTGAGTGTCCGGCCCCATGAGACTGTGGTTTTCTCGGCCCCTGGTGGTCCAAGGTCGTTCCCGCTGCACAGATTCATGCGCCGGGTCCTCCTACAGACAATGCACTTTGATTCATTGCGCTATCTGTAATAGTACCCGAGATATCACCAGATATATATTGGATATTTCCCTCACCCTGAGTGTCCAGCCCCATGAGACGGTGGTTCTCTCGGCCCCTGGTGGACCGAGGTCGTTCCCGCTGCACAGATTCATGCGCCAGGGCCTCCTACAGACAATGCACTTTGATTCATTGCGCTATCTGTAATAGCACCCGAGATATCACCACATATATATTGGATTTTTCCCTGACCCAGAGTGTCCGGCCCCATGAGACGGTGGTTTTCTCGGCCCCTGATGGTCCGAGGTCGTTCCCGCTGCACAGATTCATGCGCCAGGGCCTCCTGCAGATAATTCCCTTTGGCTTATTGCGCTATCTCTAATAGCACCCGAGATATCACCACATATATATTGGATTTTTCCCTGACCCAGAGTGTCCGGCCCCATGAGACGGTGGTTTTCTCGGCCCCTGGTGGTCCGAGGTCGTTCCCGCTGCACAGATTCATGCGCCAGGGCCTCCTACAGACAATGCACTTTGATTCATTGCGCTATCTGTAATAGCACCCGAGATATCACCAGATATATATTAGATATTTCCTCACCCTGAGTGTCCAGCCCCATGAGACGGTGGTTTTCTCGGCCCCTGGTGGACCGAGGTCGTTCCCGCTGCACAGATTCATGCGCCAGAGCCTCCTGCAGATAATTCACTTTGGTTTATTTCGCTATCTGTAATAGGACCCGAGATATCACCAGATATATATTGGATTTTTCCCTGACCGAGAGTGTCCGGCCCCATGAGACTGAAGTTTTCTCGGCCCCTGGTGGTCCGAGGTCGTTCCCGCTGCACAGATTCATGCGCCAGGGCCTCCTACAGACAATGCACTTTGATTTATTGCGCTATCTGCAATAGCACCCGAGATATCACCACATATATATTGGATTTTTCCCTGACCCAGAGTGTCCGGCCCCATGAGACGGTGGTTTTCTCGGCCCCTGATGGTCCGAGGTCGTTCCCGCTGCACAGATTCATGCGCCAGGGCCTCCTACAGACAATGCACTTTGATTTATTGCGCTATCTGTAATAGCACCCGAGATATCACCAGATATATATTGGATATTCCCCTCACCCTGAGTGTCCAGCCCCATGAGACGGTGGTTTTCTTGGCCCTGGTGGACCGAGGTCGTTCCCGCTGCACAGATTCATGCGCCAGGGCCTTCTGCAGATAACTCACTTTGGTTTATTGCGCTATCTCTAATAGCACCCGAGATATCACCAGATATATATTGGATTTTTCCCTGACCCTGAGTGTCCGGCCCCATGAGACGGTGGTTTTCTCGGCTCCTGGTGGTCCGAGGTCGTTCCCGCTGCACAGGTGCATGCGCCAGGGCCTCCTGCAGATAATTCCCTTTGGCTTATTGCGCTATCTCTAATAGCACCCGAGATATCACCACATATATATTGGATTTTTCCCTGACCCAGAGTGTCCGGCCCCATGAGACTGAAGTTTTCTCGGCCCCTGGTGGTCCGAGGCCGTTCCCGCTGCACAGATTCATGCGCCAGGGCCTCCTACAGACAATGCACTTTGATTTATTGCGCTATCTGCAATAGCACCCGAGATATCACCACATATATATTGGATTTTTCCCTGACCCAGAGTGTCCGGCCCCATGAGACGGTGGTTTTCTCGGCCCCTGGTGGTCCGAGGTCGTTCCCGCTTCACAGATTCATGCGCCAGGGCCGCCTACAGACATTGCACATTGATTTATTGCGCTATCTGTAATAGCACCCGAGATATCACCAGATATATATTGGATATTTCCCTCACCCTGAGTGTCCGGCCCCATGAGATGGTGGTTTTCTCGGCCCCTGGTGGTCCGAGGTCGTTCCCGCTGCACAGATTCATGCGCCAGGGCCTTCTGCAGATAACTCACTTTGGTTTATTGCGCTATCTCTAATAGCACCCGAGATATCACCAGATATATATTGGATTTTTCCCTGACCCTGAGTGTCCGGCCCCATGAGACGGTGGTTTTCTCGGCTCCTGGTGGTCCGAGGGCGTTCCCGCTGCACAGATGCATGCGCCAGGGCCTCCTGCAGATAATTCCCTTTGGCTTATTGCGCTATCTCTAATAGCACCCGAGATATCACCACATATATATTGGATTTTTCCTTGACCCAGAGTGTCCGGCCCCATGAGACGGTGGTTTTCTCGGCCCCTGGTGGTCCGAGGTCGTTCCCGCTGCACAGATTCATGCGCCAGGGCCTCCTACAGACAATGCACTTTGATTCATTGCGCTATCTGTAAAAGCACCCGAGATATCACCAGATATATAATAGATATTTCCCTCACCCTGAGTGTCCAGCCCCATGAGACGGTGGTTTTCTCGGCCCCTGGTGGACCGAGGTCGTTCCCGCTGCACAGATTCATGCGCCAGAGCCTCCTGCAGATAATTCACTTTGGTTTATTTCGCTATCTGTAATAGGACCCGAGATATCACCAGATATATATTGGATTTTTCCCTGACCCAGAGTGTCCGGCCCCATGAGACTGAAGTTTTCTCGGCCCCTGGTGGTCCGAGGCCGTTCCCGCTGCACAGATTCATGCGCCAGGGCCTCCTACAGACAATGCACTTTGATTTATTGCGCTATCTGCAATAGCACCCGAGATATCACCACATATATATTGGATTTTTCCCTGACCCAGAGTGTCCGGCCCCATGAGACGGTGGTTTTCTCGGCCCCTGGTGGTCCGAGGTCGTTCCCGCTTCACAGATTCATGCGCCAGGGCCGCCTACAGACATTGCACATTGATTTATTGCGCTATCTGTAATAGCACCCGAGATATCACCAGATATATATTGGATTTTCCCCTGACCCTGAGTGTCCGGCCCCATGAGACTGTGGTTTTCTCGGCCCCTGGTCGTCCGAGATCGTTCCCGCTGCACAGATTCATGCGCCAGGGCCTCCTACAAGTAATGCACTTTGATTTATTGCGCTATCTGTAATAGCACCCGAGATATCACCAGATATATATTGGATTTTTCCCTGACCCTCAGTGCCCGGCCCCATGAGACGGTGGTTGTCTCGCCCCTGGTGGTCCGAGGTCGTTCCCGCTGCACAGATTCATGCGCCAGTGCCTTCTACAGACAATGCACTTTGATTTATTGCGCTATCTCTTATAGCACCCAAGATATCACCAGATATATATAGGATTTTTCCCTGACCCTGACTGTCCGGCCCCATGAGACGGTGATTTTCTCGGCCCCTACTGGTCCGAGGTCGTTCCCGTTGCACAGATGCATGCGCCAGGGCCTCCTGCAGATAATTCACTTTGGTTTATTGCGCTATCTCTAATAGCACCCGAGATATCACCAGATATATATTGGATTTTCCCCTGACCCTGAGTGTCCGGCCCCATGAGACTGTGGTTTTCTCGGCCCCTGGTCGTCAGAGGTCGTTCCCGCTGCACAGATTCATGCGCCAGGGCCTCCTGCAGATAATTCACTTTGGTTTATTGCGCTATCTCTAATAGCACCCGAGATATCACCAGATATATATTGGATTTTTCCCTGACCCTGAGTGTCCGGCCCCATGAGACTGTGGTTTTCTCGGCCCCTGGTGGTCCAAGGCCGTTCCCGCTGCACAGATTCATGCGACAGAGCCTCCTACAGACAACGCACTTTGATTTATTGCGCTATCTGTAATAGCGCCCGAGATATCACCAGATATATATTGGATTTTTCCCTGACCCTGAGTGTCCGGCCCCATGAGACGGTGGTTTTCTCGGCCCCTGGTGGTCCGAGGTCGTTCCCGCTGCACAGATGTATGCGCCAGGGCCTCCTGCAGATAAGTCCCTTTGGCTTATTGCGCTATCTCTAATAGCACCCGAGATATCACCAGATATATATTGGATTTTCCCCTGACTCTGAGTTTCCGGCCCCATGAGACGGTGGTTTTCTCGGCCCCTGGTGGTCCGAGGTCGTTCCCGCTTCCCAGATTCATGCGCCAGGGCCTCCTCCAGACAATGCACTTTGATTTATTGCGCTGTCTGTAATAGCACCCGACATATCACCAGATATATATTGGATTTTTCCCTGACCCTGAGTGTCCGGCCCCATGAGACTGAAGTTTTCTCGGCCCCTGGTGGTCCGAGGTCGTTCCCGCTGCACAGATTCATGCGCCAGGGCCTCCTACAGACAATGCACTTTGATTTATTGCGCTATCTGCAATAGCACCCGAGATATCACCACATATATATTGGATTTTTCCCTGACCCAGAGTGTCCGGCCCCATGAGACGGTGGTTTTCTCGGCCCCTGATGGTCCGAGGTCGTTCCCGCTGCACAGATTCATGCGCCAGGGCCTCCTACAGACAATGCACTTTGATTTATTGCGCTATCTGTAATAGCACCCGAGATATCACCAGATATATATTGGATATTCCCCTCACCCTGAGTGTCCAGCCCCATGAGACGGTGGTTTTCTTGGCCCTGGTGGACCGAGGTCGTTCCCGCTGCACAGATTCATGCGCCAGGGCCTTCTGCAGATAACTCACTTTGGTTTATTGCGCTATCTCTAATAGCACCCGAGATATCACCAGATATATATTGGATCTTTCCCTGACCCTGAGTGTCCGGCCCCATGAGACGGTGGTTTTCTCGGCTCCTGGTGGTCCGAGGTCGTTCCCGCTGCACAGGTGCATGCGCCAGGGCCTCCTGCAGATAATTCCCTTTGGCTTATTGCGCTATCTCTAATAGCACCCGAGATATCACCACATATATATTGGATTTTTCCCTGACCCAGAGTGTCCGGCCCCATGAGACTGAAGTTTTCTCGGCCCCTGGTGGTCCGAGGCCGTTCCCGCTGCACAGATTCATGCGCCAGGGCCTCCTACAGACAATGCACTTTGATTTATTGCGCTATCTGCAATAGCACCCGAGATATCACCACATATATATTGGATTTTTCCCTGACCCAGAGTGTCCGGCCCCATGAGACGGTGGTTTTCTCGGCCCCTGGTGGTCCGAGGTCGTTCCCGCTTCACAGATTCATGCGCCAGGGCCGCCTACAGACATTGCACATTGATTTATTGCGCTATCTGTAATAGCACCCGAGATATCACCAGATATATATTGGATATTTCCCTCACCCTGAGTGTCCGGCCCCATGAGATGGTGGTTTTCTCGGCCCCTGGTGGTCCGAGGTCGTTCCCGCTGCACAGATTCATGCGCCAGGGCCTTCTGCAGATAACTCACTTTGGTTTATTGCGCTATCTCTAATAGCACCCGAGATATCACCAGATATATATTGGATTTTTCCCTGACCCTGAGTGTCCGGCCCCATGAGACGGTGGTTTTCTCGGCTCCTGGTGGTCCGAGGTCGTTCCCGCTGCACAGATGCATGCGCCAGGGCCTCCTGCAGATAATTCCCTTTGGCTTATTGCGCTATCTCTAATAGCACCCGAGATATCACCACATATATATTGGATTTTTCCTTGACCCAGAGTGTCCGGCCCCATGAGACGGTGGTTTTCTCGGCCCCTGGTGGTCCGAGGTCGTTCCCGCTGCACAGATTCATGCGCCAGGGCCTCCTACAGACAATGCACTTTGATTCATTGCGCTATCTGTAAAAGCACCCGAGATATCACCAGATATATAATAGATATTTCCCTCACCCTGAGTGTCCAGCCCCATGAGACGGTGGTTTTCTCGGCCCCTGGTGGACCGAGGTCGTTCCCGCTGCACAGATTCATGCGCCAGAGCCTCCTGCAGATAATTCACTTTGGTTTATTTCGCTATCTGTAATAGGACCCGAGATATCACCAGATATATATTGGATTTTTCCCTGACCCAGAGTGTCCGGCCCCATGAGACTGAAGTTTTCTCGGCCCCTGGTGGTCCGAGGCCGTTCCCGCTGCACAGATTCATGCGCCAGGGCCTCCTACAGACAATGCACTTTGATTTATTGCGCTATCTGCAATAGCACCCGAGATATCACCACATATATATTGGATTTTTCCCTGTCCCAGAGTGTCCGGCCCCATGAGACGGTGGTTTTCTCGGCCCCTGGTGGTCCGAGGTCGTTCCCGCTTCACAGATTCATGCGCCAGGGCCGCCTACAGACATTGCACATTGATTTATTGCGCTATCTGTAATAGCACCCGAGATATCACCAGATATATATTGGATTTTCCCCTGACCCTGAGTGTCCGGCCCCATGAGACTGTGGTTTTCTCGGCCCCTGGTCGTCCGAGATCGTTCCCGCTGCACAGATTCATGCGCCAGGGCCTCCTACAAGTAATGCACTTTGATTTATTGCGCTATCTGTAATAGCACCCGAGATATCACCAGATATATATTGGATTTTTCCCTGACCCTCAGTGCCCGGCCCCATGAGACGGTGGTTGTCTCGCCCCTGGTGGTCCGAGGTCGTTCCCGCTGCACAGATTCATGCGCCAGTGCCTTCTACAGACAATGCACTTTGATTTATTGCGCTATCTCTTATAGCACCCAAGATATCACCAGATATATATAGGATTTTTCCCTGACCCTGACTGTCCGGCCCCATGAGACGGTGATTTTCTCGGCCCCTACTGGTCCGAGGTCGTTCCCGTTGCACAGATGCATGCGCCAGGGCCTCCTGCAGATAATTCACTTTGGTTTATTGCGCTATCTCTAATAGCACCCGAGATATCACCAGATATATATTGGATTTTCCCCTGACCCTGAGTGTCCGGCCCCATGAGACTGTGGTTTTCTCGGCCCCTGGTCGTCAGAGGTCGTTCCCGCTGCACAGATTCATGCGCCAGGGCCTCCTGCAGATAATTCACTTTGGTTTATTGCGCTATCTCTAATAGCACCCGAGATATCACCAGATATATATTGGATTTTTCCCTGACCCTGAGTGTCCGGCCCCATGAGACTGTGGTTTTCTCGGCCCCTGGTGGTCCAAGGCCGTTCCCGCTGCACAGATTCATGCGACAGAGCCTCCTACAGACAACGCACTTTGATTTATTGCGCTATCTGTAATAGCGCCCGAGATATCACCAGATATATATTGGATTTTTCCCTGACCCTGAGTGTCCGGCCCCATGAGACGGTGGTTTTCTCGGCCCCTGGTGGTCCGAGGTCGTTCCCGCTGCACAGATGTATGCGCCAGGGCCTCCTGCAGATAAGTCCCTTTGGCTTATTGCGCTATCTCTAATAGCACCCGAGATATCACCAGATATATATTGGATTTTCCCCTGACTCTGAGTTTCCGGCCCCATGAGACGGTGGTTTTCTCGGCCCCTGGTGGTCCGAGGTCGTTCCCGCTTCCCAGATTCATGCGCCAGGGCCTCCTCCAGACAATGCACTTTGATTTATTGCGCTGTCTGTAATAGCACCCGACATATCACCAGATATATATTGGATTTTTCCCTGACCCTGAGTGTCCGGCCCCATGAGACGGTGGTTTTCTCGGTCCCTGGCGGTCCGAGGTCGTTCCCGCTGCACAGATATATGCGCCAGGGCCTCCTGCAGATAATTCACTTTGGTTTATTGCGCTATCTCTAATAGCACCCGAGATATCACCAGATATATATTGGATTTTCCCCTGACCCTGAGTGTCCGGCCCCATGAGACTGTGGTTTTCTCGGCCCCTGGTCGTCCGAGGTCGTTCCCGCTTCCCAGATTCATGCGCCAGGGCCTCCTCCAGACAATGCACTTTGATTTATTGCGCTGTCTCTAATAGCACCCGACATATCACCAGATATATATTGGATTTTTCCCTGACCCTGAGTGTCCGGCCCCATGAGACGGTGGATGTCTCGGCCCCTGGTGGTCCGAGGTCGTTCCCGCTGCACAGATTCATGCGCCAGGGCCTCCTGCAGATAATTCACTTTGGTTTATTGCGCTATCTCTAATAGCACCCAAGACATCACCAGATATATATTGGATTTTCCCCAGACCCTGAGTGTCCGGCGCCATGTGACTGTAGTTTTCTCGGCCCCTGGTGGTCCGAGGTCGTCCCCGCTGCACAGATTCATGCGCCAGGGCCTCCTACAGACAATGCACTTTGATTTATTGCGCTATCAGTAATAGCACCCGAGATATCACCAGATATATATTGGATTTTCCCCAGACCCTGAGTGTCCGGCCCCATGAGACGGTGGTTTTCTCGGCCCCTGGCGGTCCGAGGTCGTTCCCGCTGCACAGATGCATGCGCCAGGGCCTCCTGCAGATAATTCACTTTGGTTTATTGCGCTATCTCTAATAGCACCCGAGATATCACCAGATATATATTGGATTTTCCCCTGACCCTGAGTGTCCGGCCCCATGAGACTGTGGTTTTCTCGGCCCCTGGTCGTCAGAGGTCGTTCCCGCTGCACAGATTCATGCGCCAGGGCCTCCTGCAGATAATTCACTTTGGTTTATTGCGCTATCTCTAATAGCACCCGAGATATCACCAGATATATATTGGATTTTTCGCTGACCCTGAGTGTCCGGCCCCATGAGACTGTGGTTTTCTCGGCCCCTGGTGGTCCAAGGTCGTTCCCGCTGCACAGATTCATGCGCCGGGTCCTCCTACAGACAATGCACTTTGATTCATTGCGCTATCTGTAATAGTACCCGAGATATCACCAGATATATATTGGATATTTCCCTCACCCTGAGTGTCCAGCCCCATGAGACGGTGGTTCTCTCGGCCCCTGGTGGACCGAGGTCGTTCCCGCTGCACAGATTCATGCGCCAGGGCCTCCTACAGACAATGCACTTTGATTCATTGCGCTATCTGTAATAGCACCCGAGATATCACCACATATATATTGGATTTTTCCCTGACCCAGAGTGTCCGGCCCCATGAGACGGTGGTTTTCTCGGCCCCTGATGGTCCGAGGTCGTTCCCGCTGCACAGATTCATGCGCCAGGGCCTCCTGCAGATAATTCCCTTTGGCTTATTGCGCTATCTCTAATAGCACCCGAGATATCACCACATATATATTGGATTTTTCCCTGACCCAGAGTGTCCGGCCCCATGAGACGGTGGTTTTCTCGGCCCCTGGTGGTCCGAGGTCGTTCCCGCTGCACAGATTCATGCGCCAGGGCCTCCTACAGACAATGCACTTTGATTCATTGCGCTATCTGTAATAGCACCCGAGATATCACCAGATATATATTAGATATTTCCTCACCCTGAGTGTCCAGCCCCATGAGACGGTGGTTTTCTCGGCCCCTGGTGGACCGAGGTCGTTCCCGCTGCACAGATTCATGCGCCAGAGCCTCCTGCAGATAATTCACTTTGGTTTATTTCGCTATCTGTAATAGGACCCGAGATATCACCAGATATATATTGGATTTTTCCCTGACCCAGAGTGTCCGGCCCCATGAGACTGAAGTTTTCTCGGCCCCTGGTGGTCCGAGGTCGTTCCCGCTGCACAGATTCATGCGCCAGGGCCTCCTACAGACAATGCACTTTGATTTATTGCGCTATCTGCAATAGCACCCGAGATATCACCACATATATATTGGATTTTTCCCTGACCCAGAGTGTCCGGCCCCATGAGACGGTGGTTTTCTCGGCCCCTGATGGTCCGAGGTCGTTCCCGCTGCACAGATTCATGCGCCAGGGCCTCCTACAGACAATGCACTTTGATTTATTGCGCTATCTGTAATAGCACCCGAGATATCACCAGATATATATTGGATATTCCCCTCACCCTGAGTGTCCAGCCCCATGAGACGGTGGTTTTCTTGGCCCTGGTGGACCGAGGTCGTTCCCGCTGCACAGATTCATGCGCCAGGGCCTTCTGCAGATAACTCACTTTGGTTTATTGCGCTATCTCTAATAGCACCCGAGATATCACCAGATATATATTGGATTTTTCCCTGACCCTGAGTGTCCGGCCCCATGAGACGGTGGTTTTCTCGGCTCCTGGTGGTCCGAGGTCGTTCCCGCTGCACAGGTGCATGCGCCAGGGCCTCCTGCAGATAATTCCCTTTGGCTTATTGCGCTATCTCTAATAGCACCCGAGATATCACCACATATATATTGGATTTTTCCCTGACCCAGAGTGTCCGGCCCCATGAGACGGTGGTTTTCTCGGCCCCTGGTGGTCCGAGGTCGTTCCCGCTGCACAGATTCATGCGCCAGGGCCTCCTACAGACAATGCACTTTGATTCATTGCGCTATCTGTAAAAGCACCCGAGATATCACCAGATATATAATAGATATTTCCCTCACCCTGAGTGTCCAGCCCCATGAGACGGTGGTTTTCTCGGCCCCTGGTGGACCGAGGTCGTTCCCGCTGCACAGATTCATGCGCCAGAGCCTATTGCAGATAATTCACTTTGGTTTATTTCGCTATCTGTAATAGGACCCGAGATATCACCAGATATATATTGGATTTTTCCCTGACCCAGAGTGTCCGGCCCCATGAGACTGAAGTTTTCTCGGCCCCTGGTGGTCCGAGGCCGTTCCCGCTGCACAGATTCATGCGCCAGGGCCTCCTACAGCCAATGCACTTTGATTTATTGCGCTATCTGCAATAGCACCCGAGATATCACCACATATATATTGGATTTTTCCCTGACCCAGAGTGTCCGGCCCCATGAGACGGTGGTTTTCTCGGCCCCTGGTGGTCCGAGGTCGTTCCCGCTTCACAGATTCATGCGCCAGGGCCGCCTACAGACATTGCACATTGATTTATTGCGCTATCTGTAATAGCACCCGAGATATCACCAGATATATATTGGATATTTCCCTCACCCTGAGTGTCCGGCCCCATGAGATGGTGGTTTTCTCGGCCCCTGGTGGTCCGAGGTCGTTCCCGCTGCACAGATTCATGCGCCAGGGCCTTCTGCAGATAACTCACTTTGGTTTATTGCGCTATCTCTAATAGCACCCGAGATATCACCAGATATATATTGGATTTTTCCCTGACCCTGAGTGTCCGGCCCCATGAGACGGTGGTTTTCTCGGCTCCTGGTGGTCCGAGGTCGTTCCCGCTGCACAGATGCATGCGCCAGGGCCTCCTGCAGATAATTCCCTTTGGCTTATTGCGCTATCTCTAATAGCACCCGAGATATCACCACATATATATTGGATTTTTCCTTGACCCAGAGTGTCCGGCCCCATGAGACGGTGGTTTTCTCGGCCCCTGGTGGTCCGAGGTCGTTCCCGCTGCACAGATTCATGCGCCAGGGCCTCCTACAGACAATGCACGTTGATTCATTGCGCTATCTGTAAAAGCACCCGAGATATCACCAGATATATAATAGATATTTCCCTCACCCTGAGTGTCCAGCCCCATGAGACGGTGGTTTTCTCGGCCCCTGGTGGACCGAGGTCGTTCCCGCTGCACAGATTCATGCGCCAGAGCCTCCTGCAGATAATTCACTTTGGTTTATTTCGCTATCTGTAATAGGACCCGAGATATCACCAGATATATATTGGATTTTTCCCTGACCCAGAGTGTCCGGCCCCATGAGACTGAAGTTTTCTCGGCCCCTGGTGGTCCGAGGCCGTTCCCGCTGCACAGATTCATGCGCCAGGGCCTCCTACAGACAATGCACTTTGATTTATTGCGCTATCTGCAATAGCACCCGAGATATCACCACATATATATTGGATTTTTCCCTGACCCAGAGTGTCCGGCCCCATGAGACGGTGGTTTTCTCGGCCCCTGGTGGTCCGAGGTCGTTCCCGCTTCACAGATTCATGCGCCAGGGCCGCCTACAGACATTGCACATTGATTTATTGCGCTATCTGTAATAGCACCCGAGATATCACCAGATATATATTGGATTTTCCCCTGACCCTGAGTGTCCGGCCCCATGAGACGGTGGTTGTCTCGCCCCTGGTGGTCCGAGGTCGTTCCCGCTGCACAGATTCATGCGCCAGGGCCTCCTACAAGTAATGCACTTTGATTTATTGCGCTATCTGTAATAGCACCCGAGATATCACCAGATATATATTGGATTTTTCCCTGACCCTCAGTGCCCGGCCCCATGAGACGGTGGTTGTCTCGCCCCTGGTGGTCCGAGGTCGTTCCCGCTGCACAGATTCATGCGCCAGTGCCTTCTACAGACAATGCACTTTGATTTATTGCGCTATCTCTAATAGCACCCAAGATATCACCAGATATATATAGGATTTTTCCCTGACCCTGACTGTCCGGCCCCATGAGACGGTGATTTTCTCGGCCCCTACTGGTCCGAGGTCGTTCCCGTTGCACAGATTCATGCGCCAGGGCCTCCTGCAGATAATTCACTTTGATTTATTGCGCTATCTGTAACAGCACCCGAGATATCACCAGATATATATTGGATTTTTCACTGACCCTAAGTGTCCGGCCCCTCGGGACGGTGGTTTTCTCGGCCCCTGGTGGTCCGAGGTCGTTCCCGCTGCACAGATTCATGCGCCAGGGCCTCCTACAGATAACTCACTTTGGTTTATTGCGCTATCTATAATAGCACCCGAGATATCACCAGATATATATTGGATTTTTCCCCTGACTCTGAGTGTCCGGCCCCATGAGACGGTGGTTTTCTCGGCCCCTGGTGGTCCGAGGTCGTTCCCGCTTCCCAGATTCATGCGCCAGGGCCTCCTCCAGACAATGCACTTTGATTTATTGCGCTATCTGTAATAGCACCCGAGATATCACCAGATATATATTGGATTTTCCCCTGACCCTGAGTGTCCGGCCCCATGAGATGGTGGTTTTCTCGGCCCCTGGTGGTCCGAGGTCGTTCCCGCTGCACAGATTCATGCGCCAGGGCCTCCTACAGACAATGCGATTGATTTATTGCGCTATCTGTAATAGCACCCGAGATATCACCAGATATATATTGGATTTTCCCCTGACCCTGAGTGTCCGGCCCCATGAGACTGTGGTTTTCTCGGCTCCTGGTGGTCCGAGGTCGTTCCCGTTGCACAGATTCATGCGTCAGGGCCTCCTGCAGATAATTCACTTTGGTTTATTGCGCTATCACTAATAGCACACGAGATATCACCAGATATATATTGGATTTTCCCCTGACCCTGAGTGTCCGGCCCCATGAGATGGTGGTTTTCTCGGCCCCTGGTGGTCCGAGGTCGTTCCCGCGGCACAGATTCAGGCGCCAGGGCCTCCTGCAGATAACTCACTTGGTTTCTTGCGCTATCTCTAATAGCATCCGAGATATCACCAGATATATATTGGATTTTCCCCTGACCATGAGTGTCCGGCCCCATGAGACGCTGGTTCTCTCGGCCCCTGGTGGTCCGAGGTCGTTCCCGTTGCACAGATTCATGCGCCAGTGCCTCCTGCAGATAATTGACTTTGGTTTATTGCGCTATCTCTAATAGCACCCGAGATATCACCAGATATATATTGGATTGTCCCCTGAACCTGAGTGTCCGGCCCCATGAGACTGTGGTTTTCTCGGCCCCTGGTGGTCCGAGGTCGTTCCCGCTGCACAGATACATGCGCCAGGGCCTCCTACAGACAATGCACATTGATTTATTGCGCTATCTGCAATAGCACCCGAGATATCACCAGATATATATTGGATTTTCCCCTGACCCTGAGTGTCCGGCCCCATGAGACTGTGGTTTTCTCGGCCCCTGGTGGTCCGAGGTCGTTCCCGTTGCACAGATTCATGCGCCAGGGCCTCCTGCAGATAATTGACTTTGGTTTATTGCGCTATCTCTAATAGCACCCGAGATATCACCAGATATATATTGGATTTTCCCCTGACCTTGAGTGTCCGGCCCCATGAGACTGTGGTTTTCTCGGCCCCTGGTGGTCCGAGGTCGTTCCCGTTGCACCGATTCATGCGGCAGGGCCTCCTGCAGATAATTCACTTTGGTTTATTGCGCTATCTCTAATAGCACCCGAGATATCACCAGATATATATTGGATTTCTCACTGACCCTAAGTGTCCGGCCCCTCGGGACGGTGGTTTTCTCGGCCCCTGGTGGTCCTAGGTCGTTCCCGCTGCACAGATTCATGCGCCAGGGCCTCCTGCAGATAATTCAGTTTCGTTTATTGCGCTATCTCTAATAGCACCCGAGATATCACCAGATATATATTGGATTTTTCCCTTTCCCTGAGTGTCCGGCCCCATGAGACGGTGGTTTTCTCGGCCCCTGGTGGTCCTAGGTCGTTCCCGCTGCACAGATGCATGCGCCAGGGCGTCCTGCAGATAATTCCCTTTGGCTTATTGCGCTATCTCTAACAGCACCCAAGATATCACCAGATATATATTGGATTTTTCCCTGACCCTGAGTGTCCGGCCCCATGAGACTGTGGTTTTTTCGGCCCCTGGTGGTCCGAGGTCGTTCCCGCTGCACAGATTCATGCGCCAGGGCCTCCTACAGACAATGCAGTTTGATTTATTGCGCTATCTGTAATAGCACCCGAGATATCACCAGATATATATTGGATTTTTCCCTTACCCTGAGTGTCCGGCCCCATGAGACGGTGGTTTTCTCGGCCCCTGGTGGACCGAGGTCGTTCCCGCTGCACAGATTCATGCGCCAGGGCCTCCTGCAGATAATTCACTTTGGTTTATTGCGCTATCTCTAATAGCGCCCGAGATATCACCAGAAATGTATTGGATTTTTCCCTGACCCTGAGTGTCCGGCCCCATGAGACTGTGGTTTTCTCGGCCCCTGGTGGTCCGAGGTCGTTCCCGCTGCACAGATGCATGCGCCAGGGCGTCCTGCAGATAATTCCCTTTGGCTTATTGCGCTATCTCTAACAGCACCCAAGATATCACCAGATATATATTGGATTTTTCCCTGACCCTGAGTGTCCGGCCCCATGAGACTGTGGTTTTTTCGGCCCCTGGTGGTCCGAGGTCGTTCC